>NW_028274808.1:38033787-38336818 GCF_037043125.1 Eumetopias jubatus
GACAGTTGATCCCATTTCCAATTGCAACTTGGATTTTTTGTTCTGTGAGTTTTAATATATTTCTAGCCCCTCCACCCTTGTGTCAAAAGACCCCAGCTGGATGTATTTCCTTTCTTTGCTAAGCCATGTGACCCTATGGATCCATCTTACAGTATTCCTTACTGCATACTGGGAGTATTAACCACCTCACTAAACCATGAACACCTTGAGGGTATGTAGCATCTGTGCCTGACTTCTCTCTTTAAGATAACTTGGGTTATGGCAGGGTGGGCAGAAGGGATCTGTTGTCAGGGGTCCCCAAGACCACCCTCAGGTTCAGTGATTCTCTGGAAGGACTCATAGAACTCAGAAAAGCTATTATACTCACAGTTACAGTTTGTGATAACATAAGGATATAATCAGCAAAAGTAAAGGGCACATTAATCAGAGTCTTGAAGAGAGAGACCATGCATGAGCTTCTAGTTGTCCTCTCCCCATAGAGTTATAGAGACAGTGCACAGTTCTCCCAGCAAACAACATGTGACAACACCATGAAGTATTGCCAACCTGGGGAGCTCACCTGAGCCTTGGTGCCCAGGATTTTTTGGGGGATCAGTCTGAATCAAGCACTTGTTACACAAGATCAAAGGAATTGAAACTCTTCACCATGAGTTCATGTGCTGACCAATCACAAGGATTTCCAAGGAGGCCCCAACTAACCTTATAACCTCTCTTGTAAATGTGATCCAGTTCAGGCTGACGATGTGGTTTGAAACCTCAGGAGCTTCTAGGGTGAAATCTGAAACTGGCCACCATTCACAGAGGGCAAGGAGAGACCAAAGAAAGAGGCAGACCACTCCAGATTGGTAGGTGGCAGTTTAATTAGCAAGGGAACTCACACACAAGGTTTGTCTTAGGCACCACAAGGAAATAAATCTCTGCACCTGCCCACCAACATCTAAAGAGTGCACCCATCTTATACAGTGGCTTTAACTGAATTCAGTCACATGGTCCAGATGGTCTCAGCAACACCTTACTCTCTCAAGGCTAAGTTCTTGAAACAGTTCTGCTGATGACAACAGTAAGTGGAATGTACCTTCCAAGGACAAGGGAGGGAGTCAGAAGCCTCCAAATGCCCAGGTCCAGGTCTCAGGTCAACTGGTGGTCATGTCATCTCAATAACCTGCTTGAACAGGATGGAGTCCACATAAATGAGAACAGTTAACTTCCTGGTCTTGAGCTTTTAAAGTACTATATTTAAGGGGCACCTGAGTGGCTCAGTTGTTAAGCATCTGACTCTTGATTTAAGTTCAGGTCATCATTTTAGGGTCGTGAGATCAAGCCCCCAGGTCGAGCCCTGTCTCAAGCTCCATGCTGGGTGTGGAGCCTGCTTAAGATTCTCTCTCTCCCACTCCCTCTACCCCTACACACCCGCCCTTGACTTGTGCAAGCACACACAGGCACACTCTCCCCCTCTCTCTCTCTAAAATAAATAGATAAAATAAAATACCACATTTAAAAAGTGAAAATGTTTCCAAAAGACTATCTCTCATCTTTATTGAAGTTTTTAGCTGTGAATTTTATGATTCTCTCAGCAAGTGTTAAAAAGAGATGTTAGGGCTTATGTTTCATGACGCCAGACACACTTGTTTCACTACATGCTGTGAAACTCCACTATATTAAAGGATTGAAGATGTAAAATGGAATAAACCTATAGCAAAAAGAGAAGAGAACTCAAAAGACCTCTGAAGGACAGTGGATGGGAGTGAATTCATGAATAAAATGGGCCAAGAAAGATATGGCCTGAATGAGCAGTTCTCAAAGTGCAGACTGCAGAACACTGGAGACACACCAGATCCTATCCCAGGGTCTCTATAAGGTCACTGTTACATTTTCATACTAACACTAAGATGTTATTGGCCTTTTTCACTGATGGTGCAGAAGCAATGGTAGGTAAAATTGCAGGGGCCTATCATGGATCTAGGCAATACACCAAACTGTACTAGCAGTCATTGTATTATTCACTCCCATGAAACTTGCAAACAAACAAATAAAACAATTTTACTTAAGAATGTTGCAACAATTGTTACATGTTGAAACAGTAAAAGTTTATCAATTTTGACCCTAACTTTTTTTTTTAAAGATTTTATTTATTTATTTAGAGAGAGAGAGTAAGAGAGCACGAGAGGGGGGAGGATCAGAGGGAGAAGCAGTAGGGAGCCCGACGTGGGACTCCATCCCGGGACTCCGGGATCATGACCTGAGCCGAAGGCAGTCACCTAACCAACTGAGCCACCCAGGCGCCTGACCCTAACTTTTGATGTAGAAGTATATACACAATTATCAGGAAGGCTATTAAAATACTCTTCTCTTTTCTAGCTATGTATTTGTGCAAAGTCAAATTTTCTCCATGTACTTCGACCAAAATTACATATCATGGCAGACTGAATGCTGAAGTAGATATGAAAATCCAGGTGCCTTTTATTAACTACTCTTCTAGATAAATTGTTTGACTTAGAAAATGTAGTTATTTTTCATGAAAAAAATATATTGACATGTAATGAGTTTTTTTTTACTATTATTACTTTTTCAATCTCTTAGTTTTAATTTCTGTTGTGGTAAACTATTCATAGCTATAACCCAGATAACAAAAAGTTCACTGGGGTCCTCAATAATCTCTGAGAATGTAGAGGGTCCAGAGACCAACATGTTTGAGAACCTCTGGGCTAGATTATCCCTCATAGGAGTCAGTCTATCTGCCAGTCTTCCTGGAGATCTTGAGGGTGAGTCAACCCAAAGGATAATTCTGAAAGATGAAACTGAAAACCAAGAATTAACAATGGGTCTATGTGGGGGACATCTGAACACCCACTTCCTCTCAGCCCCCCACAGAGCATAGACCTTTCCAAGGTAAGCATTTCCTCACTTTGCTCAGGACTGTCCTGCTGTTCTCACGGAAAGTCCCACATCCAGGGCAATCCCTCCCAATGTGAAAAGGGCTGATTTTCTCCCATAAAGTGTGGGATACTGGGGGGGGGGAAGGACAAAGCCCATATGGTGGCCCCTAAGATAGGGGCTGAAAGCAGCACTATCTTTAGTGTCAAATGAATGTGGCATAGATTATTCGCCTTCCACAAATGCCGTCACTGTCATTTCCCGAGCATGATTTCCTGTTCACAGTGATGGATCTTCCATTGTTTTGTCACTCTGAGTGATGTGATTTATGGGTGCAATTTAAGTGCACTGTAATTTTTACTTTGCCTCCAGAGTAACCATTGTGCTTTGTGTTGAGATAGTGCTAGTTTAATTTTTCACATTATGAATACTGTGATCATGTTTTCTAAGAATTCATGCGATCAAAATGAGAACAATTACAATACACATACCCTCATGACCCAGCCATCACGCAACAAGAAGGCTAAATGGCTGTGTTATGTTAATGACAGATGGAAAGACATGTACAACTGGATCAGGGAACTCAGTAACCGAAACACAGCATACTGCACAACATGCTGAAAAGAATTCAGGTATGGTGAAATAAGAAAGCACACATGGAGACTGAATCTCAAGTATATGGGATGAAACAGGAAAGCACTTCTAAATCCATTCAAGCTTTTTTGTTTCCCCAAAAGACACCAGTGCTCACTGAAAAATGGTGGCTGCTGGATTATTTCAAGTATACCATGCAAACACACACTGCTGCATCCTTCCCTTCATTGCTCTATGATAAAATTGAGTAAAGTAGTAAAACTACATATTCTGATTAAGAAAATGCAACTTAAGTGCCCTGTAGGTGAACAAAGAGCAAATTCTGACAAATTTTGTATTGGTCTCATATACTCATTCTGCAAGAACTTACCAATGATCATGCTTCCTACTGTACTTCAAATGAAACACTGAATTCCAACAACTAAAAAATTCTCCCCGAAGCTCTTAGGTACTTCAATTTTAAAAATAGAATTTCAAATTATCTTAATCCACAATCTTGTCCAAATAAAACTAGACTTTGCTCATCTATCCGTGTATTTGGCAAACCACACAGACCTAGATTTTGGCAAATTCCATTCAGTCTGTAAACTTCTTTTTTTTAATAATATTGTTTTGTTTTGTTTTGTTTTGTTTTTAAGATTTTATTTATTAGAGAGAGAGGGGAGAGAGAGAGAGAGAGAAAGCATAAACCGTGGGGGGGGAAGGACAGAGGGAGAGGGAGAAGCAGACTCCCCGCTGAGCAGGGAGCCGGATACAAGACTGGATCCCAGCACCATGGGATCATGACCTGAGCCAAAAGGAGATGCTTAACCGACTGAGCCACCCAGGCACTCCTCAGTCTGTAAACTTCTTAACAAAGAAAATAAAAAGATCTTACCTGTTAAATGTTCTCCATACCTTGTATGGAACATTGCTAAAAAAGAGATGTGATTTGCTTACCTGTGATATTGAGGCTTTCATAAAGAAAGTTTTTTATCACTTTTCATCTTATTCAAAATGTGCAGAAGTGGGGCACCTGGGTGGCACAGGTGGTTAAACAGCCAACTCTTGGTTTTGGGCTCAGGTCATGATCTTGGGGTCACAGTGCGGAGTCTGCTTAGGATTCTCTCTCTCTCCCTCTCCCTTTGCCCTTTCCCACACTCATGCTCTCTCTCTCCCAAATAAATAAATAATTCTTTAAAAATTAACAAAATGTGCAGAAGCATGTAATGAGATTTTTGATGTCATAAAAGTAGAAGAGGTATCTTCCTGCCTACAAGATAGCTATCATTATTTTCTGCCATAGAAAATAAGCTAAAATGTTGGCCTACCATAGATCATATTTTCTAAAAGTGAGACAAGAAGAATGCCCTCCTCTGTTTAGAAATATGTTAAAGATGAGAATGGGGAAAAGTATTATAGTAAAACATGCTTTATATGCTATTTCTCCAAATCAGTTTGATGATCTGTGAAGAAGCCATGAGAATCCTAGGAAAGGATGAATGGCCTGCACCTGAGCTGTCTGTTACTACATGTAGGTTGCAAAAAAAGTCATACAGCAAAAAAGTGACCCATTTTTTGCGAAACAGGACTATTTCAGAGCTCAAAAACTTGTTACCAGAAATGAGCAGCCAAGTTAAATAGAATTTTCTCAATTTGTTTACTCAAACTATAGCTTATTTGGAAGCTAGCTTTGATTTCACAAGTTCAAATTACTTCCGTGTTTTAAAACCATTTTCCCTGAGAAAGAGAGATTTTATTTATGATGGCGCCCAATATGTTTCAGAATGTTTAACAAAGATGGATATTTTAGATATGGATAGCCATATCCATTAGATACTTGATGAATCTATAGATGCAAAAAACCTGACCAACAATCAGCTGGCCTACCAGAACCAGCCTGTAGATACACAGTGAATGAGATGTGGAGAGCTGGAAACTAATTCCTACAGGTCTAAAAACCTGCAATTGCCAGTAGGTAAAATCCTAATTATCCTTTGGTCAAATGCCTTTGTTGAGAGGATGTGTAGCTGGATGCCACACATTGGCCTGACACCAGAAATTGTTATAATGTGGACTTGAGAAAAGCAGAGCTGCAGGTTAGTGGATTTTGACTGTTTTCAACTTTACCACTACATAAAAGAAGGCTGTCCTAAAAGCTGTAAACAGTTCAAAGAAATGTTATTGTAAAAGGAAAGAGAAAGAGTAAAAATATCCAAGTGTGTCATGGGACAGAAAAAATATGTCATTGTTATATTTCTACTAAATATAGGTAATAACTATTTAACTATTCCTATTATGTTTCCCTTTTAAAAGTCTTACACAGGGCACCTGGGTGGCTCAGTTGGTTAAGCGACTGCCTTCGTCTCAGGTCATGATCCTGGAGTCCCAGGATCGAGTCCCGCATCGGGCTCCCTGCTCAGCAGGGAGTCTGCTTCTCCCTCTGACCCTATCCCCTCTCATGTGCTCTCTCTCTCTCATTCTCTCAAATAAATAAATAAAATCTTTAAAAAAAATAAAAGTCTTACATATATGTATCTCAGGAATATACAATAATATAGCCTAAAAAATTAAAATATACAGTAAATAGTTCCCAATAAAAGGGTTAAAATAAATTGTATCAGGCTAGAAACATTATAAAAATACTATTACATTTTCTCACACATACTGTTTGTTTAGATACTGTCAATTATTTTTTTAAGTAATCTCTACTCCCAACGTGGGGCTTGAACTCATGACCCTGGTATCAAGATATCTCATGCCCTCTCCTTGCACTTAGCCAGCCAGACACCCATTACTACTATCAATTATTTTTAATTATTTATTTGTGATTATTTTACTATTAATTACTAATAATTGCCACTATTAAATAGTCCTACTATTATTTTGTTTAAATAATAATATGTATGTAACGGAAAAGTAAATATTACAGAATACCATATAGTTTCAAATAGACAGCTATTTTTCATATTTTTATCTTAAATTATAACACATAGAGGTATAATTATTTATTTTATATTACAGTATTATAGGTTTTTTGGTTTTGATTTTTTGTTGTTTTTGTTTTGTTTTGTTTTGTCTTTGTCTATTACAACTGTATCCCAAGTTGGATCTCTAAAAAAAAAAAAAAATTGATCACCTTACCTTTACCACTAATATTGCACTATCCAGGTCTTCTCTAAACAAATCAGGTTTTTAGACCCGTAGGAATTGGGTTTCTAGTGTGACTATTGGTGAGCCTGAATAAGGCCTTCTTTCAAGCTTGGAGCCCTCATTCTGACAGTTTACTCCTATCTCAGTGGAAGTAAAAGCTGCTAGTTAACAAGCCCTGCTTTGCCTCTTAGAGGGTTCCTGATAAGAATCCCTCCTGGAGGGAGAGGTCTAGCCAGAAACCAGGCTACTTAGCACCAGAGGAAGCCCATATGGCCACATGGGCCCTTTACCCTAAATGTGAACAGAAAGGCAGAGATCAAGAATATGAAGAGAATCAAATATCGTCATTCTGAACATAATTTTAAGAGAAAAAAAAAACAGAAGGAACAGAAACAACTCAGGGAACACAGAAATACTTTAAAAACATCCTAATCAAAAAAGTATTTTACAACACCAAACAATAAAAATATGCCCTTAAACAAAAAAATCAGAGAATAGAAGATTGAGAGATTTAAAGCATGTCGGATGAGGGCCGAAAAATTCAATAGAGGTGCCAGAGAACAAAGTACAAAAAAATCTCTCAAAATGTAGAAGAAAAAATACTAAAATTTGAATAAGGATACATAAGGATTAATCCAGGAAGTCCATCTAATAAATGTTCTAGAAAGAGCGTGAGTCTAAGAAACAATCAAAGAAAAAAGAAAATTTTCTCCAGATGAAGGGACTCTTCAGGTAAAAGAGGCTTCCTGAGGGAGGATCCAACTGAATGAATGAAAAAGGCCTTGACCTACTCTCATGAAATTATAGAACACCAAGGATAAAGAGAACATACTAAGAACTTCCGCTGAAGAAAAAGAAATTACCTGCAAAGAAACAAAAATCAGAACAGCATCAGATTACTCTTTAGCATCACTGGTGGCTACAAGATAATGGAGTAATGCTTCTGATTTCTAATGGAAATAATTTTAATTCTAAAATTCTGTCAACCAAGAAATAAGTGATCAACTGTAAAGAGAAAAAAAAAGTAATTTGAGATGTGCAAAGGCTCAGAAGGTTTATACCTCATGCATCTTTTCTGAGGAAGTTCTGGGAAGTCTCCAGGAAATAAAAGGCGGAGGATGAGGATTTGATAAAACAGAAATTATTATTGAGAATTTAGAAAAGACTTAGGAGATAATGCCAAGGAAGGAAGCAGTAATAGAAATTCAAGAAAAAAACCTAAATGCCAACATGGTCCAAATAAGAGCAAAACAAATTATGGCATAATTTGGAGCAACAGTGAAGAATGGGGAAAAACAACAACAACAACAACAAAACCAACAACACTGTCTTGCTTTAGGACCATTCTTCTTTGAATGATGATGCAATCTACATAGAGGAACACATACACATGTTCTGCCTAGAGATCCCATCATCATTTTAAGGAGACACATCACTTGGGAGAAATGTAGTAGTGTTTACTTAGAGCTGTTTATTGGCTTTTGCACTTTCAGAATTAACTTTGTGGTTACAAGCAAGACAGTAAATGCAAACCTGAAGATGGTAAACTTACATGTAACTGACAAAGAGTGGAGAGTGGAAATGAAGTAGGGAATGGTAGGAATCCTGGTATCTTAATTGCAAAAAGGGGATGGAGCTTAAAGTTGCTGGAAAAAGAATTAATAATTAAAATACATTATTCAAAGCTGTAAAGCTAACCAATGACAGAACCCAATAATTGTCACACAAATATTAAATAGGAGAGAAGTGTGGAGTATACATTAGTTAAGTCCGCATATGGTATAAAAATTACTTTAAACTGAAAACTCCAGATGATCAGTAGCTACAGAAAGAAACATTATCTAAATTTAAGCAGAGCTTAAAGATACATTTGTATCTTTGGGGTAAATACCCAGTAGTGCAATTGCTGGATCATATGGTAGCTCTATTTTCAACTTTTTGAGGAACCTCCATACTGTTTACCAGAGTGGTTGCACCAGCTTGCATTCCCACCAACAGTGCAGGAGGGTTCCCCTTTCTCCACATCCCTGCCAACATCTGTCATTTCCTGACTTGTTAATTTTAGCCATTTTGACTGGTGTGAGGTGGTATCTCATTGACGTTTTGATTTGGATTTTCCTGATGCCGAGCAATGTTGAGCAACTGTGTCTGTTGGCCATTTGGATGTCTTCTTTGGAAAAATGTCTGTTCATGTCTTCTGCCCATTTCTGGATTGGATCATTTGTTCGTTGTGTGTTGAGTTTGGTATGTTCTTTATAGATTTTGGATACTAGCCCTTTATCTGATAGGTCATTTGCAAATATCTTCTCCCATTCTGTCAGTTGTCTTTTGGTTTTGTTGACTGTTACTTTTGCTGTGCAAAAGCTTCTTATCTTGATGAAGTCCCAATAGTTCATTTTTGCCCTTGCTTCCCTTGCCTTTGGCAATGTTTCTAGGAAGAAGTTGCCGTGGCTGAGGTCAAAGAGGTTGCTGCCTGTGTTCTCCTTTAGGATTTTGATGGACTCCTGTCTCACATTTAGGTCTTTCAACCATTTTGAGTCTATTTTTGTGTGTGGTGTAAGGAAATGGTCCAGTTTCATTCTTCTGCATGTGGCTGTCCAATTTTCCCAACACCATTTGTTGAAGAGACTGTCTTTTTTCCATTGGACATTCTTTCTTGCTTTGTGGAAAATTAGTTGACCATAGAGTTGAGGGTCCATTTCTGGGCTCTCGATTCTGTTCCATTGATCTATGTGTCTGTTTTTGTGCCAGTACCATACTGTCTTGATGATGACAGCTTTGTAATAGAGCTGGAAGTCTGGAATTGTGATGCCGCCGGCTTTGCTTTTCTTTTTCAACATTCCTCTGGCTATTCGGGGGTCTTTCCTGGTTCCATACAAATTTTAGGATTATTTGTTCCATTTCTTTGAAAAACGTTCATGGTATTTTGATAGGGATTGCACTGAATGTGTAGATTGCTCTAGGTAGCATTGACATCTTCGCAATATTTATTCTTCCAATCCATGAGCATGGAACGTTTTTCCATTTCTTTGTGTCTTCCTCAATCTCCTTCATGAGTATTTTATAGTTTTCTGAGTACAGATCCTTTGCCTCTTTGGTTAGATTTATTCCTAGGTATCTTATGGTTTTGGATGCAACTGTAAATGGGATCAACTCCTTAATTTCTCTTTCTTTTGTCTTGTTGTTGGTGTATAGGAATGCCACTGATTTCTGTGCATTGATTTTATATCCTGCCACTTTACTAAATTCCTGTATGAATTCTAGCAGTTTGGGGGTGGAGTCTTTTGGGTTTTCAACATAAAGTATCATATCATCTGCAAAGAGTGAGAGTTTGACTTCTTCTTTGCTGATTCGGATGCCTTTTATTTCTTTTGTTGTTTGATTGCTGTGGCTAGGACTTCTAATATTATGTTGAATGGCAGTGGTGATAGTGGACATCCCTGACATGTTCCTGACCTTAGGGGGAAGGCTCTCAGTTTTTCCCCATTGAGAATGATATTTGCTGTGGGTTTTTAACAGATGGCTTTTATGATATTGAGGTATGTACCCTTTATCCCTATACTCTGAAGAGTTTTGATCAAGAAAGGATTGATATAGTCTTCTATCACCCAGAACTATCTTCTCAAGTTCTCCTGTGAGTAAGCACAAATTAATGCCCTACCCCTTCTTGAACTATTGCTGACTATATACTACACCACTACAGCACTAACTCTGTTTCCTTTCTTATTGACATGACTTACCAAAAATAATTTACAACTTCAAAGCCTTCTTTGAGAAAACGTCAGGTATCTCCAACTGGCTTCCTTAGCACCTCTCTTTTCCCATTCAGTCCTTAAACTCCCTGTAGTCACTTAGGCTTCAGACTGCCTCCTACATCAGGGGGGAATCAGGGACTCCCAAAACAAGCCACCTAAAATTAAAGAGACTAACTGGAAACAGATGGAATATTTTATCCACAAAGGTAAGCTTTGGAGATACCTAGACAGCTGTGTGATGGCTCCCGAGCCCCTTGCCCAAAATCTAATCCACAGCGTTTGCAAGATTACATACCAGGGCAAGTGAATACCTTCATAATCTTCTCTACAAATATTGGTTAAAAAGCTTCAGCTCCCATTCTGAACAGATAACCTTGACTTGCTCTATCTGCCAGAAACATAGGTTAGATAATATAAGGAGAAGCAAAGATGTGAACTAATTCTTATATAAACCACAAAGTTTTGTATTACTGTGTTTATGCCTAATTCATGGCTAAAATTTTAGAATGAAAGCTATAAGACCTCTGTCTGTATGCTTATGTAATTACATACATGTGATATTTTCCTACCTCCAGACAACATGCCAAAATAATTTGTAAAATCCCTTAATGGAGCTCTACTCTAATTGGCTTAGAGAAAAATGAGCACTTAGATCAAGAAAATATTCCTAAAATTCTTGGAAACATAGAAATTAGCCCAAATGTTTTTGAAGTTCACATGATTTTGATAAATCTTTGGTGAACAAGACTAGGTTGAGCTCATTAATTTAATAAAAACAGGCACGTCTTCAGACTTGTCAGCATTAAATATAATTCAGGCACACATTGTTATTCCACCTGTGCTTGCTAGTCAAATAAGCCAATAGAATATCAACTAGATGTTTAAGATTATAAAATGTATAGATTTGAATGTAATCAAGTCATTGTGCTGACAAATTTTTTTGAAAAATGATTATGTTTTAT
Organism: Eumetopias jubatus; assembly: GCF_037043125.1. Taxonomy (NCBI): domain Eukaryota; kingdom Metazoa; phylum Chordata; class Mammalia; order Carnivora; family Otariidae; genus Eumetopias; species Eumetopias jubatus. The sequence goes on from NW_028274808.1 coordinate 38,045,105, forward strand.
TATATCTGCCTAAAAATAGTCTCCAAAATCTTTTTGGTGACTTGCAACCTTAGAGCTATGCTAAAATAAGTAATAGATGTTGATTAAAAATCTAAATTATTTCTAAGTAAGAAACTACCAAAATAGTCCTTATTGAACATAAGTTTATATACTTCTGACTTCTTATTTTTAAAGGAAACTAACAATTTATCTTTCAATAAATATGTTCTTGTCCCACACTGAAAAAAAAATGCTTACTCTAAAGAAGCATATACTCTAAAGAAGCAGATACCTATAAGCATGTGAGATGGTATATCTACTCATAAAATTTGCTGATCTCCTACAAAATGCTAATATATGACAGACAATTCATAATCATCTACTTCCTACTTTTCTCTATATAATAAAACCTACTAACAGTTAAAAAATAATCAGTATATATATATATGAAACTACTGGAAGTACTGAGTGTAAAAAAAAACACTTCATGTCCAAGAAATGGAAGACATGTTTTTAAGAGAAAAGAAAGTAATTTTGTCCTAAAGGGTGTTCCAAAATGAGAACTAGAAAAATATCAAACAAAAGTTTGAACAGATATAGAAATTTGTCAAAGGTCTGCAGAAAAAAAGAGAGTGCTCAAACTGGCTAAGATTAATTTGTAAGATTTTATTTATTTATTTATAAGGTTTTAAAATGAGCTTTATCAGTAGTATACAGATGTAAAACTAGAGTTTTGTCTCTTTTAAAATGATTAAGTTTCTTGGGTGATTAGTCTGCTCTTCATAAGAGGTTGTAAAAGGTTTTTCTGTACCACTTAAGTAATGCATCTAGGAAACAGATTGTGTGTCTTGGAATAATTTCCTGTTTCTTTATCGTGTACTTGATTACTTTAGAGAAACACATTTTCTCATTGTTTAAAGAACTGAGGTATTTTTTTACTCAAACACGTTACCTTCTATATCTTTTGTTGTCACTTTGGTTACATAGATAACTAAGTATTTTTTCATAGTGACCTCTGATTGTTTTTACTCAAGTGTTCAAAACTTTTGACGTATTTGACAATTTTTTGATTTGCCTTCTCAAAATCATATTCTAGATGAAATCTGTATTTTGAGCAGACATGGAGATTTTTCTTTCACTCTGAAGGACTTGTTCTTTCACCTTATTTTTTTTAATATTTACTTTTTTCTTTGAGAGAGAGAGAGAGCATGCGTGCGCATGAGTGCCCACATGGGGCAGGGGGTGTGTGGAGGGGCAGAGGGAGAGGAAAAGAATCTCAAGCAGACTCCTCCCGGCTGAGCAGGGAGCCCAACTCGGGACTTGATCACATGACCCAGAGATCATGACCTGAACCAAAACCAAGAGTTGGTCACTTAACCGACTGAGGCATCCAGGTGCCCCATTTTCTTCCACCTTCTAAAAAAAGAAATGTTAGAACATAATTAGGTTTATGTTATGTTAAATTGTATGAAAACCATTGTCAAATAAGAAGAGATACTTAACCTTCCCTGGGTTATATTTGTGTAGGTAAGTGCTATTGATACAGATTTCAGGAATAATCTGAAATTCTTAGAAATTTGTCAATGACCTAGTTGCCCATGGAATGTCCTTATGGTTCTTGCCTGATAATAGGTAAAATGGTATAAGGCTATCAGTCATAATTCCAGTTATTATTTTAAATGTTGTGTGTATAATAAATAACCACATTTCTTAGTGAATTATATTATTTTTCTAATGAATTTTCATCAGATCTTTAACCACAGCTGTTTCAAGTCTTTTACCACTCTCAGATATTGTTTCTCTTCACTTCTTCTCTGAGAGTACTTGCAATCAGCTACAAACCAAAGTTCCTCACCTTCCTCAAAAAATAATTGCCTCAGAAACCCATGAAAAGGACCATGCCTAGGGTACATGATGGCACCGTTTAACTAACTCTGAGATCCCACCACTGGACTAAGCCAGGATTTCCAAAAATTCTAGTGAAGAAGCTGATGAGCTCATGAAATGGTAACCCCAGTTCAAGCAGAATAAGAATTAATTACATGGGAATAAATAAACTAATGAAGAATAACCATGATTTTTTAATAGCTTTTGTTTGGAACATTTCTGGTTCTTTATTGTTTTATTTTCTGAATATGAGAAATTGGGGACCTCTAGAAGAGGAATTCACCCACATCTCTCAGAACCGCAGGAGAATTCGGATGGGAAGTTCTTGGTTTGGCTTCCTAATCTCAAGAGGCTTTTAAAAGGAATCTGAGATTTCCTTATAAAAGTTCCAGCAAAGCAAACTTAAACAGGTCTGTGTGGTCAATTACTATTCTTGCCGCACTTAGGTAAACAATCAGGCCAAAATCAATAAGACCAGACTTATTTTGTAAACAAGAATAGTCTCACTTTGATTATCTTCTATCAAAGCAGAAGGTAATGATAGAGAGAGTATACATTTCAATAGAAAACTATAACACACCTTTGTGGGCTATCATATTCTAATTGTTTATTTTCTTTGAGGCTTTATTATATTTTTAAACTGGGCTGGATCTTACCAAATTTTCTATTTGTCTAGCTTCCTTCACTATCTGCTTATAACCCTCAAACTTAATGTTTTCCATTTTTCCTCCACCCTACTGACTTGGTGTCCCTGAAAACTAAGGCCCGACTGCCCATGATGTGGGAAACAAAGGCCAAAGAAATATAGCTTTAATTAAAATCTCCTTACAGCTTGCAGCCCACTGATAGATACCTAAAACATGCAGAGTGTGATTTTCCTCAAGGAGCTCATGGCTGCCGTAGTACCGTAATGTTTAAAAGTAACCTTATGTTGGCAGCAGCTGGCCCCTCAATGTCCTGAAAGCTTTGTTTCCAGATTCTTTGGAGACTTGCGCCATCCCTAACCCCCACTAATTAAAAAGTACACAATCAGTGACTCCTCACAATCCCAGTATAGCTCTTTCTGCCCACAGGTCCTGTCCCATGAATAGGAAAGGGGTTAAGTATAGGGAGAGAGAGGAGGCCCCGACTCCCCTGGCTGGGCTCCGGAACTATTCCTGGCAGGTGGAGATGCTGAGACAGAGCTTCTTGTGCCAACCAAGAAGGCACAAGAATCTGAGGGCCACAAGCTTCCCAGTCAGTTCTCAATAAAAGACTGCCACTAAAAGTGGCAACCCATTTGGGACCCATCTCACTCTAGAGAGCTTTTTCTTTCCTTTCAGCTCTCACCTTCCTTTAATAAACTTTCACTTCACTTCGCTTCACCCTTTTGTGTCCAGGAGATTCATTTTTCGACTCTATGAGACAAGAACCCTGCAATCCTACAACATCCAGATCCTATCCAGGACTCTAGATTGGCTTGTAACTGCTCTCTTACCCAAGGATCTAAAAAGGTCCTGCAAACTGAAGCTGGTTAACTTAATAAAAACTTCTAAGGACTGAGTACCACAATAGACCATGTATGCATGACAAAGATTGTCAAGCTGCAAATCAGAAAATCCACCGAGTTGCCACTGCCATCCACACTCCACCATCTTGAACCCAATCTTTAATCCTCTGGATTCAGAATTTGCATTCTTTCCCTTTGAGGGTTGTTCAGCAACCAGTTTGTAAACCAAGTCCTCTCCATAGCAATCAATCCAACTCCTTGTTTTTGAAATTTCTTGGGAAGTTTCAAATAGAGAAAATGAAGGGATTAATAGCCCATCAAGGCAATATGAAAATCACTTTAAACCAAAAATATCTGATCAGCAGCCTCAGAAAGAAACATTATCTAAACTTGAGCAAAGTTCCCCCAAAATATAGCTGCCATTGATCCTCTCCTCCATTCCACCAGGGGGGTTTCCTGTTCATGAAAAGTCTGGTGCTTAGCCTTGGGAAGTGATGGGAATAATCAGCTACCTATTACGATCAAAATGACCAATCGAACCTTCCATACTTGCCCATTAAAATCCTAACCTCTCCCTTTTTTTTGTTAAGTTGGTATATAAACCTTTACCTCTGGCTTTTAAGCAAGTTCCTACTCATTACTAAGTGCTTTCATAGGCATAATGAACTCTTCTCCTGTTAACCTGCCTATTGTCAGGTAATTCCCAGGCCCAGTTTTCTTCCTAACACAGACATCAACAACTGTCTAAAATTGATAAATCAGGAAATAGATAGGTACATTTTATAAGCATATCGTCTATAGTCATGAAGGTAACCTCAAAAAAATAGGCACAAGAGATTTTCTCAGGGGAATTGGAATGAGGCTTCGAAGGGAGAGGAGGAGCCTGTCACTTGTTTTTCCTCATAAACTTTTTTATTAGTATCTGATTTCTTTATGTGCATATATTGCCTTGATAAAAAGAAAACAAAAGATGTGAATACAAAGGAAAGTCACTCTAGTGCCTGAGGATAAGGCGTTCACACCACACCATACATTTTACAGGGCATGTCTCTCTCCCCTGTCCTCAATCCCTTCAAAGGATGTAGCACAAAACTGTGATCACAAAACATTTACATCCCAAGGGACTCACATCTGGGCAAGAGTCCCAGTAGAGGATGCAGGGCACATGGAAATTGATTGAGACTTCAAACTCCAGACCAAATGTTAAGTGGATATTCAATTGCAAATGTGTCTGCTTTGCATTCCCTCAGGCTCCTAGCCCGGTATTCATGTGCTAATCAGAACGCACCAAAACAATGTTACTCATCAGTAGCTAAAATTAGTACAAATTGTTAATGCAGAAAAACTTTCAAGAAGCCAAAAGGGAACATACTTCAAAGTAAAGAAGCCGCTTCTACTTTATTATGGAAAATGTGATTTCCCCACCTCCTCCTAATATGTTATGCTTTTCTTTGGACTATCAAAGGATGTGTACACAAGATAAATCTGAGTTTGCAAAGCTTCAGCTCCACACACAAATTTCTCAGGCCTTCATTAACCTCTAAGCCTTGTTGAACTGTAGGCACTGCTCTATTTCATGCATATGTGCCTTTTTCAAAGAAAATCCTGAAACTGAAGGATCTAGCCAGTGTTTCCCCAATTCTCTAGGTTCGTGATGCTCTCAGGATCTCAGTAATTTTTTTTTTCCCAGAACTGCAGGCCAAAACAAGTAGCTGAGAATTCATTTTATTAAATAGTTAGGTTCAAAACAACTTCATACATATTTATGTTCTATCTTAATGGCCAATTGAAAAAATAATACACATAAATTGAAAGGAAAATTACATTTCATTCTTTTTTTAAAATTTATTAAGAATGGTTTTTCTTTTTTTTCTTTTTTTTAATTTAAATTCAATTAATTAACATACAATGTATTATTTGTTTCAGGAGTACAGGTCTGTGATTCATCAGTCTTATATAATACCGAGTGCTCATCACAACACATTACCTCCCCCATATCCATCACCCAGTTACCCTATCTCCCACCCCCCCTCTCCTCCAGCAACCCTCAGTTTGTTTCCTAAGATTAAGAGTCTCTTATGGTTTGTCTCCCTCTCTGGTTTCATCTTGTTTCACTTTTTTCCTCTCTTCCCCTATGATCCTCTGCCTTGTTTCTTAAATTCCACATATCAGTGAAATCATATAATTGTCTTTCTCTGATTGACTTATTTCATTTAGCATAATACCCTCTAGTTCCATCCACATCGTTGCAAATGGCAAGATTTCATTTTTTTGATGGCTGCATAATATTCCATTGTGTATATATACCACTTCTTCTTTATCCATTCATCTGCCAGTGGACATCTGGGCTCTTTCCATAGTTTGGCTATTGTGGATATTGCTGCTATAAACATCGGGGTGCCTGTGCCCCTTTAATTACTACATTTGTATCTTTGGGGTAAATACCCAGTAGTGCAATTGCTGGGTCATAGGGTAGCTCTATTTTCAACTTTTTGAGGAACCTCCATACTGTTTTCCAGAGTGGCTGCACCAGCTTGCATTCCCACCAACAGTGTAAGAGAGTTTCCCTTTCTCCACATCCCCACCAACATCTGTCATTTCCTGACTTGTTACTTTTAGCCATTCTGACTGGTGTGAGGTGGGTGGTTTTGATTTGTATTTCCCTGATGCTGAGTGATATTGAGCAATTTTTCATGTGTCTGTGGCCATTTGGATGTCTTCTTTGCAGAAATGTCTGTTCATGTCTTTTGCCCATTTCTTGATTGGATTCTTTGTTCTTTAGGTGTTGAGTTTGATAAGTTCTCTATAGATGAACATTTCACTCTTAACCACAACTACTTACCACTGGATATGTGCTCAGTGGGTACATGTTAGTCGACACAACCAACCTCATTTCCTATTCCCCATTAATTTTTCACATGATACTTCATTTTTATCACAGCACACAGAGAAAAAAATAATGTTGCCTCTACCCTTCTGAGTTCTTAGCTGAAACCTCTGTATTAAGAGATAGATTAACAAGAGAAAAACAAATAGAAATATAATAACATGTATAGTTCATGTATACATGGGACATACCCAGGGAAAATGAGTAACTCTTTGAGGAGGCTTAAAATTCAGGCTTAAATACCACCATAATGTAGAGGCTGCTTTTAGACAACAAGCTTGAGTAATGGAATGTAGAAAGGGCCCACTGGGACCACCTGGCTGAATGCAGACCGGCCCATCAGACCATCCACCTCAAAATATCCATAAGTCCTAGTTGACCAAAGCATTACTTACACCCAGACACAGTTACTTTAAAAAAAGGGAAAATTCTATATGTCCCCATACCTCTACCTCCTCACCTTCCCACTTTAAATACTGCCTCCACCCACCATCTCATGGCAGACAGTCTCTCCCTCCCTGTCCTGCCCACTGCTCCCCTTGCAGTATAGTCAATAAATTTTTCTCTCCTTTGTTCTGCCTCTGGTAAATTCTCTCACCACTCACACCACCAGCTTCCACCCTATTGTGGCCCCACATTTGGGGGCCCTCATCCAATTGGAGAGAGAGTCCATACATAATAGGGAAAAGGGACAGAGGATGTAAGCTTTTTAGGGGAAAGTGAGTTTATTTGTTTATTTGTTTGTTTGTTTGTTTTAAGAAAGATGAATGGCCCTTAGAATAGATGGGAGATATGATAGTTTGTGACAAAGTTTGTCTGGGTGTGATGTTGATTTCTAGTCCCTCTTTTGTGGTAAGAGTTAATCTTCCCTGGGGATGAAACTCCTATGGAAGGGATTTATGACAATTGAGTCCTTTTTGAGGCTCTGTCTGTAGGCAGATAACAGGAGTCCAGAGAAAGCCTTTCAGTGCATTTGCTGTTTTTCAAGTTCTTACAACTCCAAAATCGATATGCCAAAGTAACATATCTTGGGTGGTATTTCCTTAACTCCTGCAGTCACATTGTTAGGGGTGAGAAGAATAATGTGTTGATATGAATGGGGTTCTCAGTCCTTGGATTCTCCACAAGAAGTTTTACATGGGGCTCATGCTCAAATAAAGATGGCCAGAAGGCAAGTGGCAAGCAAAAAGCAGTTTATTAAAGCAAAAGTATGCTCTCAAGGCAGGAGAGCAGACAGGTTCCTTGAGGTGGAGCTGGCCCTGAGGTTGTTTTGGAATTGGATATTTTTGGGTCTCTCCAGGCTGGGAGGAGCTGTGAGGTACAGTGGGATGGTCTCTAATGGAGGTTAGTTCCAATCATTTGGGAAACTCCTCTCATAGGTTGGAAGTGGGGGGTGGCCATATAAGGTTTGAACCAGAACGGTCATGGCCACCTTTCTCTACTGGGTGGGGCTCTACCCACAATGCAAATGCATTATAATGAGTCTACGGGTTACCCTAGGGGAGAGGTGGAAGAGGAGAGCCCTTGTTCTGCACTATTGGTTCCTGAGCTGTCAAGCCCGAGCTCTTGGAAAACACAAGGTCAGGATGTTTAGCTCCCGGGCTTATAATGTGTAACTATTTATTTATTTATTTATTTATTTATTTATTTATTTATTTTAATCAATGTCCTTGCCTCCAGCTCATGTCTCTATCATTCCCCTTGGAAGACTTGGGGCTCTGCTGCATGGCGTTTCTTCCACTGCTCTTGGCTAGCTTCTACCTAACAATATTTTGGGGTGTCACATTCTGTTACCCTTCAGCAGCTACCTCCAAAAACACACAAAGGTAGGATCAAAAGGAATTAGTGCAATCATTTTAAAACTATGGACAGTCTCAAGCTGGTAATTCATAAGGTGAGTAAATCATGAGGTATCTGATGGATGTCTTGGCCCCCCCCCCTAAATTTCACAATATCCCACAGAGCTATGAATCCAGGTGCCCGGGAAATCACAGACCTACCCCAATACAAAATTGAGGCCACACATAGGTTTGTGGGAAGTTAGGGTAGATGGTATTAAGTGGCAGGTAATGAGTATTTGGGGACTTCACCTTAATACCAAGTCATCAGGAATTTTCAAAAATCTACATCTGAAGTTGCTATCGGCAGAAGATCATTACTGTAAAAACTACTGGAGCATTCAAAATATTTCTTGTTCTAGAAAGTAAGACATGTGTAAGCCTCAAAGAATGTTTAAATTGGAAGGCATGCTGGAGATAAGGTAGCCCAACTCCTCCATTTTGAAATACAAACTATAATAACTAACATTATTTAGCTCTTAAATCTGTCACCATTCTAAGTGCTAGGCTGCATTAACTCATTTATCCACACCACAATCCCATGAGATGTTATTATTATTCTCATTTCGCAGATGTGTAAAAACTGAGACACAGAGAGGTTTAGAAATTTTCCCAGGATCATACAACATCCAAGTGGAGAAACTGGCATCAGATTCCAGACCACCTGGCCCCAAATCCTCTTCCTTACATGGAAAATAAATTCTGAGAAGTTTCTTCACTAGCTTTTCGGTGCAGTACTTGAAAATTTACGAAGTGCTTTCAAATCAGTTAACTTCTCTGAGAGACATAAAGCTACAAAGTAGGCAGAGCAGATATTACACCCAAATTTCAAGCTGAGGCTGAGCAGGGTCCAATCCAAGGTCGTGTTGATGGTGAGAAGTGGTTAGGGCAAGCCCCATTTTCTGTCTGACTCCTAGTTTGGTGATCTGCACCACATTTAGGTGATTTTTTTTTTCAGACTTTTATCTAAGATACCACAAGTGACTTCTCAGAGAAAATTAAAAGGCTACTGCTGTTCACTAATATTCAGAGAAAATCATAGTAGCTTCAAAGCATTGCACCAGGTGCATTTTACCTCATGAAGTCCCCTCAAGAACCTTCCAAGATAGATGCTTTCCCCCATTTTACAGATGAGGAAACTACCCCTCAGAGAATTCACTTAGCCAGAGTCCTTCAGACTTGGTGAGCAGATTGCCTGGACTCTAAAAACTAATGTACACTTGGGGCGCCTGGGTGGCTCAGTCATTAAGCGTCTGCCTTCGGCTCAGGTCATGGTCCAAGGGTCCTGGGATTGAGCCCCACTTCGGGCTCCCTGCTCAGCTGGAGGCCTGCTTCCCCCTCTCCCACGGAGAGCTTGTGTTCCCTCTTTCACTGTGTCTCTCTCTGTCAAATGAATAAAATCTTAAAAAAAAAAAAAGAAACTAATGTACACTTAACCACTGTGCAGGTTTTTCAAAACCTGGTTTGCAAAATAATACGCTTCAATTCCAGGAATAAAGAGAGTTTTCATTGGCAATCTTGTTTTCTGAAAAACTTTATCTTACTTGTAAAATACCATTGTATCTTTGTAATCACTATTTTCTGTATTTGGAAATTGGTGGAAACAACTGAAATGATAATGTGAAGAGGTCAAGAGACGGGGTCTTTATTTAATTTGGCTTCTTGTGTAAGTAGAGCAGTGGAATTTCAGGAGATAAAAAGGCACCAAGAACTACATATGCAGAGAGAGTTAGCTAGAAAAACAGAAAGAAATGAACATGTATTAAACCCCTATAGGGTACCAGAAACTTAACCCCATTTCCTTCTCACATCCCCCAGCTGGGGTGGTTAAGAACTGGTAACACACCCACAGTGACCTGGGTTAGGGATGTTGGGTTTAACTCCCAAACCTGACCTCCTTCTCCTGACAAAATTCCAGACCACAGAAATTAAAATGCAAACATTGGAAAGTAATTCTTTGTGTAAATATACAAATCACCAAACAAGAGCAATATCTTGTAACAGTTTCTAAACAGTAAGTAAAGGATCAATAACAATTAATTTGAAGATCTTGTTTCACAAAGAAAGAGATGTAAACAAACCCACCCAGAACACTCAGAGCAAGTCAGCCAAGTTAGATGGTATGACCCTTGTGTTTCCCAACAAACCGATACTGTGTTTTATTATCACCTTGGTCAAAAAACAAAATCAGATGTTTTCTTGTCGGTGAATATTTCCTAAATACAGTGCTTAGAATAAAAGACAAAAAAAAAAAAGCCACTGGGTGGCTCAGTCAGTTAAGCATCTGCCTTTGGCTCAGGTCACGATCCCAGGGTCCTGGGATCAAGCCCCACATGGGGCTCCCTGCTCAGAAGGAAGCCTGCTTCTCCCTCTCCCTCTGCCTGCCACTCCCCCTGCTTGTGCGCTCTCTCTATCAAACAAATAAATAAAATCTTTAAAATAAATAAATAAATATGAACATCTAAGTCATAAACAGAGAGTTTAAACACTTGCTAAGCATATTATAAAACATTGTCTTATAAAAAGGTAAGTTCTAGAAGAGTATTACCAAAAACAAGAGACGAGAAGAGAAGGAAGGGAAAAGGAGAAGAGAAAAAGAGAGAGAAAGAGAGAAAGAAAGAAGAAAAGAAAAAAAGGAAGGAAGGAACTTCTTTGTTTTTCTTTGTTTTCCTTTTCTTTGTTTTCACATTAATATCCACTTAAAATGATTGTTGTTAGGATAAATGAGTTAATTTGCATCAAGTCCTTAGATTAGTGTAAGCACACAGTGAGCTTACAAATGAATATTGCCTACTATTATTATTATCATCCTACATCCATTGATCTATACTGGCATTCTGTGTAAGGCTCAAAAGCTAGCGGTTACAATGACAGAAGGGTCACAGAACATGAGCTTAGCTTGGTTTGCCTGTCACTTCACCCAGGGGAGCCTGTCCAGGTAGGGCCATCTACCGAGCAGACGTGCTTTTAGCTCTTAGAATGCCACTGTAGCTGTTAGAAGACACATACTTAAGTGCCCAAGTATTGAGTCTGAACTCAGTGTTTGGTTTGTTAGAAATAAATTACCATGGCCTTAAACTTGAAAAAGAAATTGGTTTTGGTCTAATCTTTAATTTAAAAAAATTCACAACAAGGAACAACATAAAAAATTAAATTGGGGGTGCCCGGGTGGCTCAGTCAGCTAAGCATCTGTCTTCGGCTCAGGTCACGATCCCAGGGTCCTGGGATCGAGCCCCGCATCCGGCTCTCGGCTCATTGGAGAGCCTGCTTCTCCTTCTCCCTCTGCAGCGCCCCCTGCTTGTGCTCTCTCTTTCTCTCTGACAAATAAATAAATAAAATCTTCAAAAAAAATTAAATTGAAGCTATCTGTTTCTATTTCTGTGGTGTTAAAAAATAAGTTCAAATAATATGTGATGGGGGCACAGGAAGAAGGGAGAGGTGGGAAAGACAGACTTACCAGTTCACAAGAAGAAGAAGAGCACAGAATGAAGAAAAAGAAAGACTGATGGTTGGAAGGGGATTAAGACGTACAAACTTCCAGTTATAAAATAAACTGGAATAAACATCACACGGTGATGTAAAGTACAGCATAGGGAATACAGTCAGTCATATTGTAATAACTTTGTATGGTGACAGATGGTAACTGGGCGTTTCATGGAGAGCATTTCCGAATGTACATTATTGTCGAATCATTATGTTGTACACCTGAAGCTAATATAATACTGTAAGTCAACTATACTTCAACTGGAAAAGGTGGTACCAGATATTTGTAAGCGTTCCCTCTCCCAAAAGTAACACGTCTAGTACATAAAACAGAACTTATGAGTCTAACCTGCTCATTTTAGAGAGAAGAGTTGTCCTTTAACAGGGTTCTTCCCACTCAGATCATGCACCCTCTTTTCCATGTTTTGAGCCCTAGGTCATGTACTTTATCTTCCTGGTGAAGTCCTTCCTGACTATCTCCATGCAGACACGTTGCGGTCCTACTAATTCTTAGAAATCTTAGTTTCTCTTCCTCATTATTTCCTTTCTTTCCTTGAGTTTCCAATTTATTAGTTACACATTGTACATACTATTCACTTATAATCTTTTAAATTATGAAACATTTCAAGGATGCAAGAAAGTCTAGAAAGGAATAAAACAGAACCAAATACCCACTATCCAGATTCATCAAATGTTCATGAGATGTTATCTTTGCTTCAGCTCTTTGTTTAAACATATGTAGTAAAAAATTCGTTTGGGAAGTTATACTCCAATTACAGTGTAGTAGTTATCTCTGAGAAAGAAGGGAGTTAGGGAAGCAATTGGATGGGGGACGAGGGCTGGGAATTGAGCTATTAACTGTCTTAGAAAAATTGATAGTGACAACAAAAACATCCCAGAAATTGGTTTCTGTTCCCCCTGCACACTCCACCCTCACCCTTCTGGATTTAAGGATCCAACTGTTTCTTTTTCTCTTACTGAGGCTATCTGACATGGTGATGCGGCTTCTCCATAATAAGTTTTGTCTTAACAACCCGTTTGAGTGCAAGCTCCTGGAGGGTAGGGGCCATATCTTACCCACATTGTCTTCTACTCAACATAGTGCCATATGGAACACATTGGAGGCTTATCCCATTTCATTACACCATGTAGTTCCTGTGAATATGGCATATGCAGCTCATTTTAAAAAAAATTAATAAGGGTTTCTCTCTCAATTTATTAACTTTACAATGTCTTCATTTACCATCTCATTCCAACTCTTCCCAGGAATGTTTTGAGTGTAGCAAGTCAAATTTACATATGATCTCGAACTTGTTTCCAAGGGATTCCCATTACAATAAGGATGAAAAATTGCTTAAGGCAGTTTTCAAACCCATCTGCACATACCAATCTTTAGGGATTCATTAGACACATTTTCTTTGCTTATTTTGAAGATAAACTATTGCAACGTCTCCATGGTGGGGCAGATGTAATCTTCCCTGGCCGGATCCACTGCAGATGCTTAGCTGCATGGTAGAATTGAATGTCTCAAAGGGCAATAACTCTTTCTATCATTTTTCATTAAAGTGCTTGGAGCGCGAAGTTCCTAAAGGAATAATTATTTGAAATCTGGCAAACCACTTTTGTTCACCCCCGTGAGTTAACCTTGAGCACTCCACTCCAAAGCCAGCCCTTGACAGGATTTTGTGGGAGTTTCGCCTCACACCTTGGAACAACTGAAATGTCTTAGGAAAATCACATTTCCAAAGTGAGATTTCCCAGGCTGGGTGCAGAGACACAAAAGGCTCTGATCACCATGCACGAGGGTGGGCAGATTTGCCAGATGGGGAATGGAAGGGGATATGGGGGAGGGGGGCAACCCTTGTGTGTGCTTCTCGAAACTGCTCTCTTTTCAAACCTTGACTTCCTATAGGTTCGGGGAGACTCAAACAAAGCTGTTATTATTCTAAACTCCAGGCTCTAGTGACATAATCCAGCTCCCATGCACAACCTCCGCTGGAACCAGACACCTTGGTCCTGCCTGACCAGCGGAACCTCCTAGTCCAAATGCAGTTCCTGTGGCCAGAGCTAAAGGTCCCTTGATCTGTGGCCAGATGGAGGCAGAGGCATGATCAGGGTCTGTGGAGGCAGGAATGATGCAGTCCAGGTGGCCTCATCCTTTTGGATTGGGCCCGAACATGACCTGTTGGAAGCATTGGAAGGTTCTCTGGCAGAGCCGCACCCTCATCTGTGCAACTCCCCAAGGAGATTTCAGTTCAGTTGGTCTATTAAAGTCTCTTTGGTTCCAACAATTCAAACTGCTCTGGCTAGGGTAAACCAAAAAGAGAACAGGATGGATGAAAGCTGGGTTGGCTCAAGGAAGAAGAGACCGTTGAATGCCCCAGGTCTGCGGGGGCTGGGAACCACCCAGCCCCAGGGGCCTCATGGACTTTTCTCTGGAGCCGCTTTGTCCAGAGAAAATAAAATTCCAGCATAAACTAACTTCAAATTTTCTAGTAGCCACATCTTCAAAAGTAAAAAGAGATAGGAGGAATTCACCTTAATGATATATTTTATTTAACTCAGTATATCCGAAATACTATCACTTCAACATAGAATCAAGGAATTGTTAATGAGATATTTTAAATCCCTCTTTCCAGACCAAGTCTTTGAAGTGTGCCCTCTTCACTCGCAGCCCATCTTGATGTGCACTAACCACATTTCAAGGGCTCGGTAGTCACATACGGGTTCGCTATCATGCAACACAGCTCCAGAGTGCTGCCATGGATGCAAATTATTACCAACAATGTCTGATATCAATGGATCTTACCTCAAAATTCCAAATTTCTGGGAGACGGAGATGTGACTGAGCCAGCTAGGGTCTTGGATTGATTAGCCAAGGTAGGGCAGGGCCACTCTGCATAGATGCAGAGAAGGAGGGTCAGCAGCCAGAGCCCATCTAGGGTAAGGCACAGGGATGTTTTAAAGTCCCCTGGGTAATTTAAGATGGAGCAGACATTGGGAATCACTATTACCCTTCCTTTCTCCAGATGAAGAACTGAGGCCCAGAGTGTTCATCTAACTGGTTCAGACACGGGCCTCTTTCCCCTGTCATGTTGCTATAGCTTTAGAGGTAAGAGGCGAGCCCCCTTGAGGTCTATTTCTCCATCACTAAGGAGTCCTCAGTGAACGCTCTCAGCCTCCCAGGGAGGGCTGACCACACCAGCCCTGTTAGGCCACTGTCAGGCTGAAGGCCTCAGGGTGCCTCCCCTCAGCTTTCCCTCTCTTTTAGTCAAGTCGTTTTCCGGTAAAACGACATAGTGGAGGAGACAGGAGCTCTGATTTGTGGTACTTGCCAATTTCTGTGGTGTAAGTGCTCCCCCTGTGGCCAGTTTCAAGCGACCAACAGTTTCAAGCCATCAAGCTGCCTGCAAAAATCTTGAAAATTTAATCAAGTCTTGTGACCCAGCACCAGCTGGACCCAACATGCCCCTGCAGCAGAACCAAAACATTTCCTCGTCTGTGCCATGCCCATCCTCTCCCTTCTCCCTGGTATGGACTCTGGCTTCAGAGCCAGTCAGAACACGGCCTGCCTCCTGGGTCAGACTCTCTTTCTCCAGAGGACTTCTTTGACATTTGAGCTAGTGTTAACAAATGTACAGGTTGGTGGTGAGGATCAGAGAAACCCTTGTGAAGATTGCATGCAGAAAGTACTCTATAAGTGCCACTGTTGGTGTTTTCCCATTTCAAATTTTCAACAGGCAAACTTAGGCAGCTAGCCAGGACTAGAGCCCACATTTGCACACAGAGAAGTCTCCTCAAGGATTTCAAACTAAATGACCCAAACTGTCCAGTTCACTATGGCATAGACACAGAAGGCACTTCTGATCTTCATGTGTATCCTTGGGAGCGACTGGGCGGGGGAGCATGTGAGTGAGGGATAAAATTTCACTATGAATTATGATGACACAGAAATGAAAAATAATATGAGGTCCTGCATTAGTTCCTAGCAATGCTGTAAGGAAGCACCACAAAGTGGGTGGCTTCCAATCACAGAACTGTATTCTCTCCCAGATCTGGAGCTAGAAGTCCAAAATCAAGGTGTCAGCAGGGCCATGCTCCTTCCAAAATCTCTGGGGGTGGATCCTTCCTTGCCTCTCCCAGCTTCCCCAGGAACCCCTTGCCAGATTTGCGAGGCCACCTCAAAGTGGTATTTTTTGATAATGGATCATGCCCTCCAACCCTCCACTGGTGAAGTTTCCAAGGGGAGTGGGGAAGAGCAGACAAGAGGTGTAGGGAGCAGGATGCTATGAGAGGGAAGCACCTTATGAAAAGGTTAACACATGAGTTGGTCATGAAAAAAAGGACCATATCATGTGCACTTTAGACCTTCTTCCTTCCTTCCAGTCACCACTCGTCTCCTGCCCCTTCAGGAAAGACGGTTCACACACCTAAAGCACTTTGCTGGCTGGTGACAACTTAAAGAGGAAAGAGGCCGCCCCAAGCCCACCCGGAAGAGGGAGCCCCTGTCCTGAAGCTCCAGAGGATGAAGACAACGTGTGGTGGCTCACAGTCTATCTGGGGTCACCTAGTGGAGAGGGACTCTTCCAAAGGGATTGCTCTGGAGGGACACAAGAGCTTGCCTGTGCTTTTCCGGTGTACATCACAGAGGCTAAGTGGTGAAGGAGACGGTGGGACCCCCTTTATCTACTTCTTGCTTAGGTAGATGGAAGTGGCAAAGCCTTCAAAGCACATATTTACAATACCCAAGGCAGGCAGGGGTGACCGTGGCTGAGGGGACAGCAATGGGGCTGTGGCTCTGAAGGAGGGAGAAAGGTGGCATCTCGGCCTCTGCCCTGCGCTGTGGGAATTCAGGCAAGCCTCCCCGCCTCTGCACCTCTCTGTCCTTGCCTAGTTCCTCCCCATCATTCCACAGATCGTTCTAAGACCTCTCCAGCCCTGGGATGCCATGGTATGCCCCCCATCACCCCTGGACTCTGTCCCGGCTGTCCTGCAGGAGCTGACCAGCCTCCCAACACTCCCACTGGCCTCTGTAAAGGGAGGTTGGGGAGTGAAGCAGAAAGCAGAGTCGCTCATGATAGATTCGTATTTCAAATCTGGATGCATGTCCCTAAGAGAGCTTCAGAAATGAGACGGTCCCCCGGGCCTGTTCCCCTCCTCCACGCACCCCACCCCAATATCCTGCTGGGCCTTTCCCGAGAGCCTCTAGATTCAACAGCTAATGAAAGCTAAAGGTGGGGAGAGGCTGCTCTCCCTGCCTCTGCTCTCAGCCTGCATTCCTGTCAGCCCCTGGAGCAGCGCCAGGCAGTGACTAATTACCCCCTTTTCCCACTCTTCATTCTCTTCCCCCTGAGGCAAACAAAATCCTTCAGGCTTTCAAAGTTCTTAGAGAAGGCATAGTCTTTAGGGCTTTTTCTGTGCAGGGATCAGGATAAGAAAAGGAAAAAACATCCCAAGGCCTACACAATGAAAGCCTCTGTTGCTGGCCAGTCTTGGAGGCGGGGGCTCCCTCCCTGGGCCGGGCCACTGGGCCAGGACTGGGTGAGGTTGGCAGGCATTTTGAACCAAGCTGACTCTTCCTCATCAGCCTCATTCACCTGGGAAGGAGTGTGGGGAGGTTATTTTAAATAGATCTAATAAGTGAGAATTGATTATAACTCCTCCGCGGCACTAACTGCGCTGAGACGAAAGGACAGCGCCTGCTTGGGGAATGTCTAGTGCTTTACTTTTTAAAATCACCTTTCACTTCCCTTACTCTTCCTCCACATCAACATTTATTGAGCACCTACTCTTGGCAGCTCTCTCCTGAGGGAGATAAAACTACAGACCCTGCCCAGGAGGGCCTCAGAGCGGATGAGCCCTGAATCGCTGGAGGAACTGTAATGGACTGCCCCCAAGGAGGTGCCTTGCAAGACACTGCCGATTCTCTCAGGGCCCATCCCTACCACCGCTCTGTGCTAACAGACCTGTAACTAGATTCAGTTCCAAATGCTCCGAGACCCATGTTGTGGTTCAAGGCCAAAAGCCATCTGCTGGAAGAATTTTCTCTTGCTCAGGGGAGGTCAATCTTTGTTCCATTCAGTCATTCAACTGATTGAATGAGACACACCTGCATGAAGAAGACCACTCTGCTTTACTCAAAGAGTCCAGAAATTTAAGTGTTCATCTCATCCAAAAACACCTTCACAGAAACATCCGGAATAATGACGGACCCAATATCTGAGCACCATGGTGTGGCCAAGTGACACATAAAATGAACCATCACAAGTCTACCCCTTGTCTGCTTGGAGCCTCATACATATCTCCTTAAACCAAACAATCTCCAAATGAAGTTAATAACAAGGTGACACTTCCACTTAATGTGATATCTTGTATACAACCAGAAATGCACTAACCCCTTCCCCCAAAGACAATAGGAAGTCCTTGCATGACATTTATGTTTCTCCTTGATATCCTGTAACTAAATACTATTCTGTAAAATTTACAATACTTAAATACTATGCTATAAAGTCAGTATATCTTACGTTACATGATACAGGGATACCTGCACACACACACACACACACATTCATAACAAAATAAGGAGGAAATACTCATGACAATTACACTCTTCATTCTGTAACTGGTCACATGGTCATGACTGGTATTTATGACTATCTCCCTTCAATTACCATTCTTTATTCCCTTTTCCCTCTGCAAGCACCTCACTTGGTTTTGGTTCTTTACCTGTGGACCCAAACCCTCCTTTCTGGAGGCTCTTGGCCATTAGTAGCCCTGCCTGGATCGGGCTATTTTAGTTTCCCGCTGATCTTAATCACAGCGCAGGGTAGTACTAGGAGACGTCCTAAAGGAGCTCCTATATTTCAGACATACTCTTCCTCACCGCCATTGTGGAGCAGAAGTCCAATTGCTCCTTGATGGTCAATCCTTTAAAAAAAGTACCCATCCCTGGCCCCACTGCAGAAAATTGAGAGCTTGTCTGTGGTGGTGGGGCCTAGGTAATCGAAGCTTGAAAGATCTCTCTAGCGATCATAATATGTGTCCAGAGCTGAGATCCATTAACCTCATGGGAGAGGCAAAAAGGGAAACAGGTGGGGAGAATATGATGCAATTATGGCTGGAGTAGGTGGGCAGAAAGGACACATCATTCCTGCTGTGGATGCATTTGAGGAAGTCCTTGATGGGAACAAAGGCAGCATCACAAAATCTAACAAATGAAAGGTCCCCCTCAAAAACATGGGATAATTTGTGAAAGAATAAAATTAGCCTTCACTTGAGAAGTGTGAAGGGAGAAGAGACAATTACCAGGATCATGATTCAGAGGATAGTCCCATATTAGGCAAAGGATTTTTAAGCAAAGTCCCTGGAAGCTCCATTTTCTTCCAATACAAGAGGAAGTAGATACACTGGCCTGAGTTTTCTCCTCACAGCTGATAAGGCTTCTACACTATTGGCTAATAAGGATACTCAATTTCCCTATTACTCAAAGATATGGAAATTAAAACAAGACTCCTACCCATCAGGGTAGGAGTAAGTGGGAAGTTAGTGTTCTTGGTGCACTGATAGGTGTGTGATTAGGGCAGCCATTTTGACACCATTGGGCCATTTTTTAGACTAGCAGGAATGCATATGGCTGCAAGTTGGAATGCCCTCTCCTGGGGGTAGGCTCCTGAGAAAGCTTGCATAGGTCCACCAGGCGATCACACATGCATCTCCAATCATGTGTGTTAAACACATCAGACTAGGTGCATGTGGAGAGGGGATGGGAAGAGAGATGAGGAATGAAAGGAAAAAATAACCTAAAAACTTAAAGTCAGATAGGAGCCTTGTAAGACCAGTTATGGTAGCATGCCATGAACTCCATGCCATGGAGTATAATTAACTAGACGCTCTCCATCTGAACTCCAATTTACTTACTTAATTAATTACTTCAACTCAGCTTCTCAGGGCCAGTTCATCCCTTGGCACTGACAAAAGGCAAGTCTGAGCCTTCGGGGCCAGGGCCAGTTTCAACCAGGCCTGCCTCAGATGATGTAATTATAGATCATGAATGCAAATCATTTCTACAGGTAATATTTTTAAAAATCCTGTCATTCTGATGAGTGGAAAATGGACAACCAGATCTTGGATGATACATAAGAATTTTTTTTTTTTTAAAGATTTTATTTATTTATTTGACAGAGAGATAGCACAAGTAGGCAGAGTGGCAGGCAGAGGGAGAGGGAGAAGCAGGCTCTCTGCTGAGCAGGGAGCCGGACATGGGGCTCGATCCCAGGACCCTGGGATCATGACCTGAGCCGAAGGCAGCCGCTTAACCGACTGAGCCACCCAGGCGCCCCGATACATAAGAATTTAAAAATTAGAGCTTTCCTTAGAAGGCAAATGTTTTTTGTAAAGTGAAGATTTAGCGCCCCCTATTGATGTCCAAGAAATCCCAAACTGTCATAAGATAAGGCTCAGTAATGAGGTTGGCAGAATTATGACCGCCCCCCCAAATGTCCACATCTTAATCTCTGGAAGCTGTGAATATGTTGCCTTACAAGGCAAAAGGGACTCTGAAGATGTGAATAAGATCAAATAGCTAAGGATGGGGGAGACTATCCAGGATTGTCCTGGTGGGCCCCATGTAACCACACAAGTCCTTAAACACAGGGAACCTTTCCTGGCCATCATCAGAAAGGAAGATGTGACTGCAGAAGTAAGGTCAGAGAGATGTGCTGTTGATGACTTTGAGGATGGAGGAGGGGACCATAGACTAAATATTGCAAGTGGCCTCCAGGAGCTAGAAAGGCAAGGAAATGGATTCTCCCCTGGAGCCTTCAGAAAAGAATGCTGCCCTGCCAACATCTTGATTTTGGCCCAGTGAGACGCATCAGACTTCTGATCTATGGAATCATATGGCAATACATTTGTGTGGTTTCAGGCCACTACGTCTGTCATAATTTGTTATAGCAGCAACAGAAAACTAACACAGTAAACACAACTTGACCTAACTTGATCTAGACAATCTAGAGTTAGCTTTTTTTTTCCTTTCTTTTTTCTTAACTTTTCCTGCTAAAACCCTACAGAGTCTTCAGGAGTGTGATTCAGATGAGTCAGGACTGTGGGAAGCTCACAGAATGTCAGAATTGGAAGCCATCACAGAAGTAACACAGTCCAACTGCCACCCAAAGCCAGAATCTCTCCTACAGCATTTTTGACTGTTGGACGCTCAACCTCTGCTTGAACCTCAGGAAGAAAGCTGTAGCTTCAGGTCCACCCACGTCTACATTACTGAATTTTTTCTTCACAGCTGACTTAGTTCTGCTGTAAGAGAACATTTCTCAGGACAAAGTCTGTGCATTGCTTGAGGGCTCTATTAGAAAGTCTTTTCTTGCTATGAACCAAAATCTACTGCCTTA
Organism: Eumetopias jubatus; assembly: GCF_037043125.1. NCBI lineage: Eukaryota > Metazoa > Chordata > Mammalia > Carnivora > Otariidae > Eumetopias > Eumetopias jubatus. The sequence continues at coordinate 38,066,069 of NW_028274808.1, forward strand.
AAATGCCCATGTTTTGGCATTACTTGTACCCCTAAGGCAACATAGAACAGAAGATACAGGGTATAGACAGGGCCTTAAGAAGATTGGGTTCAGCAGACAGGCTAGCTGGGGTGCCTGGCTCAGTCGGTTGAACATCTGCCTTCAGCTCAGGTCATGATCCCAGGGTCCTGGGATTGAGTCCTGCATTGGGCTCCCTGCTCAGCAGGGAGTTTGCTTCTCCCTCTCCCTCTGCCTCTCCCCCTGTTGGTGCTCTCTCTCTCTCTCTCGCTCTCTCTCAAATAAATAAATAAAATCTTTAAAAAAAAGACAGACTAGCAAATTATTGAACTACCATTCAATTCAAGCCAATTCAATTCCATATATGTTCATTGAGCACCTATTTTATGCCAAGCATTCTGTAGTAACTGTGAATATATTTATGAACACATAGATACAACCCCTTCCCTATTGGAGCTTAACAGTTTAAGTGAAACAGATAGTGAATAGATACTCACAAAACAAAAATATAAATATAGATTGTTCTATGAAAGAAAGGTGCAAGTATTATAAGCATGTATAACAGGTACTTGACCACTTGTCAAAAGGGATCCCATCCTGAGGTCCAGATCTAAGTTTGAAATGAAACTTCCTCTTGTCATTAGACAACGCTTCAAGTTCTCAAAAGTTTAGATGGACATAAAGCTGTCAATGTAATGTGACTATAATATGGTAGTTTGAATTCAGGTGCCTGTGATATGTTTAATATAAAGGGATAGCTGCCTTAGCTATGCCTTTTTGATGGATTTGTAAAATTATTTTGCCTAAGGAGCCAATCCCAAAAGTTAGACCATCTTTTCTGTACTTGCACACCCCATCATGTCACCACATGCTCTCTCTGGCCTGACTTGAATGGCTACTCCAGAGAAGAGTCAGAACTCTACCCAGCAGATCATATCAAGAGGACCCTGATAACTACTTGGGTCATCCTGAGACTATAGGACATCCACCCATCTCTGATGACCTTCTGGGACATAAAATAGAATCTGTCCTTCCCCTGGCCAACTTGAGAACCCATTGCTGTCAGGACCAGAAAGCTGGTATATTTGTATTAATCTATATATCTATATAATTAATAATATCTATAGTAATATAGCTAACATTGTTGGTGAGAGAGAGGATCACTACATTATGAAAATAGGTTCCATTTGCTAAGGTGCTGCTACAGACCGAATGTTTGTATCATCCTAAAATCCATGTGGAAACCTAATATCCAATGTGATGTATTTGGAAGAGCAGCCTCTGTAATGTGATTGGGTTATGATGGAGCCCTTATGAAAGGGATTATAAAGGAGACTCCAGAGAGGTCCCTCACCTCTTCTACCATGTGAGGACACAACAAGAAGACAACCGTCTATGAACCAGAAAATGGGCTCTTGCCAGATACCAAATCTGCCAGCACCTTGATCTTGGACTTCCAGCCTCCAGAACTGTGAGAAATTGATGTCTGCTGCTTATAAGGCACCCCGTCTTTGGAATTTTTTTAAAGATTTATTTATTTATTTTAAAGAGAGAGCAGCAGGAAAGAATCTTCAAGCAGACTTCCCACTGAGCACAGAGTCCAACACTGGTTTTGATCTCACAACCCATGAGATCATGACCTGAGCCAGAACCAAGAGTCAAACCACAGACTGAGCCAACCAGGAACCCATATGGGATTTTGTTATAACAGCCCAAAGAGACTAAGATGTTATTTTTTAAATGTCCATCCCTAAAAAAAAAAGAAAAAAAAAACAGCCTCAAAATATATAAAGCAATACAAAAGATCAATGTTCAGGGAGAAATAAAAAGCTCATCATCATAGTAGAATATTTAAATATATCTTTTTTGGTTTTGAATGATCTAGGAGACCAAAAAATATATATCAAGAATATAGAAGATCTGTAAAACTCAATTTCAAAGCTGCGCTCAACTTTAGCAAATACATATTTTTCCCCCTCAAGAATGCATGGCAGATTTCCAAAAACTGATTATGAGTGATATCATAATCTCAATAAATTTCAAAAAATAAGTGGCATATGGATGATCTCTGAATAAAACACAATTAGGTTAGAAGTCAATAGCAAATTCTTAACTACAATAACCAAAAGTTCATCAATACAGAAGTGGAAGAATATACAATAAAATATTATATAGCATGTGATAGTACAGGGGTCTGCAAACTTTTTCTATAAAGGGCCAAATAGCAAGTATATTTAGACTTTGGGGACAGTCTCTACCACCATTACTCAACTCTGCCTTCACAGTTCTAAGGCAGTGGTAGACAATATATAAGTAAAAGGGCATGGCTGTGTTCCAATAAAACTTTATTTATGGAAGCTAAAAACTGAATTTCACATGTCATGAAAGCCTTATGACTTTTTCTTTCAATCTATTAAAAACTTTAAAAACCATCCTCAGCTCTTAAGCCATGCAAAAGGCAGGAAGTGGGCTGGATTTGACCCATAAGTCACCATTTGCTAACTAGGGATATAGATGAACCTTAACAACATGATTATTAGGTTAAGAGATGTCCAAAAGATTACATGTAAATGAGACTCTTTTGGTAAATCAAAGTTAAAAATGCAAATAAAAAATTATACACACACATATATTTACATGTCTACGTGAAACCATGCCCCATAGGGTAAATGAAGGTGAAACTAACAGAAAGCTTAAAGCTTGTTTTTCAGAGAACTGTTTCTCCCTAATCAGCTACTGTGTCTTTTCAGACCCCACTAACAAATCCACTGTCTCTGCAGAAACCTGGACTCAAGGTCAACTGATAATGGTTCCAGCCTATGAATAAGCAAGGCCCTGCATTCCTTACCAGAGAACCTATCCACTTTATGCCAGTTCTTAGAGCAGACTCATAGGCCCTAAGATAACCTCCTGACATCAGGGGCTGAATTTTGCCTCATTCTAGTGTTAAGTTTCCACCCCAAAATGAATATGGGATATATGTTACATATATGTTTGCTCAATGCACATGCTCCATCTTTCCTCATGAATAGTTATGTTTCCCTGCCCTTTTCATCAATATGTATGTAATCTCCTACTCTGAGTTCCCCCTTTAAAATCCCACTCCTTAACCCAGAATCTCAGAGATGGTCTTTGGACACCAGTCCACCATCGTCCCAGGGTGCCAGCCTCCTGAGCAAAGCAACCCTGCCTTTCCAACCAACACTTGTCTCTGGAGAATTGGCTCTGCAGGGGCAAGCAGCTGAACTTGGGTTTCAGTAGCATACATACATTGTTCTGATGCCCCTCCTTGCCCACATCCGATCCACTGACCACAGAAATGGGACCATTTTATTACCAGCCATGAGGAGCTCAGATTACAAATTACACAAAAGTAAGGAAATGTCTTTGCATATGTATACTCATTAGGAATATTTACCACAGGAAAAGGACACAATGAATGCAGGATTACCTCAGGTGAAGGGAAGCAAGGAGACACGGAATGGGAAGACCATGGATGTGGGGTATTGCCAGAGCCCTGGCTCTCATTTGAAAGGGTGAGCTTGCAAGTGCTCATTACATCAAAAAAAACTAACTGTATAAAAGTGAGCCATGCATAGTGAGAGTATGTGATAGAACAAAGATTACAATTAATCTGATTCTGTGTACCTGAGACCCACCGAAAGAAAAACATAAGAATTAGGTAGACTTGGGGAAAGGGTGTGTGGGAAGAGATAGGAAAAGTGATCCTGGTAGACAGAATCAGGTGTGCAAGAGACTTGAGGAAGGGCCCAGGGAACCAGAAGAAGGCTGTAAGGTTGCCTCAGAGAGAGTGGTCTAGAAAAGGGCTGGAGAGGTGGACGGGGGCCCAGATCACACAGGCCTTGGAGGCATCTGGGTTTATGTCCTAAGAGTAATGGAAAGCCACTGAAGAGTCATGAGCCGAGGAATAACATGAGCAGATCTGCACTTGCTAATGATCACCCTGCTGCAGTGGGAAAGCCAGTCACAGGAGCAAGGGAGTGGGCACTGGGGACCAGGAGGCTGATAGTGAGGTCAAGGCCTGTGGTCTTCCTTATTTCTGATAATCCCTGTAGCCTACTAGATGGGATTTTCCTCTGCTCAGGCCTCTCTTGACTTCAAAGGCCAAAGAAATGAACTTCACTAGACCCAAGGTTTAGAATGGTGGGTACAGAAAGCAAATGGTGCATGATACTTCACCTCTAGCTTTGTCTTTTTCCATCAACAGTGGCAGTCGAAGATCAGCTCTCTCGATTACTTAAGAGCAGCCCATCACACTAATATGTGGGTTAATTGTCTTTCAATGGCCACATAGTCTCACAGTCTAGCTTCCCATGGATCATGAGGAATACATGTCCTTTTTATTCAAATGACATGGACTTTTTGCCAAATCTACCACTGTTGTACTGGAGGAGCTTGGCCCTCCTTCCTGGCCTATTTTCCCCACTCAGAGACCCCACAGGGGGTGCTAAGCATGAAAGCCTTTGTTGTATTGGAGCCACTCCCAGACAGTTCTCTCTAACCACCAAATTTCTCTCTTGTAAATGGGGAGTAGAGGGAAGCCATTTTTGTTCATCCCATTATATGTACAAGTTCTTTTTTAGGAGAACTTCAGTCTCAGCAGAGAACGAGGAAGGATAAGATAAGGAGGGATAAGGATGTTAAGCGGACTTGGATACACAGAATGCCGATTATTTAAGCAGATGTATCTGAAACAGAGAAAGTAAAAGCTTGCCATATCTCCATGGCAATCAGCATGGAAACCCAATGGCACTCTTTGTCTTTTTGGTGTAATTGTCATCCCATAACAGATAAAATTGTTTCTCACAAACAGATCGGTTAATGTAGAAGAAAATTGATCTACAGTGAGTGTTGATGGGCAAAACTCACCAATACTGATGTCTGGGGACTTGGTGAAGACTTCAGTGGACCCTTGCCTAAGGGAGACTATGTGTCATGGGAAAGAGGCTATAGTAATGACTGGCAGATGGGTTAAGGGAAATTTCATAACTGAGTGCCTGAATGACATTTGCGTATGTGCCCTGAAAGGTTAAGAAAGTGATAAAAATCGATTTATAGTTGTAGGGCATAGAGAGTTTTCTTCCACACTCCTTCCACTAGCCCTAAAGAGAACAATTTACAGGGCACAGACAGATGCTGTGATCTTCAAAGCCCAATGAGATGGGTCTGTGTGGGCGCCATGTCCCCAGCCCCTCTCCCCTCACAAGAGAGAATCAAGGATTTGAGTCTTCAGCTTGCTTCTGGTAGAAGGCTATGCTAGTGTACCCATCTCTGATACCAGCCATGTGGGTGAGGGAGTTTGCCATGAAGGATTAGATCTGGTTGAGGAAGACTTTGCCTTCCCTCAGTGTAGGGCACCGCACCTTCCAGTCCAGGGAATAGAAGTGGTTGACAATACAGGAGGTCAGGGCTCAGGCCAGGGAATAACTAGTTGCCTGATATTAAAACATCTTGTCTAATGACTCCCCTGTTCACATTCAATCCACTGATTAAAGAAAGAGAACTATTCTATTACCAACCACAAAGATCTCGGGTTACAACTTATACAAAGGTAATGAAATGTCCAACTCATTCAGTCTTGTTGCTTTTCTAGCTTATTACCCCTATGAAACCAGGGGTTGTCTGGTTCATGACAGTTTTCCCTTGGCCCCCATGAAGCCCCAATACCGCAGCCTTGACTCCCAGGGACACCCTGCACCCCTGGGTGGACCCAAATCCACCTTCAAGTCCAATCCAAGTCTGAGCTGTCTCTCTGCAGCCCCCCAAGCCCTGACCTGGCTTTGTTTCTTTCCCTAATATCCATCCAAAACCGTCTTTTCTAAGCACTGCATCCCCAGGATCTTACTCTATGCCTAGACACATTACTCTCCATCTTTGTTCCCTTCTTTTAAGTCTTCTCCAGCTGTCTTGCCTCTGGTCAATTAATGTATTAAAAGCTACTCTTGGGGCACCTGGGTGGCTCAAACGGTTAAGCGTCTGCCTTCGGCTCAGGCCATGATCCCGGGGTCCTGGGATCAAGCCCCACATCAGGCTCCCTGCTGAGCGGGAGGCTGCTTCTCCCTCTCCCTCTGTCTCTGCCTGCCGCTCCCCCTGTTTGTACTGTCTCTCTCTCTCTCTGTCAAATAAAAAATAAAAAATCTATAAAAAAAAAAAAAGCTACTCTTGTTACAGAATTCCCATTTGCCTCAATTCATCTTCCTGTCTGGTTTTGTTTCTTCTGCAGATTTCTTTATTTCTTCATTCACACTCCCACACTTTCACAAATGTGGGCCTCCACTGAGTGCCTGGGCCTCTAGGCCCTGTGCTAACACGAGTGTGCTGAAGAAGAATGTCACTTTGAGTCCCTGCCCAGTCCCCATCTCCATTTGGAAGAAAACTGCCCCTGTTCTCTAACTCAGGCCTGTGCCCAGAGAAACAGCCCTGGGTGGGCCTCTTGCTTGCTCTTCGGTTCTATGTAATTCCTTCCTCCTCCAGCGGGCACATGACATCAGGGTGGACAACCTGAGAAAGCTCTGACCGAAAACAGCTGAGAGAGAACAGCACAATTAATCAGGACCTGACTCATGAACAGTTTGGTTGAGATGTATAGTCCATTTTTATTATTTATGGTGGTTATGTTCTATAAAGTTACTGTAAACACTGAATTTGCCATTGCTCCAAGGAAAAATACAGGGTTAGATTCCTGTGAGCCTCTGATCACAGTTTCATCAACAAATCAATACGTAACCTCATTATATGTCTATTTCTGTTCAGAAACACCTTATTTGATATATATTGTTGCAGCAGTATATATTAAATTAAACAGCACTATAACGCATGCCTGAACGAAGTTTATCTAATACAAATACTTTGTCCATGAGACACATCACAGCCTTCTTGACCTAAGAACTATACAGCACTTCAGAGCTACCTTTGGAGGTCATTTTAAACAGTGAAATCACCAACAGAAAGCACAGGTATGCCAAAAACATGGCACTTTACCACAAAAAGGACACATATATAGAATGCGAACTCAGATGGGAACATGTGCATTAAGTTAGTTTAATTTTTCATTGCTCTGCACATGTCCAAAAATGACTTCAAAATCACCAAAGTATTGATTGAGGGGTTACAAATAAATTTTAGTGAGCAGAAGATATTGCAGATATGGAATTCACCAATTATAAGGTTCAACCGCAGTTGGTTGCCGGCTTGCTTTGTTGGTTAACAGTAGGAGCAAATACTGAGAGAGCCAAAGACAGACACCAGTTTTCATACTCTAAGAGACTGTGGGAATCACAGAATTACCTAAGTCACAAGGTAGTAGAAAAGTTGCGGTAACATCCTGCTACGTGAGGTGTCCTAAAAAAGTCTCTGTTCCTTGCAATCAAAAAGCCCAATCAGTCAGCATATATCTATCCACATATATGACTCTTGCATTGCCCTGGCAAGGAGATGGAGTTTTGGTAAGGGTTGTTTTGTTTCTAAAGGCCCGAGTAGAACAAAATTGGCACTTGAAGTCAATGGGACTGGTTATGCCACTTCTAGGTCATGTGACTTTGAGTTCTCTAACTCAGTTGTTTCATCTGAATGGACAGATACCTACCGTCCAACTCCAGACAGCTATCACGAAGGCCACGTGAGATCATTATGGACCCACGTCCTTGTTATCTTCTGATCCAGCCCCTCATTTTTCCAGAAGAGGACACCAGGGATCAGCAGGAGGAAGCGATTTGCAAAAATGGCTAACAAAGGAAACTGGAGAATGTTGACACTCCCTTAGGGCAACTCTAAACCTGCCAAACTCACTCTTCCCCAAAGAGAGAACAACGCATTCCACAGCGGTTTGGGCAAAGCTGTCCTGTTGCTCTTATGGGACAGCTTGTCTGCAGGCAGGCAACTCAGTGAGAAAACCAAGTTATTTGGTTTCCTTGCCCAGTGAAACAATATCCTTATTTTCCTGAATAAGCATAAATGGTCAGGACATGGGGATTAGTGGTGTCACTGTCTACAGGAATGGAGAGTGCTCAGACTTTTTCTCTCCCCTTGCAGCTGCAATTCCCCCCCAAAAAGTCAGAGCAAGTTCTGGATTAAAATAAGCAGTCTCAACCTGGAGGGTGGCAGGAGGATGGCAGAAAGAAACTTAGAGTAGCTCCCCAAGCAATACTTCCTGGGGGCTCCCGGCCCCATGTTTACACTCCATTTCTCTGGCCTGGGAAATCAGTGTTTTCTCACAGTACATCCTGAAATTCAGATCCCCTGCCAAACAGTTGATCTCAAACCACTCTCATCTCTATCTCTTCACTTCAGGACAGACTATTTGGGACATAAAGAGTAAAAGAAGATATTTTAGGGGAAGGGGGGAAGGGCAGACCTTTGTTAAGCACCCATTCTACTATTTCATCAAACCACTCAATGTTCCAAGTATTATGACCACCATGTAATAGATGAAGCTCAGAACAGGTACTTGTCCATGGCCATACTGCTTGCAAGTGATGAGGTTAGGAGGTCAGCACATTTGTCAAAACCTGGGTTGTCCCCACAGCTTCTTAAACTTTCTCAGGACTAAATGCCACTAGTGAGAAAGATAAATGAATCACACTCCCAGGTGATCTGGGGCTCAGTGGACACAACCAGTGGTATTCAGTCTGTATGGGACATTCTTCCTGACCCTTCACTGGGCAAACTCCCTCTCAGGCTTCCAATCTCAGTCAGTCATCACTTCTTCCAGGAAGCCATTGCTGATCTCCCACGTCTGGGTTCAGTGCCCTCCCGTGTGCTCCAATACTGTACCACCCCATGAGGGCACACTGCCTGTGTTGTACTGCTTGCTGATTTATCTGTATGGTCCCAAGAGATCAGGGACCATGTCTGCCTCTGCATCTCCAGCTCACAGCAGACTGCTCAACATAGTATAGCTGCCCAAAGAATACTTGCTGAGTAAATGTTGACTCTGGCTGAACTTTCTATCTCGTGTGTGAATTGCCTTTAGATAGAATAGCTCTCTTAGTGATAATCCAGCCACTGTAAGCACATTAATAACAGAAAACAAAGAGACACACCCTTCCATGTTAATCCCACACCACACCCATTGTACCCCATACTCTTTGCACTCCAGCTATGCTGGCCCTCCTTGAATTCCTTAAACATGCTACATTCCCAATACCATGGGGCCTTTGTACATACTGTGCCTTTTAAATGAATCACCTACTCTTTCTCCAGATCTCTGCTTAGTCATAGTTCATGTTCTTACAGCAACATATGCCTCTCCCTCATATCCTTTAGTACATGATCCAGGTATGATTGCTTGTCTCTCACACTGTGAAAGTAGGGGTGGAGCCTTTTTGTTTGTTTGCTTGTTTAACTCTTATGTCTCTAGCATCTAGCACAGTGGCTAGCACATAATAATTCAGTACTTGTGCAGGAAAAAGGAAGTGACGTTTACATTGAGACCTGTGTGGGGCAAAGAGTATTCTAGGCTGGAGAAAGAGTTTGAGCAAAGCTTTTGGAAGAGAGACATGCCATATTTAAAACGGAGGGAAGCCCAGTATGGCTGGACCATAGGGAATGAGGGGGAGGCTGATACATGGTGCGGTTATTGAGAGGCAGCCAAGGCCAGATGCTGCAGAGTCTTACACAGCATGTTAAGGCCTCGGACTTGATGTCAGGGATAAAGGGAAGCGACCAAGGGGTTCTAAGCAGGTTGGTTTTTCTCCTGTCCCTTACAGGAACCCTACTAATCCATGTCATCACATGCCACCACACTTACAAAGCTGATCTTTGGGTTTTTTTTTTTTTTAAGATTTTATTTATTTACTTGACAGAGAGAGAAAGAGAGAGCACGAGCAGGGGGGGGGAGGGGCAGAGGATGAAGGAAAAGTAGACTCCCCGCTTAGCAGGGAGCCCGACCAAGGGGCTTGGTCCCAGGACCCTGGGATCATGACCTGAGCCGAAAGTAGATGCTTAACCAACTGAGCCACCCAGGCGCCCCCGAAGCTGATCGTTTACACCCACATACAGTAAGTGCCACCATGTTTAACTATGTCCATTGTTCTAACCTTCTAAGAGCATTTCGAGCCTTCACTGTAGCTTGTCTTCCAGCTCAGTATCATTAGCAATTTGGGTGATAGAAAATAGCCCCACTGTTAAGAAATATTAGAAAAAAACAAAGGCAGTAAAGTTATTACAGCTCTCCCCTCCACAGCACAAATCCAGCTCCCTGTGGTATTAAAAATTCCATTCTTAGGTTTCAAGGAATCTGACCACAGTCTGTCATAGACACAAGTTAACCAGTCTCAGCCCTCTGTATGCTCTAAGTTTATGTACTTGTCCTTTTATTTTTTTTTATTTCTCTTTCTGCCCCTCTGATTCTTCCAAATTCCTGTTTTATGGAACAATATTTTAGGGTAAGTGTGTGAGGAAGAAAAATTTCCATCCTAACTTCAAATAAATACACTGGCTTTCTTTCTCCCCAAAGAAATGTGTTTTGTTTTCTTTCTGCTATCTGACATGTTTCAATAAATAAATAGCTTGACTTTGTTTACATATATTCCCCCAAAACTCAGAAACCCAAAATTTGATAAGCATTTGGAACATAAGAAAAACTCCTCTTGCTGATTCTTTGAGAGTGACAACGTCCTGGTTTGAAGCAATTATCGCTGGGAAGCAAGTTCTGCTTTTCTCAGACACAGTTAAACAGGATGAACCACGCTGGTAGCTTTTCATTATGTGTGTTATGTGTGTGTGTTTTATTTTACTTTTGATTTTTGAGTGTTTTTTTCTCTTGACATCAGATCACATGGACAGCAGTAATGCCAAAATCACCACATCATCATTATCCATTGTGAGCTATGAGATATATTTCAAACATCTAGAATGCAACTTTTGAAATGATTTCCCCAAATCTGTGGATTTTTTAAAAATTCAATGTAAAGAGTTGTCAGGTATTTTCATCATTAGTTTATATCTGTAAGAAAACCGACACAAATTGGGGAAGAATGAGGAAGGGGAGAAAGGCAGTGGAGGAAAATTGTGTGTTTTCTCTATGGGTCTCATTCCAATCTTGAAAAACTAGTTGAAAAAGAAAACCAACGGGCACCTGGGTGGCTCAGTCGTTGGGCGTCTGCCTTCAGCTCAGGTCATGATCCCAGGGTCCTGGGATCGAGCCCCGCGTCGGGCTCCCTGCTCAGCGGGAAGCCTACTTCTCCCTCTGCTTGTGTTCCCTCTCTTGCTGTCTCTCTCTCTCTGTCAAATAAATAAATAAATAATCTTTAAAAAAAAAAAAGAAAAAGAAAACCAAAATTACAGATTGGCTTTATCACATTGAGACTCAAAGAAAAACAATTCCTCCTTCAAAATAAGTAACACAACAGTAGAAGACGATGGCGCTACAGACAGAGAGATCTGAGGCCCCCACCAAATGCTCAAGGCCTCTCTCCAGGGTCACACTGGCCCATTGGGTGTTTCAGCTTGTTGTCTACTCCTGATGGGCCCTCATTTCTCCATCAAAGATTGTGCCGAAACCCACAGATACCGAGCTGGGCCACTCCAACCCCCCCACCACCATTATTCCATAACACCAGCTTCAGAACGGGAAGAAGCCAAATCTGTGCCAACTTCTCAATAAATCCATCAGTTTCTGGTCATCCCGCATCTTTTTCCAGTTACTTAGACCAACCATTTGTTTTGAACGCTCAACGAAGGTAGGAATTAAGTTCGCTGCTGTGTCACTGGTGGGCTGGACCACACCCCATCTTTCTGAACTCTGCGGCCGATTCTCCCCTCTGCCACAGTCACACTCACAAGCACAGCCAGGCACATGCTGCCCAGGGTGCCTAGTCCTTTATTAGATCAGAGGCTGTGACCTCACTTCAGGAATTTAACAAAGGAACAGGCATCCAAAAGCAAAAATCTTCATTTGGAAGGAAACATATTCTTCCTGCAACATTTTTTAAGTCCAAAGAAGGTGCCAGAATGTTTTTTCGATTTAAGGTCAAATGCGGTTCATGAAGCATCCTCCACTGACCAATGGGAACTTGAAGCTGGTGTATTGCATGCCAAGTGCTACAGGCCCCGACACCACAGCCCCCTCCCTCTAAGGTCACACAAGGTTCTAGAGAATAGTCCACGAATATCACGAAAAGACCCATGGGCCAAAGTCGGCTCCGAGTTGTTCATCCATAACGAGTCCATAAGGAAGTGAATTGTCCCAGACTCCCAAACCGGCTTACTGCGCCCCCTCCCAGCCCTCACCTGGGGGTGGGGACTGACATCGGGGACTGCCTGATTCTGTTACCATCCCACTGATTAAATCCAGGTGCTCTGTTTATTTCAGAGTGCAAGAAAACACACCAAGAGCTTCAAACTTATGTTACAGACAGGAAACAGCACTCCAGAAACACCTACGTCTGAAACTTGAAGACCACGCCAGGCCTCTTCTCAAACAGGGGCTGGTTTCTTCCCCGGGCTGGGGCCCCCGTCTGTGCCTCTGGATAGACAGGGCACTTCTGTCTTCTCACCCTGGGCAGTTCAAGGCTCAGCTGGCTATAAATTACATATTTTAAATGTACTTAGTCGTCCTTTCTCCTTACATTTAAAAGCAGATGGTTTAAACTTGATCCCAGCCATGCTATCTCAAAAGAGACAGTCCTTATAAACTGGCCATTAAAATCGCCCTAAAAAATGTATTCTAAATGCACCGCAAGGATAAGAGTGGTATCTGGGCAGCCAAAGCGAGGAGCTAGGGAAGGAAGGGAGGATTTTAAGAACAATAACAGCCTCATTAAATCTAATTACTTTCTAGCGCTTACTGAGACCCAGGGATGGAAAGGGAATTTATGGATGGGATTTCTGAGTCCTTTGCATTAAAGTGACCCCCCCCTCACTCCCTCTCTCACACCCAGGCATCGCATGCTTGTCTCCCACATCAACAGTTCTGGGAAGATTTTTACAAAACCAAACAACCAACCAAAAAACTCTTCTTTCTTCCTTCACACATTGGAAGTCCCTGCCTCTTCTGTATGTTCATGGGTGATATGGATCAGCCAGAAAGTATCTCCTTGGAAAGTCTTAACGCCCAATGTACACCTCCTGGCTCAGACTGGGATCCCATGGCTGTGTGCTCTGGAAAGCTCCGATATCAGCAACCCGAGTCCCACTATGAAACAAGCAGCCTGTGCGCCACCAGACCAAGCACTACCCCACCAAAGAATGCAAGCAATGGAGAAAAGACTGGACACTGGCTGAAATGTAACAGTGATGTGTCCACCTCAGAGCCTTTGACTGTGAGCCTTAACAATCTAACAGTTTAAGCAAGGGGGGTTTGTCGGACTGATGAGGAAAACATGCTGACCAACACAGAAGGGCAGGTGCAAGGGCAGATTTGGAGATTTCTGGAGACAAAGCTGTGAACAGTCCCATTCTGTTGCTGACATCAGAATGAGTCATCTCCAGCTGACTTCTATTCCTGATATCTTTTCTAACCATCCCAATTCCTGGCAGAGTCCTTATGAATCACATACCTACCCCTGTGGCTATGGGCAGGGTCCAGAGACTGACAGCCCAACCAGGACTCCGGTAGGGGGTGGGGGAGGAGTCCTAAGGAGGGGATGCTGCACAAGCAGAAGCAGCAGATGCCCATGAGAAGTGATGCCTCTGGGTTGTCATGATTTCCCTGCTTTTGATACTTTTCTGGGATAGCTAACTGTTTAGACATTGAACTTCTACTGTTTTGCAATTAACTGTATATATATATATATATATATATATATGCTTTAGCCTAGAGGGGTTCCATCCAGCGCCAAAACACTGAAAGTCCTAGTAGTAGAAAAAGACTTACAGGTGACAGTTGCTCTACCAGTTTTTTCAGTTAAAGTAGAATAAGGAAAAGCTACAGAAAGGGAAGATAAAAGCCAATTACCTCCCATGTAGAGCAGTGCTACCCACCTGCAATGACCCAGGACACATGACAATAAACCCCTGCCTCCAACACACACACACACACACACACACACACACACACACACACACACACCCAACTCTATTGCTCTTCCCAGTCTCTTCAGAGGAACAGCTAATAGACCCACTTTGGGGAAGAATTTTTCTGTCTTTAATTTGTGCCTACAAATTAAAATACAAATAAATAAGGCAGAAATACAAATAAAATACAATACAAATAAAGCAGAGGCTAAGTCTCTCCCTCAGTCCACATCACTGTCTGCCCCTTGGAGCAAAATAGAGCCTCATATTTGAAGGGCTGGTGTGTTGAATGAGGCAACTAGTGAAATGTGATGAAGCCGACCTCTCTATTTGTGGATTCCCTCTAGCCCATTCAAGCTTATTTAGCAGAGGAGGCTTTCCCTCCACCTCTAGATGACCACTCAGCAAGGTAATGACTTGTCTCTGCCATTCACTTAGAAAGGGTCGCTTTGGACAGAAACAGCTTGCACTAGTCCAAGAGAGTAGGTTCAGTTGCCCCTCTGGACAGCGTGCCGTGTGGAAAACCCGCACAAGACAGCCTGACATTTCCTTCCGGGGTGACTGAGGCCAGTCTTCTTTCCCTGAAGGGAGTGACCATTGCCAAAACCAAGTCAAAGCCTGGCTAGTCTTTAAAGAATTTGAACTTGATTTTTTCCCCCAGTCAAGGACTTGGTCAAGACAATGATTTTATAGAGAGAGCAGAACACATGAAGGACACCTGAAGGAGGGAAGAAGAGAGAAAGAAGGGGTTTCAGATAAAGGAAGGAAATCCTCCAGCTGCCACGGACAGCCACTCTCTGTTCCCATGCCACCATCCACCTGCCCCCACCTGGAGTCACTGAGGCCCCATCATCACCAACCCACAGGAACCCGAGCTCTGCAGAATTTTTTAACTTGAAAGTTAAAAAAACGCTGCCCCTCGGGCGCTCTGACCTGGAGCCCATTTGGCCCGACCCCCCCTCACCACCATCTGTGAAGATCTCATTTGGGCTTGAATGCTGCTCAGTAACCCCAGCCACCCCAGCCACCAAAAGAGACACAGGGAGCAGTGGCTTCCCCTGAGCACATCCCTCAAAGTCATCACTTTTAAGGAGACAGGATGGTCCTCAAGGCGAGGAACACATTTGAAAAAGCAAGACCATTTCCTTGGTGTCAGTTGTGATCTCTCCCCTTTCATTCATAATTTTATTAATTTGGGTCCTTTCTCTTTTCTTTTGGATAAGTCTGACTAGTGGTTCATCGATCTTACTAATTCTTTCAAAGAACCAGCTTCTAGTTTCGTTTATCTGATCTACTGTGTTTCTGGTTTCTAGTTCATTGATCTCTGCTCTAATCATAATTATTTCTCTTCTAATGCGTGGCTTAGGCATCGTTTGTTGCTTTTATTCCAGCTCTTTAAGGTGTAAAGTTAATTGGTGAATTCGGGATTTTTCTATTTTTTTGAGTGAGGCTTGGATGGCTATGTATTTCCCGCTTAGGACCGCCTTTGCAGTATCCCATAGGTTTTGGACCGATGTGTTTTCATTCTCATTGGTTTCCATGAATTGTTTAAGTTCTTCTTTGATTTCCTGGTTGACCCAAACATTCTTAAGCAGAGTGGTCTTTAGCTTCCAAGTGTTTGAATTTCTTCCAAATTTCTTCTTGTGATTGAGTTCCAGTTTTAAAGCATTATGGTCTGAGAAAATGCAGGGAATAATCTCAATCTTTTGGTATCGGTTGAGACCCGATTTGTGACAGTATGTGGTCTATTCTGGAGAAAGTTCCATGTGCGCTCAAGAAGAATGAGTATTCTGTTGTTTTAGGGTGGAATGTTCTGTATAGATCTGTAAGGTCCATCTCGTCAGTGTGTCATTCAAAGCTTTTGTTTCTTTGTTGATTTTCTGCTTAGATGATCTGTCTATTGCATCAGAAAGGGTGAATACCCAACTTTTGCATGAACATGGATGGGACTGGAGGAGATTATGCTAAGTGAAATAAGTCAAGCAGAGAAAGTCAATTATCACATGGTTTCACTTATTTGTGGCACATAAGGAATAGCATGGAGGACATTAGGGGAAGGAAGGGAAAAATGAAGGGGGGGGAAATCGGAGGGAGAGACGAACCACGAGAGACTATGGACTCTGGGAAACAAACTGAGGGTATTAGAGGGGAGGGGGGTGGGGGGATGGGTGAGCCCGGTGATGGGTATTAAGGAGGGCACGTCCTGCATGGAGCACTGGGTGTTGTACGAAAACAATGAATCATGGATCACCACATCAAAAACTAATGATGTACTGTATGGTGACTAACATAATAAAATAAAATTAAATTTAAACAAGAAAAAGCAAGACCATGAGGCACAGGGAGGAGTTCCTCAAACATGATTGTCTTTCTTAGGGTGCTGCTTCACCCCTCTCCAGTGGTGCAGATCCCAACTCCTCTCCCCCAGCAGCCCTGCCCCTGGGTTCCCCTCCCCTCTGCGGACCACCGGGCTCACCCCTGCTCTTTCTCCCTCTCAGGCAACCACCACTGGGCTTCTGGGCCGCAGCAGGCACACCCACATTCGGTTCCACCATCTTGGTGTCCTTTTCTACGGGTTAGTCATGTCTCCTCATCTGAAGTGTAGACTCACTGAGGTTAAGGGTTGTATCCTGTCCTTTGATTGTTCTCCACACATAGCCCTCACCCCTCCAAGCCCACCCAACTGAACACATGGTGGGTACCTTCAAAACTTCCCCCACGCTCTAGCCTGTGAGACCCAGGCCACAGCTGGAAGCCTGGCTCAGCGCTGTGGTGCAGAGAGGTTCAACCGGCCAAGTCACAAACCCCCACCAGAGTTGGGGTGACGCCGATTGTCCCGCTCTGTCCCTCCACGTGTCCTCAGCTCATTCCCTGTCTTGGCCATCAGATGGCACCACGGCTCCACAGGTCACCCAGGACTGTGCCCGCTGAAAGGGGAGATTCACCACCCTGCCGCTGCCCCTCCTCCCATAGAGTGTGCCACCCCATGTGGATGGGAATTCCAGCCCCCAGATGCTCTCTGGAGGCAGTCTCAGGACTCTCAGAATGTTTGGGGCAGCACTCCTATTTCAGGCCGTGTCCTTCTGCGGTCTGGGGCTGGACCTGTACCCCCCACACACATCTACAAGGGGCACGTTAATTGCCTGGCCCAGGAGGACACAGCCCCTCTGAGCACTGAGGATGATGGAGCAGGTACGCAGGGGCCCAGCAAAGCCCTCCAGGGGTTCTTGACTAGGGAGGCTCGGGGAAGCATGAGAAGCCCAGTTTTATCACTGAAATACCGCCTTTCAAGAATGTTCCAGATTCTCCAAATCCACAGGCTCCCTTCAACTCCATCTGCGCCCCCCCCCAACTCCCCCTTTCCTGATTTGAGCAGGGGAGTCATCAGTATTCCCTGATGAAGGTCATGGTAGACAAAAGGAAGAAGGCACCCAGAGGACACTCTGCCCCAGAAGCCACGTTCTCCCAAATCCTACATTTTCTTCCTGAAGTCACTTGGATTAATGAGCCTTTCTATCAAACTCTCAGCAAAAAAATGAGAAAAAAAGTATTTATCCAGTACATTTATTTTTACCAATTGACCTTTCTTCCCTGAAGGCCAACAGATTTGATGATGTTGAATAATCTTGATTTCAAATCACTGCAACTGGTGCTGTGACCACAACACCAGCCAGAGACTCCCCACCCCCACTATTGCATCTGACCTCGGCTGGGGGCCTGTGTGTGCATCCCTTGTTACACCCTTTTGGGCTTGGAAACAACCTGTGGAGCCTCTGATGGTGAGAAGGAGGAAGAACAAAGGAACACAACTTTAAATAATTGGCTAACAACTTAAAGGAATACTAACATTTAGGCTTAAAAAGACACATGATCAATGTAGTATATGTGAATTACATGACAGCAGTCTCATGAAACTACGCAGAGCATGCAGGGGTTCATCTATAAATTGAGATTTATGGGTTTTTTTGGTTTTTTTAAAGATTTTATTTATTTATTTGAGAGAGAGAGAATGAGAGATAGAGAGCACGAGAGGGAAGAGGGTCAGAGGGAGAAGCAGACTCCCTGCTGAGCAGGGAGCCCAACGCGGGACTCGATCCCGGGACTCCAGGATCATGACCTGAGCCGAAGGCAGTCGCTTAACTAACTGAGCCACCCAGGCACCCTGAGATTTATGTTGAATTCACACAGTCCCCAGGACAGATTCTAAATTTTAGAGTTCTCTTTTCTTCCTTTCTTTGTTTTATGCACACACACATGCTCGCACACACATGCACACACACACACATACACACACCTGTCCCTGAATCAGATGTCAATGGGTTGCTTATGCCAGAAACTCTTCCCCGACCCACCAAAATTGAGTGTGACATGCTCCAGAGCATCTAAAACTTACTCTGAATTATAAATATTTGTGGCCCCCATGGCAGTGTTAGCTTCTTGAGAAAAGCAGCTGGGTTCCATTCTTATTTGGTGCTAGCATTGGGCTCAACAAGATTTGTGAAACCAATGAATCCCCATGCATGGGGCAGGGCGCTTGCAGGTGCACACCCAGGCACACGTACACCTAGACTCTTACAAGTACACCCTTTAACCCAAGAACTAGACTCTAAGGGAGTCTTCAGGAGAGCCGCCAAGGTCAGACGCTCTCTCCCAACACCCAAGGGATGCTTTTTTAAAAGTCAGGCGGTCGAGAAAGGAGCTTATGTAGACACTAGAGGTCCAAACTGCCCAGCCTTCAAGTTGATACCTGCAGACTGCAGGCTGGAGGCTAGGGTCTGGACACAGACACGGCCGCGTGACATCAAGTCAGTAGCAAACAGACTCAAATAAGGTGCTCTCTTCCCTCTAGTGCCAGCAACCTTTCACTTCTGACAGCCCAAGGCCAACACCCTTTTCTAGCTGCTTCCAGCCCCCAGATCACCTGTAGGGAAATTGCCCAACTTGTCAGGCACCTCAGCCACACCCACTTCATCTCCCTACTTCTTGTCTGTTCAGCCCCAGCTAGTGAGCGGCTTTAGTCCACCTCTCCCTCCAAGTCATGCCAGAGCCAAGGTGCAGAAACCCTCCCCCACCTTTCTCAATCTTTCTCTCCCCTACCCCCCAGCTCTCTCTGTCTCTCAATCTCTCTCTCTCCCAGTCTCCCTGAGCGAGTGAGTGAGTGAATCGTGATCATTCCTGGGCTGCACCCTCTCTAGCTCAGTCTGCGAAGCTCTTCCTCTCGGCCTCAGTGCCTGGGCTCCCCTGGGTGTCAGTTCCTCGGCTCATCCTTCTGTTCTTGGGCTCAGGCACACCTACCTAACCCCCTCTTCTCCATCCCCTAGTTTACGGCCACCCCTTCAGATCTCCACCCCTGGTGGCTCCTCCTCAGCAAAGCCCCTTGCCACCACCCACCAACCCCAAGAGATGTCAGGCCCCCATCACACATTTCAGACCTACCTGTACCTTTTCTTCACAGCATTTGGCATGGTTGGCAATGTTACATTGATTTGAGAGATTATTTACTCAGCGACTGTCCTTTCTGCCCCGTAACTGTCTTTTTCTTACCATTATGTTCCCTGTTCTTAGCACAGTGCCTGGCACACAGCAGGTGCTGAATATATATTTGCATATGATCTTTTTTTATGACTAAACGAACCAGTTTCCTTCGAACTCTTGAGTTTTGGGGTAAAGGGTACAATTTACAAAGAAAGAAGTCATGTTCCAGATTACCAAGAAGTTTTTTAAGTCTTTTGAACAGACTTCCCCAAATGTTCCTATTTTCACAAGCCAAACCACAGAGGATTGGACCCATTATTTTTTAGTTAAATACTAACCATAATTTTTTTAAAGTGGCTACTCAGAAGGATAGAGAGGTAAGGTCAGGGGTGGTAATGGTGGCACAGAAGGGATGGCTTAAGAAAGAAGTAAAGGTTGCTAGTTAACTCTGAGTTTTGGTCTTTCCTCACTATTAGCTACCTTCCCACACCACCATCCTATTAGGAAAGCCAAAAAAGCAATCCATTGTCCCAAAACACCTTGGCAATTAATACTGTGACTATATCTGCTTTTACTTACTGCCATAAGATTAGCAAGACAACCTCTGATCCCATTTCATAGCATCTTGGAACATTAAACCATGTAGAGGAATCGTGCCATCCAACTTTCTCGTTTTACAGATATGGGAATGAAGGTCCACACGCCTTTCAAGTTCACAGAATTCAGCCCTGTCTCCTAGAATCGTATACCACTCTCTTGGTTGCAACTTTGTGATTTTAACATTAGCTGAAACTTCCAACAATCCCTTTAACTGTCCTGAACACGGGAAGTAGCACAAGGCTCAAGACTGCTGGTAAGAATAACATGCGTGCATTAAGCACCCAGCGCGTCTTCATTTGGGTTTCCTCCAAACCTGCCTCTGAGACAAGGGCAAGCATTTGATTCCAGAAGGGACATCAGGAAGCAGGGAGGGCATGGGGAGATGAGACAGTGAAAGGAAAAAAGCCCGTAAAGGTGTGGCAATTTCTCATCTCACTGGGGACACCCCAGGATGGACCCACTGGGGGCCAGGCAGCTGAGTTCCTTACCCCCAGCTCCCACCCCTCCTCAAATGCACTTGCTCAGGAGGCTCACGAGCCAGCAGGCTGTCTGACCTCCTGCCAGCCCACTAGCTGTGTTTCCTCAGACACAGCACCCCAAGCAGAAGCTGGTGGGGGGGGGGAATCCCACCGCAGGCAGCCTCTAAGGTAGATCAAGGGGCATCTGCAGACTCTCCCTAGCCCTTGGGTAGGCCACGTGGAATACAAGGCCAGGTAAGGCATTCTGCCTGATCGCAGATCCTTGGGGCAAGGAAGGACTTTAGTAATCACCTCCCTGGAGGTCAGCAAAGATTTCCTGTAAAAGGCCAGATAGTAAATGTTTTGGTTTTGTGGGCAGTATGGTCTCTATCGGGACTACTCAGTCCTGCTGCTGGAGTTGGCAAGCGGCTGTAGACGACATGTAAAAAAAAAAAAAAATGGAGTGTGGTTGTGTTCCAATCAAACTTTATTTACAAAAACAGGGCAGGGGACTGGATTTGGCCCCAGGCCATAATTTGCTAACCCCCTAATCTAAACAAATCTTTTTACGTTAGCCTCCAGGAAACGGACACCCACAAAACTGACATCTGCTCAGGGTCACAGTTAGGGACTTGCTTCTGAGCCTGTTCAGGTTTCCCAGGAGTAGGCTTTCCATCTGAAAGGACCCAGGACTCTTCCTGGTCTCAAATTGCTTGTGTCTCAGACAACAGAGCCAATCAGAACTGAGATCCTGCTAACTAAACTCTCAGAGAGCAAGAAACTGCACCAGACACCACCTCTGCCCTGGAGAGTGTCATTACTGGGGAAGGAGTTGAGCTAAATGCACCAAACAGGACCCTGACAATATGGGGCAGTACAGAGAAGCCAGTCTCGTTCAGTAAGAAAGATTGAGGTCTCCCATAAAATGCAGCACACAGGGTTTCACACACGCATGGTGTTGGATATCTTGCTGCTTTTGCCTCCAGATCCAATTCCTATCCTTCTCCACCCTGCTCTAAGGCCCTGGAGAATGAACTATATGAACCACAACAGCAAGCTCATAACTTCTGACCTCCTTTTGTGTTCAGCAGTGGGAGACACAGAGGAAGAAAGTAAGATCAGGAAATTTACTCTCCCATCCCCCTTCCCATGGGGCCACCGCAGACTTGCTGCCTCCTTCTACCAAGGTCCCCTTGTTCCTTCAAGTTCAGGGGCGGTTAGGACTCCCCCTGATGCCAACCCTGGCATTCTACACTATTTTTCATGCCTTCTCTACATTCTTCCCACATCTTTGTAGGAGACCCTGTATTAAATATCCCTCAACTTACCTATTTCAATGTGCCACCTGTTTACCACTGGGCTCCTGACTGCCAAGACAGAACATGCGTCAAGGAATGTCAAAGGCTGTGTGTGCCTTGGAACTCTGGAGGGAACGGAGAATCCTCTCCCAGTTGGTTGAATTCGGAATGCTGAATCGGGCCTTGAAGATGGGGTGTAGAGAGGATGAAAGACATGCATGGGGTGGGGGGCGTGTGTGGAAAGACATGCATGGGGTGGGGGGCGTGTGTGGAAAGACATGCATGGGGTGGGGGGCGTGTGTGGAGACAGAAGGAGGATGCTGTGTGGCAGTCTTCAGCTTCAGTTCCTTCCCCCCAGCCTCAGCAGGAGGAGGAAGGCCAGGAAATGCTAACATTTGGGTCACAAGATAGCGAGGCATCAAAATCATGCCCCACATCCCTTCCCCCAGTACAAACACAGAAACACTGAAAAGGACAGGACACAGAGACACATAGACACTCTCAGGAGCCAGGATACGTCGTTCCCAGATGGATTACGTGGCCCATTTAGCAGCGTTCCCTGTGGATTATTGAGGCACCATTAGAGTCAAAGCTCTATAAATTGGTTGCAACATTCATGCGGGTTTCCTGCAGTTTATCAAGCTGGTAACTCCCTAAAACCAAAAAACAGAGCAAGAATGTGCCAAAGAGCTAAGAAGGGAGGAGATGGGAACTTTCTGAAGTCAACACTGGATTGAGGACACAAGATTTAGCATGCTGCTCACTCAGCCCAGGGGTATTTTGGGGGAGGATCTGGTTCTTCTACTTGACCTCGGCCTTCACAGCAGGAGATGTTGCCCCTGGTTATTTTTTATGGATTCATTATGCTCAAATGTATTTTCTTCTGTGGGGTTTTGTGTTTTTAATCCATGCTGACTCTTGAGCTCTCTAAATTTACTACCTTCAAAAGAGCAGTGCTTCCTTTTGCTTATCTTAATTTGTAATTCTTCCAGGAGTGTGCCTAAATCAGGTATTCTGGAAAGTCTCTCTTCTATCTTAATCCCACTCATCAGCTTATTAGACTTGGGTCATTTTGCTTTAGAGTCTCATTCATCCAACTGACACCTGTTCATTGAGCACCTACTATGTGCCCAGAAGTAGAGTCTTTGGCTCTTTGCCATTCATTCCTTGGATCGTTTTGACTGTTCTTCCCTGTCGGTTCCCTTGACTTGACCATCAAAGTAGCTTCATTGGCCTGCAGAGGTGGAATGGGACTATCACCATTCCTTCCTCACAAAGGGACCGTGGCACAGAAGTACCCTACTCTCAGGGAACCGCTGGGAGGTAAACACTACGGTTCACAGATGTGGGCTCCAAGCCTGGCTCTACTGTCCGCAGGCCGGTGATCATGGGCACTCTGAGAAACAGCTCTGAACCTTAGTCTCCTCATCTGTGGAATGAGGAGACTATCACTTCACTCAATATCTTGTTGAGGAGTTAAAAGAAAAAACTTCCATGGGTGACATTGGAGCAGTTCTCCATATGCGCCCAGACACTTGTTTGCAGCAACATGGCCTTTCCAGTAGAAGAAGACATACAGCTGCATAGCAGGCAGGATGAGGTTAGCAAGGCAAGAGCTAAGTAGGGATTCTTTGACCTTCTAACACAATGTGGGTCTTGAGAACACAAAATTAGCCATTGCCAAGTGTGGCTTGCCCCTCCTAGCTGGAATGTCAGTATCCTCTCTCCCTGGCCAGTCTTCCTTCACAAAAACTTTATGCAGATGTGCAGAGAACAGACCTATTTCTAGAGCCATCAAAAATATTAGACCCTTACACTGGAACATTAGATTAACGCCACATTGAGCTGGTGTTATCTTATGAAATTATGAGATGTGTCCGTTTTTTTCAGTGTTTAATCTCCCTCTAGCCTAAGAAAGAATTTCCTTCTAGATGTGGATATAAATGTGGAGGCTGAGGGATATATATGGTGCCCAACTAAGAAGAAAACTCCTGCTAAGCTAAAGAGGCTCAAAACCCTTGAGAAGGATCCCTGGTTGGGGGTTGGGGGGTGGGTGGTACAGAGGAGCCTGGCTGTTTAAAGTCACATTCTAGATCTGAAAGGGTGCTGGACAGGGGCCCCACAGGGGCAGACCCACAAGGTGAACAGAGCACCCCATGATGCTGGGGGAGAGCATTTTGTCCCTCCTGTGCCACCACTGGTGGAATCTGCAGTGACCAACTCGGACCCCACACCTCCTCTCTGCAGGCTTACTGGCAGATGGCCTGTGTTGTGTGCTACCCTTGGAGCTGTCCTCCTTTTTTAAGGGAATCAAAGATTTGCAGCCTTCCAAAATCCCTACATGGCAGGTGATGGTAATGTGGTCAAGGCACCTACTGTGATCCAGTCTGGTACCCCTGCTACTTGTTGGAAGTTTTGCACATCCTGACTAAAGCCTTAAACCTTCCTTCCCACAGAACTTGAACTAGAGACTGGCGCTTGCCAAAGGCTTTCCTGCTCAAAAATAATATTTGTAGAAGGACAGAGCTGTGGTTCTGAGAAGCTCTGAGGAGATCTGGAAGCTTCTCTCTCACAGGCAAGTTCTGTGTAACTAGCCCCTCCCCATTCTCAGCCCCATCCATCTCCCATGTCTCTGCACTTCTGGGGGGCACACGGGCCCCCTCAGACACTGCAACAGAAACCAGGAAAAAGTGGACAGAGTCTTTTGGTGGTGCTATGAATACCCTCTCTTAGAAAGGACCAGAGCAGGCACCGAAGCTGTCTTATCCTGAATTTAGTGCTGTTTTCACTTGCTCTTTTTTTTTTTAAAGATTTTATTTATTTATTTGACAGAGAGAGAGACACCAAGAAAGGTAACACAAGCAGGGGGAATGTGAGAGGGAGAAGCAGGCTCCCCACTGAGCCAGGAGCCCAATGCGGGGCTTGATCCCAGGACCCTGGGATCATGACCTGAGCCGAAGGCAGATGCTTAACAATTAAGCCACCTAGGCGCCCCTTCACTTGCTCTTGGAAGTGACTTGGATGTCCCTCTGCCCTCCTGGAGATTTTCTGAAGTTTTCCAAAGATTCATCTCCTTTTTCTTTATCTCATGATGTCTTCAGAGTCCCCAAGCCCCGCCATGAGCCCCTGCTTTCAGCCAACACACTGCATCTGCTCTTCTGGGCACACTCTGCCCTTTCCCAGATCTGCTGGCCAGTGCCCTGGCCCTTTGGAAGAATCCTCACAGCCATTCTCCCTCTGGATTCAGGACCAACACAGCATCAGGGCCATTCTGACAGGTGCGTGCATCCACTGCTCAGCATCAGGTAAGAAATACCAGAGGTTGAAGAGGTATGTATCAATCAGTAAGGTTCAGTGAACACAAATTCCTGGCTCAGTACAGGATGAGGTTCTGGGAAAGAACAGAAAACATGATCCCCAATTCCTGCTCTCAAGAAGCTCAGAGTCTGATTGTGCTGATTCTCCTTCACTCTGCAGACACGGTGACGTGTTTCAGGTAGAAGAGCTCTGTGTAGGGTGCCTGGGTGGTTCAGTTGGTTAAGTGACTGCCTTCAGCTCAGATCATGATCCTGGAGTCCTGGGATCGAGTCCCGCATCAGGCAGAGAGTCTGCCTCTCCCTCTGACCCTCCCACCTCTCATGCTCTCTCTGTCTCATTCTTTCTCTCTCAAATAAATAAAATCTTAAAAAAAAAAAAAAAAGAAGAAGAAGAGCTCTGTGTAGACGAGATGATTTAGGGATTCAGGCATCCCTGCCCTTCTATCAAGTAAGGACAGAGGATCCCACAGGGGGACATGGTAGGCTCTGAGGCAAAGTCAGTGTGTCTGACCCAAAGCCCAGCACTCTTCCCTCCCACTCAGGCCGGGACGCCAGCACCAGCATGGGAGGTCTGCACCTGAGCTCACACTTGCAGGGACTTGTAAGTTGAGTGGTGCTATGATGAAAGGAGTTGTTCCTGGCAGAGTTTCTGGAATCAATGCATGAGATGGATTGCAAGAAGGAAGAGTAGGGATTGAGTCTCCATCTAAGGAGCTGTTAAAAGAATCAATATGATTAAGTGACTTAGTGGCTATAAATCCTCTTCCAAGACTGTGATATTGTGATTTTAACAATAAATATGTATTTGGTCTTCCTCCTGCTATGGGCACAGAGCTCCTAACACCCTTGGAATTTCCTAAGTGCTGAAGGCCATAAAGTTATCTTTTGTTATGTTAATGTTATGACTTTTGGAACGTCCCTAGGTCCCCTTAGGTTGGGGCTGGTTGCCAGGGGAACCAACCATGTGATTGAAGAGTGACCTCTTTCAGTCCCACCCCTTGACCTCCTGGGAGGGGAGAGGGGCTGGAAGTTAAATCTATCACCCATGGTCAATGATTTAATCAATCGTGCCCATGTATAGAAGTCTCCATAAAAACCCAAAGGTCTGGGTTTGGAGAGCCTTATGAGTTTGTGAACTTGTGGAGATTTAGGGAGCAGGGCACACCCAGAGAAGGTAAGGAAGCTCCGTGATGTTTACCCATTCTTCACCCTACCTATGGACTTCTTCCGTATGGCTGTTCCCAAGTTACCTCTTATAATAAACCAGTAGCCTAGTAGCTAAAATGTTTCTCTGAGTCCTGTGAGCCCCTGGAGCAAATTAATCAAACCCAAGTAGGTCATCAGAACCTCTGCTCTATAGCCAGTTGGTCAGAACACAGGTAAGAACTTGGACTAGCCACTGGCATCTGAAATGGGGTTGGAGGGGTAGTTCTGTGGGACTGAATCCTTCAGCTGTGGGACACTCTCTCCAGGTAGATAGCAGCATTGAGTTGAATTGTAGGGCACCCTGCTGGCGTCAAAGAATTGCTTGGTAGTGTGGAGAAACTCCCCTTTTCCACACTCTGGAATTGCTGCCAAAACTTCTTAAGGGCAAAACTAAAAACCACCCTTTTGTGGGAGGATGGAATTGACTTTTCCAAGTAAGCCCATTGAGCACCTACTCTTACAGCCCCTAGAGTGAAACTGGCTTTAAAGGAGCTCCTTTTAATGCTCTCTGCCTGCAGACCCAGGTTTGCTGTCCTTTTTGCATTTACTTCTCACCCTCAGCCTGCATTCTGACTACGAATCCTGAGAGGGGTTCACGTTCAGCCCACACTGTCCACCACGCCATGCTCCACTCCCTTGACAGCAGAGTCGTGGGCTACTCTATCAGTAGCACCTGATTCCTCTTGATGGCTCCTGCCTTCTTGTCCACACCCTGAGCCAAGCACACTGCTTCACTCCTAGGAAGCGTTCATTAACTCGCTCATCACTCAGGCAGTGTTTGTTGACTGCCCGCTCTGTGCCAGGCACTGTTTGGGACCCTGACATACATTGATAGCACCAAATGACCTCTTCTAGAGTTTACAATCTGCGTAAGAGTGACAAGCAATACATCTTCAAGCGAATAAAAATGAAACTACCAGGTAATTCATCACAGGACACTGTGAGGAGAGAACTTTGGCAAGAGGTGGGGAGCACTAATGGAGGCCTTTTAAACTGGGGGCTGAGGCCTGAATGATGGGTAAGTATAAGCCTCATGAGAAGCTAGAAGAGGAAAGTGCCAGGCAGAGGGGACAGCTCATGTGAAAGTTCGAAACCAATAGCAACTTCCTGTGTTTGAGGAGCTACGTCGAGACAGACGTGGCTGTAACTCAACAGCACAAGCAGGCCTAATACTCAGCCAGTAGGCACTAGTGCTGATACACTTGGTTTTTGGCTAACATCTGTTCGGACTGGCCCACTGTCCATTCTGGTTGGACAGATGTATCGGAACCAGAGAGTGAAAATTTTCAGTATCACCCTGTGATGTGACCTGAGGTCAGAGAGGTGAGCAGAGGCTGGATCATGTAGGGCCTTGTGGGCCATAGGAAGAAGTTTGGATTTTATTCTAGATTTAGTGGGGACTTCCAAGCAGATGAGTGAAGTAGACTATTCATATTTTTTTTTAATGGCATGAGCCACTATTTGAGAATTGATTGGGGGGCAGTGTCTCTAGTAGTACAGATAGATGAAGATATTTTTAGTCATGGCAGTAGGTACGGGGAGACTGGGGCATTTGGGGTGTGTCTTAGAGATAGACTTGGTAGTTCCCAATGATGGGTGTGAGTTGGGGGACAAAAGACTGAGAAATCAAGAACTCCTATATTTTTGGCCTCAGCAACTACATGAACAGTAATTTCATTTGCTGAAATTGGGCAGAATATGGCAAGGGTAGGTTCAATGAATGTTTTTAAATAAATAAAAATTATCATTGATTGGCCTCACAAGAAACTCTGTGGTTTGTGGAGTACAGCAAGCAGCCCATACTGTTATACTTTAAGCAGGTTAAAGTTGTATAATCCTAAACAGCAGGATTTCATCAGTCCCTTGGCTCCCGTGCCCACCCCACTGCAGATTTTCACCAGCAGGGCCTAACCTCAAGGATTTTCCATGGTGCACAGAATACTTGTCCCGATTTGTACTAATGGAGACAGTGTGTCCTAATGGTGGTAGTCAGGAGTGGGAACTGTTCTCTGTTCCCAGCCTGTAGCAATTACAAAGGGCAGGGCCACCAGGGACCTAGGGTCTGCAGCTGGTTAGAAAAGGACATCTCAGATGAGGTCTCAAAGTTTGGCTCTTTTTTACCTTCACTGGTTTTTCCCAAAAAGACCAGATGTATTTAGTTCAAGGTCAACCTGTCCTTTCACCCTTTCAGCTCATCAAACTTCTATTTACCCATCCCTTTTATCTCTGCTACAATAATAAGATCTCACTTTGAGCTGCTGCATTCTGATTTGCAAAGTTCTTTCTCACACATCATCTCGTTTGATCTTCTCAAGAATCCTAGAGTAGAGGTATTGTTTCCATTTTACAGATAAAAACCTGAGAAGCTCAAGGGCTATCACTTGCCAAAGCCATGAAAATAGAACCCATAACTTTCCCTCAGCTATGCCCTTCCTCCAGTTTACTCCATACCAATTGGAGGTAATTGGATCCACCACCAAATGATCTGTGCCAGAAACCTGGGAGGTGCTTTTGACATTGCCTCTTCCCCAATCTCTATTTCAATTACCAAATCCTGTCAACCTTATCTCCTAAATATTCCTCTCCATCTCCACCACTAGGATTATCATCTAAGTCACTTTATCTCTCCCTGGGGCTGATAAAAGAGCTCTCCCAACACCACTCTTGTCCTTCACACTATATTGAGAATTGTTGCATAAAAATAAATCTGATCATGTCACTCCCTAATTTAAAACTCCTTACAGGGTCCCAAATATTACTAGTTTAAAAAAAAAGCAGAAGATGCTTGACATGGCTCCCACGAGCTTCATGGTTGAGCACTGCCAACCACTCATCTTCATCCCCTTCATCCCTAACTCTCCATTCCCATCCCTGCCTCCAAGCTCCAGTCACATTGGCCTTCCTTCAGTTCTTCAAATGTGCTAACCATTTCCAGCCTTTCAGTCCAACATCCCTGTTTACTGAATTTCTACTCAAGCTTTGGGTCTCAGCTTAAATGTTCCTTCTCCAGAAAAACCTTCCTTGGTCCTCCAGATGAGGTCAAGTTGTTTTCTTAGATATTTTTCATTTTTCCTCATATTTCTCCTTCATGATACCTGTCACAATTAGAATTCATTTATTATCTATGTAATTGTAAAAGTTGCCTATTGCCGCAAAAAATAGCGTGTAACAAATGCTCCAAAAGTCAGTGACTTCAAACAATAATCATATTCTCATGGATTTGCAAATCAGTTAGATGGCAGATAGTGTGTGTGTGTGGTGGGACAAACAGTAATACTAAGGAGCTCAATCCACATGTTTGAAAATCCAGAGTTCTAGTTCTCTGAGTCTCTTGACTTAAAATCCTAATTTATGTTAGACATTTTGCATAAACTTTGGATGTCACACTTAAAAATTATTTACTTTCCCACTCCCAGCCCATACACCACATACGTTATTCTTGGTGTTTCTGAGAGGGTGTTTTTGAATGACATTAGCATTTAAATTGGTAGACAGAATAAGACAGATTGCCTTCTCTGATGTGGGCCCTCACCCAGTCCACTGAAAGCCTGATAGACCAAAGTTGCTGATCCTCCCCCGAATTAAGAGAGAATTCCTTCTGCCTAACAGCCTTCAAACTGGGAAAATCATCTTTTGTCCTGCCTTCAGACTAGAACTGAAACATCAACTCTTCCTGGGTTTTAAGCCTGCTGGCCTTTAGACTGGAATTATAACATCAGCTCTCCCAGTTGTCAACCCTTTGGACTCAGGCAAGAATCACACTGTTGGCTCTACTGGGTCTCCAGCTTACAGACTCACCCTGCAGATCTTAGGACAATTTATTTAAAATAAGTCTTTATATATAAATGGTCAACAGACACATGAAAAATGTTCCACATCCCTCAGCATCAGGGAAATACAAATCAAAACCACAATGACATACCACCTCACACCAGTCAGAATGGCTAAAATTAACAAGTCAGGAAATGACAGATGTTGGTGAGGATGCAGAGAAAGGGGAAAGCCCTCTTACACTGTTGTTGGGAATGCAAAGTGGTGCAGCCAGTCTTGGGAAACAATATGGAGGTTTCCCAAAAAGTTAAAGATAGAGCTACCCTATGGCCCAGCAATTGCACTACTAGGTATTTACTCCAAAGATACAAATGCAGTGATCTGAAGGGGCACCTGCACCCCAGTGTGCATAGCAGCAATGTCCACAATAACCAAACTACGGAAAAAACCCAGATGTTTCATCAACAGATGAATGGATAAAGAAGATGTGGTATATACATACAATGGAATATTAGGCAGCCATCAAAAAATGAAATCTTGCCATTTGCAATAATGTGGGTGGAACTAGAACTATTATGCTATGCAAAATAAGTCAGTCAGAGAAAGATAATTATCATACAGTTTCACTCAGATGTGGAATTTAAAAAACAAAACAGAGGAGCATAGCGGAAGGGAAGGAAAAATAAGACAAGATGAAATCAGAAAGGGATACAAACCATAAGGGACTCTTAATCATAGGAAACAAACTGAGGGTTGCTGGAAGGGGGTGGGGGGATGGGGTAACTGTGTAATGGACATTAAGGAGGGAATGTGATGTAATGAGTACTGGATGTTATATAAGAGTGATAAATCATTGACTTCTACCTCTGAAACAAATAATACACTCTATGTTAATTAATTAAATTTAAATAAAATTTTAAAAAATAAAAAAATAAAATAAAATCTTTATATATGTATGTGTATATATATGTGTATATATATGTATATATATATATACACACACATCCTATTGGTTCTGTTTCTCTGGAGAGTCCTGACTAATACAATGACCATCTAAGTTTGTGGAGATTCAGAGTTTAGAATGTGTGAAATGTGTAAGATGGATGATGGAGTTTGTTAGTCACATCCTTGGTGAGGGGCAAGGACCCAATACAGGTGAGCTAGTCATCACTGTATTACTATCAGGACTCATGAAATCAGGGTGCCTGACACAGGGTTGGGCTAAGCACATTGGAAGTGAGTGAAGTTTAACTGGGGGCCTACCCTGCTGGATCTCCCTCACCAATTTTTCTCTACATGTATATAACCTGAAACACTTAAGAAGAAAGAGTTCTGGAAGACAGGAAAGCCTTGAAGAGCTAGAGAAATCATCATTTGAAGTAGATTCTGGTACTGTGGCATGTTCGTGGACAAAGGACATGCTTTGGGAAGCAGGGTCGTCCTCCATTCTTTGGGCTCCAGGTTGGCCATTATGGATACGGATGACTTTGAGCCACACAATGGTTCCCTCAACTTACTGTTTGTTTGAATGACCTGGCCCTATATAAAAATATACCAATGGATTGAAAAAGAAGAAAGAACTTTCCTGAAGCTGTAGCTGTCAGGAAGGGGTGTTTTCTGTACCCTGGCATGAGATTGATCTGGGACCCCTACAAAACACCCAACAATTTGAAGTCTTAAATTGATCTGAAGGGAAATTCTGTATTCCCTACCTTTGGCTTCCTTTCCCTTCTTCTAGCCAATATTTGTTCTACCATTTCCAGGATGAGGATTATTCTCTTTAGTGGAAAAGATATGGTAACTAAGAGATGACTAGCTCTGTGTTCTTAGAAGGTAAGAGTAGAAAAAGGAACATTATACTAACAAAAGAAGAGCTGGGTTATCATCCCACTTTACCACTAACTTCTCGCCTCTTTGAGCTTCTCAGGGCACTTAAACTCTCTGGGTCCCTTTCCCTGTTCTGCAAAATAAGACTGTTAGATTGTGTGTTAATCAAGGTTTATTAGGCAAAGCTGTTATAACAATATCCCAGAAACAATGTCTTAAATAAGTTAGAATTTTGTGCCTCTTTCTTATAAGATCTAAATTTTACTAGCTCAGGGGTGGTAGGTCAGCTCTACTTAAAAAAGTCATGCAAGAAGGCAAGCTAGTGGGTCACCTCTGTTGTGTTCACATGTGACTTCCACCTCTGGATCCAAGGCGGCAGAAAGGGGGAGAAAGTAAGTCTTGGGCATTCCTCTTTAAGGAGATTACCCAGAATTGCATACGTCATTCTTCTCACTTCCCACTGGCCCTTGAACACAGCCACATGGCCACCTAGCTGCAAAGAAGATTGGGGAATTCAGTTTGTAATTGGGTGGTCATGTACTACACTTAATCTCCAAGTGGCAAAGGGGAGGGAAAGGGGTTCTATTAGTAAATAAGAAAAAGAAAGAATAAATACAGGGAGAGAGTGTACCAGAGACAAGATGGTCTTGAAAGTCTTTCTGGCTCTTCAAACAAGAAGAGGTCAGGCCCTTCAGCTGTTACACAAGCCATACACAACTTTTCCTAAGTATTTGCTTCATCCAATTGTCATTTCTTTACTCCAAATAGTCCATTTTGTTGTTTGGTGCATTTCACAATCCACAGTGCACTGTGATCTGGAATCCCTGTGATGTATTTTGTATGTATGTGCCTTTCCTTCCATCTTTTATATGATCACTCTTAAAATCTGAGCTCGTTTGCAAGCTTTATGGGCAGTTACATTGTTTCTTTGATACCTTCTCTTTTCCTCCTCATTGCCATTATTCCTGGTTATTGGTTGGATTTTCACATGTCATGGAATCTCTTGGGTTATTTGCAGATTTTAGTCCCTTGGGAATCTCCTTCCTTAATAACTGAGGCTTTTATCCGGCAATGCCCAACCTCGTCTTCCTTTCATTTCTCCCAAAGTCCCCACCCTGTACTATTCAGCCCTGGTGGAGAATATTAAGGCCAGAACTACAGTTCCCCACATCCTTTGTTCTGTCTTGCAAAAACTGGAAGAGATTAAGGCAAAATTCACACAGGTTTGATTTTCAGGAGTCTTGCCCATTACTTCTTCTTTAGTGTAGAGGGAAATTTCCACACTTGAATGCTTCATCTGAACACCTCCATGAAAAGATCCGCATTTCCCAGTTTTTTTGCTAGGGTTTCTCTGTGCTCATTTATGAACTCTGGGCCCAGTTGAGCATTGTCCAGCCTCATTCAGGAAGTGCAGCTAGCCCAGTGCTCATAACGCCATTGACAGCACTTCTGCAGCCTGCCTTCCTTGCCTCTGAAGCCACTCCCCTCTTCTTTATTCTGGGGTCCTGGTTGCTCATGATGACCCTCGTTGTCCAGAGAAGCACAAGAACCCTTCCTGGATAGAAGAGAGAAATAACAAAGTGTGCAGTGCTAAAGGAAAGGGGAAAACTGAAAGCCAAGGAGAAAACTAAAAAAGAGCAGAGGCTTGGCTGGAGCTAACATTCTGGGGGCCACAGCTAATGAACTCCCTGAGCCCATGAGCAATGGCAGCAAAGGAAGGAGGACCAGCCAGCTGGCTAAGTGGCCCTAAACAGCAAGAGGACTCTGGACTGACTGGTCCTTAAGAGTGCCCTTTGGGGTACAGAAAAGAGAGAGGAGCCTCTATCAGCCAGGCCTAATGAGAGAGCCACAGCCTCTGCTCAACAGATGGAGGAGAAAGAATGAAGAACTCTGGACATCAGTTTCCAGGGTGTGAGTGAAGAAAACAGCCAGTCCTAGGGGAGCAGAGCTGGCCAGGAACCACATGCAAGTCCATGTGGGAAGCTCAGAAATGCTGCTTTTTGGCAGAGAGGAGATTGGAAAGACCCAGTAACTCTGTGAAGCTCTGCAGAGGTAGATGCACCAAATCTTTGCCCTGCAGAGTTTGCTCCAGTCCCTGCATGTTTTCCAGGTAATTGAGTAAGGGAGAGATTGGTGCCAAGACAGTAGAGAATGTCCAAAGGGGGTCTTCCATTTCTCTGTCTCAGAGGCTCAAAATAAATAGCAATGATGTTCGAAGTGAGCCTGAAGTTACTCAGGTTTGAGGTTTGCTTAGGCCAAGGACAAATATTTGAAAAAGCTTACATCAGGACATAGAACTGGAAATACTACCCTCTATTTCAGATTTAAAACCACCCTCAGGATTAGTTCCACGTTTAGCAGGAGAAGGAGGTGGTCAAGGGTACTAATTCTTTGGATCTGACGCAGACTTCACTCTGCGGAAAGACTAATCACTTCTCTTACAACGCCTCCCATTTAAAATGGTACCAAAATCAGATGAGAATAGAGGCCACACTATAGCCTCCTCTGCTGCTCAAGAAAAAGCAGAGGCAGAGATCCCCATCCCCCAGTCGAGGTGTGAGGTTAGACAGGAGCCTCGGAAAACTGCCCAGACAGACCGGGCATGATGAAAAAGACTTGGAGATAACACAGGACATTTATAGACATTCTTTCCAGAGGGGCTGCCTTCCCAGACTCTGCCCCCTCTGACTTTCAGACTGAGGTAAGTCCGATGCTCCACTCCAATCGAGCACTACAACTTTCTCATTACTCTAGCTCTGCTCGAAACTCTGGAGGGGCCCATGACATGGTCTCTGTGTCTTGGGTGATCTGAAGTACCACCAAGTTTCCCAGAAGTTGAACGGACCTAAAGGAATACAAACAAATCCCTCTGTGAGCTCTGTTATATCCACACAAACATTTTACAGGTGAAATCTGAGTAAATTTTTTAAAAAACACGGCTGCTTTGAAAAACAAGTACTTTCCAAAAGGACAGTCCTACCATGTTATGTTGGGGGAAGTGCAAATGAAGGTTAGAGGATGTCCTACATATATGAGTTTTGGGACTTATGGCTGGGAGGGCTTAGGTGCTGATTAGAGGGAAAGCAAGTTTCTCTTGGGATTTGTAAACAATGTGAATTTACTCCACAAATCTTAGGCACAAAAACCACTCATTTCTTTATTTCTCTAAATGAACTTAAATCTGACTCAGCCTCCTTTTGGGTCCTTAAAAAACAAAAAAACAAAAACCGGGATCTACATGATCCAGGAAATGGGAAGGGCCTCCTGCCTTCAGTATACCTGGTAGTCATCATGTTGATGCTCAGAGTCCAAGCCTGTGTCGTCCTTTCTAAGACTGGGACTCTGCTGCTCCAGGCCCCCTGCCTCCAAATCAAGGAGCAAGCCCCAGGAACCCTTCACAGCTCTGAAGGACATGCACTTCCTGTTCACCCCCGACATCTCCACACTCATTCTGTCCAAGGACCTGCCACCTCCTGCCACTGCAAGCAGGTAGAGCACGGGTCCCCACCCCCAAGGAACCCAACGCCCCTCCATTCTTCCACTCTGGGCATCCTTCCTTGGTTTAGGCCACCCCCCCCTTCAATATGAGAAGTCCCACTCCGGCACAAGCCAGCTCTCTCCCCCGGGGCAAGGGAAGTCCCGCTCTCCAGAGCATAGAGTCCTGGCTGTCCTCAATCAAAGGAGGTGGGAAATACCACTCATTCTTTCAGAAGGCCCCTCCAGACTGGGAAACAACAGGGACTGAATTCCTCAGTCAGGCTGTACTGCTGTGCACTGTATAGGGGACCTGCCTACTCCCCACCTCCCCAGAAGTTTTCCTGGACTCCGTTTGCTTGTAATTTGGGGAGGGGAGGAAGCCCCCTGGGGTCTCGGCTCTGTTTTCCTTATGTTCATTCCACAAAGGCACTGACCAAGGAAGCTGGGGAGGCTGAAAGCGGTCAGGACTCCTCTCCTAAACCTGTGAACTGCTGTGGGAGGTTTTTGCTGGAAGGAGGTGCCTTTTGCTAATTCACACAAAGGCACTGTATGGGCAGCCAGGGAGCAGCCGTGGGCCCGTAAGTCTATATGTTCTTCCAGGTGTCAGGGACTGACTGCCCTGGACAATGTGGGAGTACTGCCCAAGGCTCTGTGAGGTTTACACTTAGCACAGAGGTTTCACAAGGAATGGAGAAATGGAAATGGAAGAGACCTCCCCACCCAAGTAGTCTGACAGGATGGAAGAGAGCCAGCATGCTTGAAGGGTGCAGCCCACCCCAGCCATCTCAGTAGTGAGTCAGGCCAGGCCAAAACATGACAATTCTCCCTTGGACAGTCTCTTCCTGGAAACCACTTCTCCAGCTGGACCAGGGCGCTCAGGGTGCTGGAAAAACCCTGAAATAGGAACTGAGAAACCTGGGTTGTTATCTCTTTAAATGACCTTATTTCTTTTCTCTGGTCCTCGGTTTCCCCATCTCTAGAATACCAAGTCCCACACAGAGTTGTTAAAGGATCACCTGAAATAAGAAGGATGAAATTGATCTGAAAAGTACAAAGAAGTACACAAACACAAAACAGAATGGAGTGGCACTTAAGGGTTCCGTCCTCTGCTTCCACTCAGATCTTTGCTCCTAAACAGGTCCTGCACAAAGAGAGAGTGCAGACATCCATAAAGAAGGCACAGGAACTGTTTGTTGATGCAAAACCTAATGTCCCCTGTTTCGGCTTGACAGGAGAGGATAGATGGGTTCCTCCAGTCTTTCTAAACTCCCAACCCTGGTTTCCAGGATCTTCAGACAATTTGTCTGTTTGGGTTGGGTCTTGTGGTGATCCCGTCCCCATCTGTGTGGAGCCACAGAAACAGCAACCCACTGGGGTTGACCCTCCTGAAGCCTTCATAACTCCCCAGTCACACCCAGGCCATGTGCCCAGCTTGGGGGAGAAAAGTGGCTGGGAGGAGGGGTGTTAGCCCAGGGACCTGGAGGCAAGAAGGGAGGACAGCCAACCAATGGTGTCCCCTCCAGAACAGACTTGGACTCTAAAAATAGTTTCATGATGTCAATCCCATAACAAAGGCTTCTTTGGCTTCAGGAGTAAAAAATTTCAGTTTGGAATTCAACCAAAGGCTTTGTTACAAATACTTTATATGACAGAAGCTATTAATATCTCCACCTAATTGCTCCCAGTTTTGTAATCGCTGTGGCAGAAATTCCAGCCAGGTCAATTAAGGGGAGTAGATTTGCTCCATTGGGGGTCCCCTAAGTTCCTGTAAGTCAAGTCACGTTGGCATTTTCCCCAGCTCAGAAGCCTGTTGCTTTGACATGGTCTAAAGTTTCCATTCCCGGCCCAACCTATTGGCTTGTCTTGTTGGGGACGACAACACGGAATTAAGGAGGGACATGGAAAAAAATGCACTTTATCTTAAAATGAGGCAGAATCTCAGACAGCAAGCATGTTTTAGTGAGTTTGCTTGTGGTTGGATGCAAGGAGTTGCTGAAAGCCCTAGCCTTGTGCTTTATAAATTGGATCAGTCAAAATCTACCCACTGGCTTTTATTAGTGAAACTCCAGGCCTCACGCAGGATTGTCAGGCTCTCTCTTCTCCCACAGGAAGACCCAAGATCATCATGAGCAGAAATGATAGAAATTGCAAATTCAGAAAGTGGTGGCAGGAGCATTTGGCCCATGGCTCTGGCCCAACAGGAGATTTGCAGAGAGAAAATTGCTTTGAATTTGTGTCTGTAAGGGTCTCCCTAAATGTAAAAATTTTATTAAAATGAGTAAGAATCATTTCCTCCATGCACCACAGGTAGGGGCTAGGTGACTGGGGATCATCTAACACCTATTGCCCTAGTAATCACCTGAAATAGCTAAGATCAGTGAATATAAACGATATTAAAATTTAGGAGTATTCCCAGAGTTGAGAGGAAAACAGACTATTCCCCCACACATAGATTCAATGGCAGGATACACACAAGCAGAGCAGAATGCATGCTCAACCTGGCTGAGCACTGTTCTTTAAATGGGAGTGGAAATTTTCTTTCAAGATCTTATTCTTCTGTTGGTTTTTTCATATTTGCTTGCTGACTTAATTTCTTTTCTAATTAATTATTTTTAATGCATTAACTGACTCATTCATCAAGAAGTTTTTGAGGGACTGTTATATTCCAGCTTCTATACTAGGTGCTGGGAATTCAGTGAAGAGCAAAACTGGCAAGAATTCCTATCCTTCCAGAGCTTACAGTCCAAGTGTGGGGGGGGAATGGGGGAGAGCAGAGATCTTCAAAAGGTGCCAAGAGGTGCTGCATTTACGTGCTCGCTTATTTTGTTCAGGGGTTTGGCTTTTTTTGTTGTTGTTTTGGATGATGAGCATCCAAAAATGGTGGTTTGGGATCTAGTTCTTTAAAATATAAGTTTTGCTTGTTTCATTCTTAATAAATGACATTTCAGGCTATAACTAAAATCTCCTCTTGGCTGAAACCACTCTAATGATCTATCCCAAATTGTCTGGAAATGTCAGGAAGATGAGTGCAAGAGCTTTTGTCACCAGTGTAAGTCAGAGCTCAAGAATAACCGGCCAAAAAAAAAAAAAAAAAAAAGACTAGCCGGCCAGTGACCTCTGACGCTGCACGCCTGTGGGCTGTGGTGCATTCTTCATTGCCAGACTTTGCAGTGGTCCCTGTGGACCATTAGTCTGGTGACTGCCCTGAATAGATGTCTCTTCTTTTGGCTAATGACATTTTCCTGGAGGCTGAGCTTTACTCTGGCAACTCACACCAAGAGCTTAGATCTAAAATGAATAGAGGGGAGGTCTGCATGAGCCCCTTCTAAATGCGTTAGCTGCTAAAGTGCACTGAAGCTTCTTATAATGTGGTATGAAAACTAAAGCCTACTGGAACACTATCTATGGCGTTTTCTACCTAACCTGGGCAGCAGCTGCTTCAGAGACCATCCTGACCTATGTAAATTCTTATGGCTACAGCTAAGAAACCATCCCAATTTAATTGGACCTCCCAATTTAGCCTGCCATTAATGCCAGTCTTCCTTCCCTTCACCCATCAGAAGACTTTCCTTTGCACCTCCCAATTGTGCATCCCCTTTGAGTCTCAGAGCCCAGCTTCAAGGTAAGATGCTGAGCCTGGAAAGAGTGGCAGCCTGAGGGAGCCATGTTTGAACAGCCATTGTTGGGGTGTCACTCATGAATGTGGGGCAGGCAAGGGACTGGACCGTCTCCTAAGTTTCCAGCCCACAGCAACATTTACCCTTCTGTCTTCTAGAAACTTGGAGATGGGTTTTCTGCTTACCTCCTGAAGAAAATAAGTTCCAAGCATAGAATTGGCAGGGTTCCTAAAAGCTGTTAATATTCATCCTTCACCATTTTATAAATCTTCTCTAATGCATCCCCTTACTAAAGCTAAACAGACAAATTTTATATTCCTCTTTCCTTCCTCTTTTTCTTCCTTTCTTCTCCTTTACCTTCTCTCCTCATTCTCCCCCCAGTAGGGGGAATGTGAAGGGGCACACGGGCCTCAGATTTTCTGTTTATGCAAAGGAATTATTCTCAGGGCAACAATTTCCCCAACAACAATGTAATTATGAAATATTACCCAAACACATTGGGTATTATTGAAGGTGCCATTTCTGGATACTGGCCAAGGGCTTTGGCAGAAACAGGACTCAAAGGAGGAAAAGAGGGAGAAAAATTATGAACATGTCTCCCCTTCAGTCCTGCTGTTGAATTAAACCACATGTAAGTTTTTGTAGAGGAGCAGAGAAAAAAGGAACAGCTCCAAAGCACATGTTTCAGAGGAGAGGTCTTGTCTCGGGGATTTTGAAAATTAGCGGCTGAAACAATATAACATGAAGTTCAGGAGCATGTGGAAGTGATTAAGTGTTATTGCCATGTACAGTAAAGGTTGTTAATCAGCACCTTACTACTGGCTACTTAGAGATAGGATTTGAGTAAACACAGAGTTGTACTCCATAACTATCCCAGGGGTGGTGAGGAGCCTGGTCGGCAGGGGTAACATCCATCTTTGGAAGGGAGTTGGAGTTAATGACATGACAAATTCCTCAGTAAAATAAACCCTAGAAGGATGGTAGAGCCGAAACCTCACCCACAGGGTTGTCATTATATATGCCTGGAGCTCAGAGGAGTCTGGCATTTCTTCCTGCCTCTAGTACCAAGGCATCACAAAGAAGCACCCAAAAGCTAGGGTATGTTCAGTCCTCTTGTATTTCAGTCATTCATTCACTTGTTCAATTATAAGTGTATGCATAAATACATTCAAATGATAGCTATTGAGTAACTACTATGAACACATA
This sequence comes from Eumetopias jubatus, assembly GCF_037043125.1. Classification (NCBI taxonomy): domain Eukaryota; kingdom Metazoa; phylum Chordata; class Mammalia; order Carnivora; family Otariidae; genus Eumetopias; species Eumetopias jubatus. Next base: position 38,106,295 of record NW_028274808.1, read on the forward strand.
CTATAGACAATATAAAGATCAGGTCCTTACTCTGAAAAAATTTACTAGCTAGTGAAAACAGAAAACCTATGATTATAACAAGCTAAATTAACAACATAAGACAAAACAAAAATAAATATATATGTAAAATATATGAATATATAATATATTCTAAAATGTATGTAAATAGTGAAAGAATAATTCAGATAAAAAACTTTCAAGGGCTTTAGTGGAGGAAGGCAAGAGCACTGTCATCCAGAGTAAACTGAAAGGCATGGAATATGAGCTGGGCTCTGGACGTGTGGAAGAGAGAAGAGGCGTTCCAGGGGAGATAGGCCAGCATCATAGTGGTGGTGAAACCCTTCCTCTTTTGCTCCATTCATGTGTAAGAGCCATGCAAGAGCCCTGCCATCAAAGACAGGGCTGGCCAGATGCTGCCTGACATTGATGTCAGCTGCCAGGAAGAATGGCCTGAGATGATTAAGTCAAAATGAGGTGATTAGGGTGGACCCTAATCTACTCTGAGTGGTGTCTTCATAAGAAGAAGACAGGACATGCAGAGACACACCAGAGGAGCACATGCCAAGATGACCATGTGAAAAGGCAGCAAGAAGGGGGCCTTCTGCAGGCCAAGGAGAAAAACCTCAAAAGAAACTAAACCTACTGACACTTTGATCTTCAATTCTAACCTTCAGAACCCTGAGAAAATAAATTTCTGTTGCTTAAGCCACCCAGTCCATAGCATTCTGTTATAGCAACCCTAGCAGACTAATACAGATGTCTTTTCACATTTCATGTGTTAATATAAATTACATTAATAGATTTTAAAATGTTAATTCATGCATGTATTCCTAGGATAGACTAAAATTATTTAGAATATATTTTTAATAAATTTTACTTAGGATTTTTATATCTATATTCCCAAGTGAAATTAGCCACAATTTCCTTACTTATATTTGCTTTATTTTGTTTTCTTAAAGATAAAAGGGTCTTTATAAAATGAGTTGAAGGTCATTCTGTTTTTCTATATTATGGGAAAAATTGAATAGCATTTAGTAGAGTTCACCTATAAAATCACTGACCCTGGTAGAATTTGTAAGGGGGGAGAAAGAAAGATGGGAAAGAATAGATTAAAAAAAAAAAAAAAACACTATCTCAGCTTTTATAAAGGCTATAGGTGTATTCAGTTTTTATATTTCTTTTTGAGATAGTTAAATTATATTTTCTGGGGATTTTAAAATTTTGTCTGGGATCATTATATATGAATCAACTGTATTCACAAATACAGAAACATAATGTTAGGAGACTTTTTAAATATACCATTAACAGCTTCACAAAATATAAAGTGCCTAGAAATAATTCTAACAAAATATATATATAAGATGAGAGATTATAGATAGATAGATGATAGATAGATAGATAGATAGATGATAGAATGATAGATGATAGATGATAGATAGATAGACAGATGATAGGTAGATAGATGATAGATAGATAGATAGATAGATAGATAGATAGATAGATAGATATAGAAGCACTTTCAGAATGGTGGCAATTAAGAACCTCTGAAATCCAATCTTCATAAAAGTCATGAGGACACTGGGAAAAAATGTCAAAATCAACCTTTTCAGAACTCTGGAAATTAACAAGTTTGCACTAAGTCAGAGGAGTCTTTAATTCAAGAAAAACAATTGAATCTCAAAAACAACTTCCACTCCATGCCATTTTAAGTTGTTCTAATCCTATCTTCTTCTCTCAGCCCTACGGTAGCCTTAAAAAACAATAGTCTCACAACTATGGTAGCTGTGAAAAACAGAAGCTTAGAAGCCACGAGAGGGGGCAGAACTAATTGGAGCTCCTCAAAAGCCCCATCTCCAGAGAACTGTCACCATTTGACATGTCTGGCAGCATACTGAAAAGCTCCATTCTCAGAAATTGTCTTTTTTTGACTGGATCAGAGCTCTCTCTGTGTGAACAGCCCTGTCCAGGGCATTTGTCAAAAATAATTAGTGTCAATTGTTTAAAATTGCAGCTGCCTAAGACGGTGTTACCAGTCATGAGTAATAAGCAAATAAAAAATTTTATAGGAAAAATTGAAGAATTAGATGTCTACAGGGGGCTTTGAAAAGCTTCAACAAATTCCTGGAATCTAGAAAGCCACATGCATATATAGGGCTGTACATAAGCCCAGGAAAGACAGGAGAAGGCCCTGATCTTTCATCTCTGGTTAACTTTGAAGCTCTGTGAAAGCAGGAAGAAAAAGCTAAGACAGAGTCATAAACTGCCTGTGGGAGCATTGAAATTTGTCCCAATATACGCACATAGAGTCCCACAGCAAAGGTTGGAGATTTATTGATTTACGGCATTTAAGGAAATCTCTGTCCAATAATTAACTTCTCACTAAACTAACCAGGCCAGGAATTCAGTGGCCACCCATGACAAAGGATAAAAGCTTTACAGAATTAGTCCAGGAAAGTCACTGAACAAAGAATAACAAATAATAAAAACAACAAAATGTTGGAAGGGGAGTGAAACTGAATTCCAGAGTTACTACATTATATTATTTAAAATATCCAGTTGTCAAAAACAAAATACAAGATGTAAATAAACAAGAAAGTATGGCCCATACATGGAGGGGCAGTCAATAGAAATTGTCCCTGATGGACACCAGACATAAGACTTAATACACAAAAAGTTTAAATTAGCTATTATAAATAGTTCAAAAAACTTTGAAAACCACATCTAAAGAAAAAGGAAAGTATGAGAGCATTCTCATCAAATAAAAATTATCATTGAGCGATTAGAAACGTTTAAAAGAACCAAATAGAAATTCCGGAATTGAAAAGTAAAATAACCGAATAATAAAAATGAAAAACTCATTAGAGGGGCTCAGAGTAGATCTGAACTGGAAAATGAAAGGATCAGTAAACTTGAAGACAGATTGAGATTATCCAGTCTATGGAACAATAAAGAAAAAAAATGAAGACAAATGAACAGAATCTCACAAACCTGTGAGACACTATCAAGTGTACCAAGCTATTTATTATGGGAATGCCAGAGGAAGAGGGAGAAAGAGACAGAAAGAAATAATTGAAGAAATAATAGTTTAAAACTTGTCATATTTGATGAAAACTATAAAACTATGCACCCAAGAAGTTTGACAAACTCTAAATGGGATAAACTGAAAGACTTCTATACCTAGGCACACCATAGTGAAATGATTGAAAGATAAACAGAAACTTGAAAACAGCAAGAAAAAAGCTATTTGTCATATATAAGGAATCACAAATAAGATTAATAGCTGACTTCTCATCAGAAGCCATGGAGATTAGGGGCAGTGGGATAAAATCTTAAAAGTGCTTAACGAAGAATGCCAACCAAGAAATCCATATCCAGTAAAATTATCCTTGAGAAGTTAGGACATTCTCAAATGAACAAAAACTGAGAGATTTTGTCACTAGCTACATTTTTGCCACAAGTATACTTAAGGGACACCTTCAGGCTGAAATAAAAGGACATTAGACAGTAATTCAAATCCACTCAAAGAAATAAAAAACATTGGTAAAAATAACTACATAGGTAAATAAGACAATGTAAATGTATTTTTGTCTGTAATACTTTTCTTCTCACTGCAAATTTAAATGAAACTAGAAAGAGAAGAGCAAACTAAATCCAAAGCAAGCAGAAGGAAGGAAACAATAAAAGATAAGAGCAAAAATAGAGAATAGAAAAATAATAGAGAAAAATCAACAAAACCAAAGTTGGTTCTTTGAGAAGACCAAAAAAACCAACTAATCTATACCTAGACTAACCAAGATTTTAAAAATTTTTTTAAATTTAAAAAATTTTTTTTAAAAATAGAAAAAGACTCAGTAAATGAAGGGGAAGAAAGAGGGGACACAACTACCAACTACCAAACAAAAAGAATTACAAAAGTGTATTATGAACTGCTGTATACTAGCAAATTACATAATCTAGATCAAATGGACAAAGTCCTAGGAAAACATAAACTACACAAACTGACTCAAGAAGAAATAGAAAATCTGAATCTGAACAAAATGATAGCAAAGAGATTGAACTACAAATCAAAAACTGCCCACAAAGAAAATAAATCCTAGACCCATGGGGCCCATCAAATATTTAAATAGACCAATTTAAACCAACAGGTAACACCAATCCTTCACAAACTCTTCCTAAGAAAAAAAAAACAGGAGAGGAGGAAACATTTTCCAACTCATCTTATGATGCTCATATTACCCTGATATCAAACCAAGACCAAGATATCACAAGAAGACTATAGGTCTTATGAATATAAATACAAAAATCCTCAACAAACTACTAGCAAACTGAATTCTGCAATATATAAAAGGATTATACACCAGGACCACCAAAAGATTATCACAGGAATATAGGATTATTTTAACATAAAAAAGCAACTAATGTAATAAACCACCTTAATATAGAGGTCAAAAACTATATGATCATTTTGGGGGATTCAAAAAACACTTTTGACAAAATCCAATAATCATTCATGATAAAAATTCTCAGCAAACCAGGAATAGAAGAAAACTTTCTCAAACTGATAAAGACCATTTACAAAAAAGAAAAAAAAAGACGAAGAAGAAACAAAAACAAAACCACCACAGTAAATATCATATATATTGGTGAAAGAAGATAAATGTTTTCCCCCTGCAATCACCAACAATACAAGGATATCCATTATTTCTATTTTCACTCAACATTATATCAGAGGTTCCACACAAAGCAAAGAAATAAAAAGTATCCAGACTGAAAATGAAGAAGTAAAATATGTCTACTTGCAGATGACATATCTTTTTTTGTTTTATTTTTTATTGTTATGTTAATCACCATAGATTACATCATTAGTTTTTAATGTAGTGTTCCATGATTCATTGTTTGTGCATATTACCCAGTGCTCCAGGCAGAACGTGCCCTCTTTAATACCCATCACCAGGCTAACCCATCCCCCCACCCCCCTCCCCTCTAGAACCCTCAGTTTGTTTTTCAGAGTCCATCATCTCTCATGGTTCATCTCCCCCTCCGATTTCCCCCCCTTCATTCTTCCCCTCCTGCTATCTTCTTCTTCTTTTTTTTTTTTTTAACATATATTGCATTATTTGTTTCAGAGGTACAGATCTGTGATTCAACAGTCTTGCACAATTCACAGAGCTCACCATAGCACATACCGTCCCCAATGTCTATCACCCAGCCACCCCCTCCCTCCCACCTCCCACCACTCCAGCAACCCTCAGTTTGTTTCCTGAGATTAAGAATTCCTCATATCAGTGAGGTCATATGATACATGTCTTTCTCTGATTGACTTATTTCACTCAGTATAACACCCTCCAGTTCCATCCACGTCGTTGTAAATGGCAAGATCTCATTCCTTTTGATGGCTGCATAATATTCCGTTGTGTATATATACCACATCTTCTTTATCCATTCATCTGTCGATGGACATCTTGGCTCTTTCCACAGTTTGGCTATTGTGGACATTGCTGCTATAGACATTAGGGTGCAGGTACCCCTTTGGATCCCTACATTTGTATCTTTGGGGTAAATACCCAGTAGTGCAATTGCTGGATCATAGGGTAGCTCTATTTTCAACTTTTTGAGGAACCTCCATACTATTTTCCAGAGTGGCTGCACCAGCTTGCATTCCCACCAACAGTGTAGGAGGGTTCCCCTTTCTCCGCATCCCCGCCAACATCTGTCGTTTCCTGACTTGTTAATTTTAGCCATTCTGACTGGTGTGAGGTGGTATCTCATTGAGGTTTTGATTTGGATTTCCCTGATGCCGAGCGATGTTGAGCACTTTTTCATGTGTCTGTTGGCCATTTGGATGTCTTCTTTGGAAAAATGTCTGCTCATGTCTGCAGATGACATATCTTGTATATAGAAAATCCTAAGGAATTTTTTTTCAATTATTTATTTATTTATTTATTTGTCAGAGAGAGAGAGCACAAGCAGGGAGAGCAGCAGGCAGAGGGAGAAGCAGACTCCCTGCCGAGCAAGGAGGCTGATATGGGACTCGATCCCATGACCCCGAGATCATGACCTGAGCCAAAGGCAGACACTTAACGACTGAGCCACCCAGGCGCCCCGGTCAATTGATTTTTTGATAAAGGTGCCAAAACAATAGGGAAAAAATAGCCTTTTCAATAAATAGTACTGGGACAACTGGATATTCACATGCAAAAGAATCCAACTTATCCCCACTTTTCACAACATATTAAAAAATTAACTCAAAATGCATCATCGACTTATAAGAGATAAAATTTTAAAACCGTTAGAAGAAAACATCAGAGTAAATCATCATGACCTGGTATTAGGCACAGTCTCAGATATGAAACCAAAAGCACATGTGACAAAAGAAAAGAATGGGTAAATTAGACTTTACCAAAAGTAAGTACTTTTGTGCCTCAAAGAAAACTTGAACTTGTAAACCAGTGTTCACACCAGCATTATTCATAATGATAAAAAGTAGAAACAATGTAAATGTTCATTAACTGATGAATGGACAAACAAAATGTGATATATTCACAAAATGGAATATTATTAGGCCATAAAAAAGAAGTGCTAATACATCATGGATGAACCCTAAAAACATGCTAAATAAAAGAAGCCAGACACAAAAGGCCACATAGTGAAAAATTCCATTTATATATAAAAGTCCAGAAAATAAATCAGGGCTGGGAACTGTTGGGGTTAATGTAGAGCATGAAATCAGCCATAATATCTGGCTTCCTAAAATGTAACACAGAGGCCGCTGGGGGCCAGGGAGGGTTTCTGAGAGGAGCAGTAGGCCTTTGTAATGCTGATGCCCACGTGAACACTCTGCGTAGGAATGCCACGGGAAGTTGCCTTCCCAGAAGCTTTCTTAGGCCAAACAGCCACCCTGTGATCTAAGAGATGTGTGCATTGTGCCTTAGGCTATGTTTAGCAGAACTCCCAGAACACACAGATTAGCATGTTGTATCTTTGCCAAAACAGATCCTCCTAGTTTCAGTAAGACCCCTTGTCACACATCACGTGCTTGAGAAACAGTGATAAGGATTTGTGATTATCCTGAAAGACCAATAAAGTGGGAGCAAAGAAGAGCAAAGGGTCTTTGCCTCTGAGTGTTGACCCCCTTGCCTTCTCCTCTCTTTCACAGCAAAGTTTGGAGTAATCTTTCATCCGTTGGTACAGGGATTGCTGACTATTCCTGACAGGGAACGGGGTAGGGAGAGGGAAAGTTGGGGAGTGACTGCCTATGAGTATGGGACTTCTTTTTGGGATGATGAGAATGTTATAGAATTAGTGATAGTTGCACAGCTCTGTGAATGTAAACCATTGAATTACACACTTTAAAAGGATGAGTTATATGGTATGTGAATTATATTTCTATAAAGTTGTTTTAAAAAACAAAAACTTTAAAAGCATAGGTATATGAAGAGAAACATAATGACCATGGCTTGTAACATCAATATGTTAAACATGCTAATTTGATCCAAATTATTTTATAGAGTCAATAATAAAATACCAGCTTAAATCTCAATGGGTTTTTCTAAATGGACTTAAAAATCTAAATCTAAATGTTATATGGAAGAACTAGCAGTGAAGAATAGTCAAGGAAGGGGTACCTGGGTGGCTCAGCCAGTTGGGCATCTGCCTTCTGCTCAGGTTATGATCTCAGGGTCCTGGGATTGAGTCCAGAATCAGGCTCCGTGCTCAGCAGGGATTTTGCTTCTTCTCCTGCCCCTCCCCCCACTTGTGCACACACACTCTCTCTCTCTCTCTCTCTCTCTCAAATAAATAAATAATATCTTCAAAAAAAGAATAGTCAAGGAAATTTTATTTTTTTTAAGATTTTGTTTATCTATTTGACAGAGAGACACAGAGAGAGAGGGAACACAAGCAGGGGGAGTGGGAGAGGGAGAAGCAGGCTTCCCGCGGAGCAGGGAGCCCGATGCGGGGCTCGATCCCAGGACACTGGGGTCATAACCTGAGACGAAGGCAGATGCTTAATGACTGAGCCACCCAGGCGCCACCTAGGCAAGGAAATTTTAAAGAATAAAGTGAAGATGAGGGATTGCCCTACAGCTGTGAAAACTTATTTTAAATTATACAGCTCTGGGCCACCTCGATGACTCAGTCCCACATCTGGCTCCCTGCTCAGTCGGAAGTCGGCTTCTCCCTCTCCCTCTACCCCTCCCCCCTGTTTGTGCGTGCTCTCTCTCTCTCTCAAATAAAATCTTTAAAAAAATAGTCAAATAAAATAAACTATACAGCCCTCAGAAAATAGGAAAGGTTGAAAAAAATGGGCCAAATTCCTGAAGATAGAAAAGGAAATCCAAATGTTCAACAAATATATGAAAAATTCCCAACCACACCAGTAGTCCAGAAAATAAAAATTTAAACCATAGTGAAATACCATTATACACTTACAAGATTGCAAAAATTAATATCTGACAATATGATGAATTGGCAATAATATGGAACAATGGGAATTCATGCCCTGCTTTCAAGAGCTTAATTTGAGCAAGCACTTTATAGATTGATTTAGCAAAATATAGTCAGGTTGAAGATGTGCATACTCTGCAACCCAGCTATTCCATTTCTAAGAATATAGCAAAAGAATTGCAAAATGTTAACAGCACTATTTGTAATAGGAAAAACTGGATATAGTCTAAATTTGCATCAATAGGCAGATTCCTGTCTTGTTTGCTACTAAATCCCAATGCTTAGATTAGTGCCTGACACATACTATTGCTCAATAAATATTTGTGGAATCAATAAATCAATGTTGGACAAGCTTGCAGAAAGACATTTCCAAACACACTCCATTTATCAGAAATCTAAGTGGGAAAGAGAAGTTTTTTTTTTTTAAGATTTTATTTATTTATTTGACAGAGAGAGACACAGCAAGAGAGGGAACACAGCAGGGGGAGTGGGAGAGGGAGAAGCAGGCTTCCCGCCAAGCAGGGAGCCCGATGCGGGGCTTGATCCCAGGATCCCGGGATCCAAAGGCAGACACTTAATGACTGAGCCACCCAGGCACCCCAAGAGAACTTTTGATAGAACTTTCAGTGTTGTCTCTTAGACTAGTCTAGTCTAGCCTAAGAGATTCACCTCCTCGAAGTCTAGCTTTTTGTGATTTATCTCTTCCACAGCAAAGTGAAAAAAGTCTTCTCCTCCTCATTTTTCTGCCTCATTCTTTATTTCTACCAAAAATAGCCTTTGCAGCCTTCTGGAAACAGAATTTTCTCCCAAAACTAGCTATTTTTCACCAAAACATATCTTCACCAAACTAAACACATTTTCTAAAATTTAACATGGCTATATATTCTTTTTTTTATTGAAGTATATTTAACATACAGTGTTATATTAGTTTCAGGTGTACTACATAACAATTTTTTACATTACTCAGTGCTCACCATGATAAGTGTAGTCACCATCTGTCACCAAAAATATTATTACAATCTTATTGACTATATTCCCCATGCTGTACTTTTTATCTCTGTGACTTATTTATTTTATAGCTGGAAGGTTGTACCTCTTAATCCCCTCTACCAATTTCACCATCCCCTCCTATCCATTTCCCCTCTGCCAACCACTACTTTTTTCTCTGTATTTAAGAGTCTGATTTTTTGTTTCTGTGGTTGTTTGGTTTGTTTCTTAGACTCCACATATGAGTGAAATCATATGGTATTTGTCTTTCTCTGACTTATTAATTATGCCATCAGGTGTCAGTACTTCTGAGACCATATTTGTCAACAATGGTGAATGAATAGCATGAGATGCTGATGGTTGGAGCTTTAGGACACTACAGATTCCAGATCCAATCAGAAAACTTCAGTGGGGACATTGATGCTAGAAGGCCTCCTTGACCCATTCCTTCAGGATGGTCAATTGTAATTAGCTGCATGAAATCTCTGGTCCCAGTGCCTCAAACTGGGTGCAGAGAGAAGTTCTGACGAAAGACAGAAGACTGATGAAATTCCAACCATTTGTAAATGACCAATATGAGCTATCTGCCTACAAAGGATTCTTTCTATAGGAAATCACACTGATATTCAGATGGCTTGGCTATGCTATCTGCAGTTCATCCAGGAATTCTTCATATGAAAGAATTGGCTAGAAGCTCTGTCTGGTGGCCTGGATCTAATCCTGAAATTGAGAAGAAGGCAGAGGAGTGGAGTATGTGCCAAACTAGTCAAGGTAAGTGAACAAGAAATCTGGGACAATCACTCATATTTCTTGCTCAGGGATCATACCTGGGGTTGTTGGTTTTTTTGTTGTTGTTTTTTTTGTTTTGTTTTGTTTTGTTTTCTGCTTCTTCAGATAGGTCGTGATTGTGGTTGATTATAGCTTTTGCCACATCAATCATAACCCTAAGCCAGTTAATTACAAATCACTGATGACCAGACATTATGGTTTCTGACTGTGGATCTACATTTATCTTATTGATGTATCTCTGAATTGTTTCCATTGTTTCTCAAAGTCTTTACTCAAATAGTCCTACTAGACCTACAAAGGTTTTTGAAGATATTCTTCAATGAGTTGTTGAAGAAGACTAGCCAAGAAAACTTGTCTGGTTTCTCATTTCAGATTTAACAACTGGAGTCATTCTTTTTCTTTTTTTTTTTAATCTGGAGTCATTCTTATTGAATTACTAAAGAAGAAACATCTCAAATCTTGCCTATTATTTCCAGTGAGATGTAGATGAGACTTACAACACAATCAAGAATATATTCTAGAATGCTTCTTAATGATACTCTTTCTGCACCTACTTTATTCTCATTTTTTCCACTAGCATTGGCATTATAGGAACCATGGAATTTGAATCAGACAGACCAATCCAGCACCGCCATAATAAAAGCTATCTATAGAGAACCTGAGCTCCCACTATTTTTTTATGTGCTTTAGATAATTTTTTTTAAGATTTTATTTTCCAGCAATCTCTACACCCAAAGGGGGCTTGAACTCCAGTCCTGATATCATTGTCACATGCTCCACTGTCTGACCAGCCAGGTGCCCCAGGTATTTTACATAATTTATCTCTAATCCACACATCAATACAACACAGTATCTCCATCCCCATTTTTACAGGTAAGGAAATGAACTCAGAAAAGATTAACTTACCCGTGGTCACACAGCTACTAAATAGAATTACAATCCCAAGTCTGTCTTCCCCAAAACCCATTGCATTAAACAGACCATTCTTCAAAATGACAATTATACTCATAGTCCTCTTTTGTGGAAACTACTCAACCCACTGCACCCATCTGGGGAATATGTCTTGGATGCTTTCTTGTATATGTTGCCCTGCTGTGAAAGGCTTTTTGTGCCTATGGACAAGCTGATTGGACCGAGGTGAGTTCCTGCTCCTAGGTTGGACAGATTGGCCAGCCTACAGGTTGAATGGGGATCTATGAGCAAAGATCATTGCCCAGAAAGGATGATGATGATTCATTCAACCTTTCTCTTGGATTGCAACAGGAGATTCATGGAAAGAGTCAATAGCTAGGTTTTGGAGAGGAGGAAGGGCACTTAAAAAACACACAGAAAGAAGATAGGCCACAGGGGCACAAGAGTTAGCAGAATTAGTGAGTAAGCCAAATATCTGAGACAACAGAATAAAGCACATATGAAGAATAGAGAATGAGATAGTCAGTTGGTAGTCACCTGCATGCTAGAAGCTGAAACTAAGACACTCCGAGTCACTCTAAGTGTAAGGGATCGATGAATGCCAAGGCTAGAAGGAGGGAATGGGAGAAAATAACCTAGTGACTAGAGCTGCATTTTTCCAGTGCCCAAACTAAGCTCCTGTGTCTTTGAGGCCAGCTATACAGCTGTTTCTAGGGACACTGTGACATTTCTGCCTCCCTTATTGCATATGTATCCTTGCTCTAAGTCTCCATTCCTTGAAGTCACTGAGTGACTAACGGAGGCAAGAACACACATGCACCCTCTTTGCCTTATGTCGTGCTCCTCTCAGGGTTGAGTAACTACAAAGTTGTCTCCTGCTCTTGCTGTATCCCAGCAAGGGAAGCAGCAGAAGCACCTCTCCTAAGCTGGCTGAGTCCTGAGCCCTCACTGGCACCCCAGAGGAGACCTCTGGTCACAACTTCTGAAAGGCAGACCCATGGCATTTTCATACAATACAGAGACAGCCTCAAAGCAGTGTTGAAAAATTTAACTCATGGAAAAGGGATACAGTGGCACCACATTATGCTTTTTATTTCTTTCTAGGACTGTGGGCATCTATTCCTCTGTGGTTACTGATGTTGTGTGCTTCAGAGATACATGTTCAGCATGGCCTCATGAGTTTTGCCTGAATGTGTTGCTATACTTGAAGATCTGCTTGCCCACTAACTGTTCCTTGCTACCCTGATATAACCAAAATTAAGGAGAGGGTTTTCTGATCAGCAATAAGGTTGATAGAAGGGGAGCCTCAAATCTCCATTTGAGACCCAGAAAAAAAAGGGGGAAATTTATTAAAGAATATGCTCATCCTCCTCCTAACAGCTTTGGGATCTGCCTCAGAAAGAGACGAATAATCCTCATCTGCCCTGACTTGAGTCAGAAAAGTCTGCCAGCAGCATGCTCAGGCACAAAGGACCAGGGACATGGTTCAAACTTTCTTTGAACATCAAAGAGCCCACGGTCTTCTGGGTGACCTTGGAAAAGGGAAAGGGAAACTCGGAAGCTCAGACCCCCATGTTGATAGTATAAAGATCAAAAGCGACCCAATGGGACATAATGCTTCCCTTTATCTCCTGACTCCAAGAGTGTTCAAACTGCCTGCCATGCCCTGAAGCTGGGGAATTAGGAAGGAATTGAGGTGTCTTTCTTCATTTAGGGAAACAGAATAATGCAGAAATTATACCTCATCCTAAGAAAAGCCTCCTGAGGGATTTTCACTTTCCCTGTTCTGGGCACAGCTTTTTCTTCTGAGAAGTCTCACTCCATCATCGCCTCTGCTTGCCCCCTTCTCCAGTGGCCTCCCCCTCCCCCGTCACTTTGATTGTCTTGGGACTCAGCCCTCCCAGCGCAGTGCACAGCCTAGAGATCGTACTAATGAGTGTTTACAGAGCAAAAGAGTAATACAGGAATGAATGGGTGTCAAATGTCTTGTTGGAGGGGCAACTTAAACAGTCATTCTGCTTCCAGCGCTTCAACCTTTTGCTCAACTTCAATGAATATATGCTGCATACCAACCGTGTGCCCATGCTTCTGGGGAGGCAAGAGAAGCTTTAGGCACAGCACCTGCACTCAGGAGACTCAATTTACCTAAACAGACTACATATGGACCCAATCACAGAAATGTGTGCAGATTCTCAAACTATTACCTAGAGAGCACTAGTTAAAACCGTGCTTCCCAAGCTCCACCTATCAAGACTTGTGACTCAGATAGGACCCCAAAATTGAACATTTGAGTCAGCTCCTTATGTAAATCAGAGGTTGATATAAAGCAGTCCACTTTTAGAGAAGCCCTTACTAATGGGGGAAAAATAGACTCATTAGGCAGGCATTGAAGACCTTGATCGGTCTTTTCAGTGAACTTTCCCATTAGTCTTAAAAACCTCTGCAGCCTCCGGTCTATCCCCACTCCATATCTCACTGGTGACTCAGAGCTCTAGGACCCATATTGCATGTATAGCCCACTTGGGTCTCAGGGCAGGCATTTCTGGCAAACTGACGGAAAAGGCTCAGTGAAGCTCATTGCATGGGCACTATGTATCACCCTGGAAGAACCAAACCTGTCTGCTTCCTCACACCCCTGCCTTAGATCTTGTAGGATGTCCTAAAGGAAGAAGGAGCCAGGCACAATGGTCTAGGTTGTCAGAAGTGAAGGGCACTGTAAGGATGGGCTCTGGCAGGTGGACCTCTTCCCCATTGTTCTCTGACTCTTATGGAGAATAGGGAATCTGTAAGTAACAACTCAAAAAACCTTCTATAAAAGCTGCATAATCATTAGAAGACGAGCAGCACACCCTTAGGATGCTTAACACCAAAAGAGAAGAAAGAGACATCCCACTCCCACCCTGCCCAGGTGGCAGAAGCACCATGGAGAAATCATGCAGGCAGAGTACACTCATTCAGGAGCACTTTCAAGACAATAATGAGAACTCCCAAAAACACATGGGAAGAGGTGGTATAGGATTGCAGGGTCATCAGTGGAGTTAATGCCATTAAAATTGTGTCATTAGTGTTTGCTATCCCCAAATGAATAAAATTCCAAAATATCTCTCAAAGCCATCTACATTTCTTTATCTTTTCATGACTATTCAGATGATGACACTTTTGCTCTTCCTGACTGTCATTTCTTCACTCTCCATTCTACTCATGATACTGCAACCTTAATTATTTTTTAAAATTGTAAGTCTGATCATTTTACTTCCCTTCTTAAAAGTATGCAGAGGTTCCCATTTCCTTCAGGATAAAGCCCAGACTCCAACAAATCCTCCAGAGTTTGATTCAAGAATGAGGTCCTCCAAGAACCTGCTTCTGACTTCCTTAGGTAGGATGGACAACTTCCTCATTTGCCTCTGCTATATTTTGTACCTTCTTTAATTAAAAGTTTCTGCTTTCAAAACTTAGATTTGGAGGAGGAGGAGCAAGATGGTGGAGGAGTAGGAGACCTAAATTTCGTCTGGTCCCAGGAATTCAGCTAGATAGGTATCAAACCATTCTGAACACCTACAAATTCAACAGGAGATCGAAGAAGAGAATAGAAGCCACTGCAGGGGGCAGAGCAAGATGGCGGAGGAGTAGGAGACCTGGATTTCATCTGGTCTCAGGAATTCAGCTGGGTAGGGATCAAACCATTCTGAACACCTAGGAACTCAACAGGAGATCGAAGAAAAGAATAGCAACAACTCTCTGAACAGAAAAGCGACCACTTACTGGAAGGTAGGACGTGCGGAGAAGTGAATCCGAGGCGATATTTGGGAGGATAGATGGCGGGGGAGGGGGCCTCCGTGGGCCGCTTCTGGCAAGTGATAGAGCCGCGGAGCACAAAATCGGAACTTTTAGAAGCCGGCTCCGCTGAGGGACGTCGCTCCAGTGGCTAAGCTGGGGGTGGAACCCTCACGGGACAGTGTGGTCTCAGGACCCTCGGGGTCACAGAAAGACCGGGGGTGCCTGAGTGTGGCAGAGCTCCCAGGTATCGGAGCGGGGAAGCGGGCTGCAGAGACGGAGCTGAGGCGCGGGCTCTCAGCTCGGGGTGGCCATAAACCGTGATCTGTGGCACAGTCGGGCCACTGCTCTTCCAGCAGGGACCCAACAAGCGGCAGATCCAGAGAGACTCCCTTTCCTCCCCCGGGGGGAGTTGCGCGGGAGCGCACTGCAGGGATCTGCTGGGTTTGGAGACTCCACACGGGGTCGGGTGCCAGAGATAGAAATGCTCGGTCACAGGCCGGGTGAGCACGGAGTGTGGCCGGAGACCAGGGAGACGGGAGTGATTGACTGCTTTTCTCTGGGGGCTCACTGAGGAGCCAGGCCCCGAGTTCTCGGCTCCTCCAGGGTGGAGATTGGGAGCTGCCATTTTCACTCTCATCCTCCAAAGCCGAACGGAAAGCTTGCAGAGAACAAAAGCTCCTGAAAGCAAACCACAGCAGATTCCTTAGCCCAGACCGGCAAGGGCGGGGCAATTCCGCCTCCGGCAAAGACATTTGGGAACCACGGCAACAGACCCTCCCCCAAAAGATCAGCAAGAACAGCCAGCCGAAACCAAGTTTACCGATCAATGAGAACGGGAGAACTCCAGCACTAGGGGAATACTGCACATAAAATCCATGGCTTTTTCCCCATGATTCTTTAGTCTTTCAAAGTTAATTTTTTTTTAATTTTTCTTTTTCCCTTTATCAACCAGCATCTTATCAATCCCTTTTTTAAAAAAAAACTTTTTATTTTTCATTTTTAGAGTCATATTCTATCCCTTCATAGTAGTTACCCTTATTTTTGGCATATATATATATAAGTTGTTCTCTCTTTAAAATTTTGAGATACAGTTTCTTCTAACAGATCAAAATATACCCTAAATCTCTAGTGTATGGCTTTGTTCTAGTCTCCTGCCTGATCACATTCTCTCTCCTTTTTTTTTCTTTCTTTTTTTTTAAATCCTCTTCTTTCTTTTTTTAAACAACTTCTTATCAATTCCTTTTATAAAATTTTTTATAATTTTCATCTTTACAGTCATATTCCATCCCTTCATCGTATCAACCCTTATTTTGTAAATATATAAGTCTTTCTTTCTTTAAAATTTTGGGAGGCACTTTCTTCTAACCAAAATACACCCAAAATCTAGTGTGTGGCACTGATCTATGCACCAGCCTGATCATATTTGATCATATTGTTTTTTTGTTTTGTTTTGTTCTGTTTTTTGTTTGTTTTTATCCTTTTTTTTTCCTTTCTTTTTTCTTTCTTTCCCTTTCTTTTCCCCTGGTTTCAGGTCTTTTCTGATTTGTTTAGAGTATATTTTCTGGGAACGTTGGTACCCTGTTAGCATTTTGTTCTCTCATTCATCTATTCTCCTCTGGACAAAATGACAAGGCGGAAAAAAACACCTCAACAAAAAGAACAAGAGGTAGTACCGTCTGCCAGGGACCTACTCAATACGGACATTAGTACAATGTCGGACCTAGAATTCAAAATCATGATTTTAAAGATACTAGCTGGGCTTGAAAAAAGCATGGAAGTTATTAGAGAAACCCTTTCTGGAGAAATAAAAGAACTAAAATCTAACCAAGTTGAAATCAAAAAGGCTATTAATGAGGTGCAATCAAAAATGGGGGCACTAACTGCTAGGATAAATGAGGCAGAAGAGAGAATCAGCGACATAGAAGACCAAATGATGGAAAATAAAGAAGCTGAGAAAAAGAAAGATAAACAACTACTGGATCACGAGGGCAGAATTCGAGAGATAAGCGATATCATAAGACGAAACAACATTAGAATAATTGGGATCCCAGAAGAAGAAGAAAGAGAGAGGGGGGCAGAAGGTATATTGGAGCAAATTATAACAGAGAACTTCCCTAATGTGGGGAAGGAAACAGGCATCAAAATCCAGGAGGCACAGAGAACCCCTCTCAAAATCAATAAAAATAGGTCAACACCCCGACATCTAATAGTAAAACTTAAGAGTCTCAGAGACAAAGAGAAAATCCTGAAAGCAGCTCGGGAGAAGAGATATGTAACCTATAATGGTAGAAACATTAGATTGGCAACAGACCTATCCACAGAGACCTGGCAGGCCAGAAAGGACTGGCATGATAAATGCAGAGAACTAAACGAGAAAAATATGCAGCCAAAAATACTATATCCAGCTAGGCTGTCACTGAAAATAGAAGGAGAGATAAAAAGCTTCCAGGACAAACAAAACCTAAAGGAATTTGCAAACACGAAACCAGCCCTACAAGAAATATTGAAAGGGGTCCTCTAAGCAAAGAGAAAGCCAAAAAGCAGCATAGACCAGAAAGGAACACAGACAATATACAGTAACAGTCACCTTACAGGCAATACAATGGCACTAAATTCATACCTTTCAATAGCTACCCTGAATGTAAATGGGCTAAATGCCCCAATCAAAAGACACAGGCTATCAGATTGGATTAAAAAACAAGACCCATTGATATGCTGTCTGCAAGAGACTCATTTTGTCTCAAAGACAAAAAAACCCAAAGAAACCCCCAGATTGAAAGTGAGGGGGTGGAAAACCATTTACCATGCTAATGGACACCAAAAGAAAGCTGGGGTGGCAATCCTTATATCAGACAAATTAGATTTTAAAACAAACACTGTAATAAGAGATGAGGAAGGACACTACATCCTACTTAAAGGGTCTATCCAACAAGAAGATCTAACAATTGTAAATATCTATGCCCCTAACATGGGAGCAGTCAATTATATAAGGCAATTAATAACAAAAGCAAAGAAACACATTGACAAAAATACAATAATAGTGGAGGACTTTAACACCCCCCTGACTGAAATGGACAGATCATCTAAGCAAAAGATCAACAAGGAAATAAAGACTAAATGACACACTGGACCAAATGGACTTCACAGATATATTCAGAACATTCCATCCCAAAGCAACGGAATACACATTCTTCTCGAGTGCCCATGGAACATTCTCCAGAATAGATCACATCCTAGGTCACAAATCAGGTCTCAACCGGTACCAAAAGACTGGGATTATTCCCTGCATATTTTCAGACCACAGTGCTTTGAAACTAGAACTCAATCACAAGAGGAAAGTCGGAAAGAACTCAAATACATGGAGGCTAAAGACCATCCTACTAAAGAATAAATGGGTCAACCAGGAAATTAAAGAAGAATTAAAAAAACTCATGGAAACAAATAAAAATGAAAACACAACCGTTCAAAATCTTTGGGATGCAGGAAAGGCAGTCCTAAGAGGAAAGTATATAGCAATACAAGCCTTTCTCAAGAAACAGGAAAGGTCTCAAATACACAACCTAACCCTACACCTAAAGGAGCTAGAGAAAAAACAGCAAATAAAGCCTAAACCCAGCAGAAGAAGAGAAATAATAAAGATCAGAGCAGAAATCAATGAAATAGAAACCAAAAAACAGTAGAACAGATCAACGAAACTAGAAGCTGGTTCTTTGAAAGAATTAACAAGATTGATAAACCCCTGGCCAGACTTATCAAAAAGAAAAGAGAAATGACACAAATCAGCAAAATCATGAATGAAAGAGGAGAGATCACAACCAACACCAAAGAAATACAAACAATTATAAGAACATGTTATGAGCAACTCTATGCCAGCAAATTAGATAACCTGGAAGAAATGGGTGCATTCCTAAAGATGTATCAACTACCAAAACTGAACCAGGAAGAAATAGAAAACCTGAACAGACCTATAACCACTAAGGAAATTGAAGCAGTCATCAAAAATCTCCCAAAAAACAAAAGCCCAGGGCCAGATGGCTTCCCAGGGGAATTCTACCAAACATTTAAAGAAGAATGAATACCTATTCTTCTGAAATTGTTCCAAAATAGAAATGGAAGGAAAACTTCCAAACTCGTTTTATGAGGCCACCATTACCTTGATCCCCAAACCAAAGACCCCATCAAAAAGGAGAATTACAGACCAATATCCTTGATGAACATGGATGCAAAAATTCTCACCTAAATACTAGCCAATAGCATCCAACTGTACATTAAAAGGATTATTCACCACGACCAAGTGGGATTTATCCCTGGGCTGCAAGGCTGGTTCAACATCCACAAATCAATCAACGTAATATAATACATTAACAAAAGAAAGAACAAGAATCATATGATCCTCTCAATAAATGCAGAAAAAGCATTTGACAAAGTACAGCATCCTTTCTTGATCAAAACTCTTCAGAGTATAGGGATAGAGGGTACATACCTCAATATCATAAAAGCCATCTATTAAAAACCTACAGTAAATATCATTCTCAATGGGGAAAAACTGAGAGCCTTCCCCCTAAGGTCAGGAATGCAGCAGGGATGTCCACTCTCACCACTGCTATTCAACATAGTATTAGAAGTCCTAGCCACAGCAATCAGACAACAAAAAGAAATCAAAGGCATCCAAATCAGCAAAGAAGAAGTCAAACTCTCACTCTTTGCAGATGATATGATACTTTATGTGGAAAACCCAAAAGACTCCACCCCAAAACTGCTAGAACTCATACAGGAATGCAGTAAAGTGGCAGGATATAAAATCAATGCACAGAAATCAGTAGCATTCCTATACACCAACAACAAGACAGAAGAGAGACAAATTAAGGAGTCGATCCCATTTAAAATTGCACCCAAAACCATAAGATACCTAGGAATAAATCTAACCAAAGAGGCAAAGGATCTGTACTCAGAAAACTATAAGATACTCATGAAAGAAATTGAGGAAGACACAAAGAAATGGAAAAACTTTCCATGCTCATGGATTGGAAGAACAAATATTGTGAAGATGTCAATGCTACCTAGAGCAATCTACACATTCAATGCAATCCCCATCAAAATACCATCCACTTTTTTCAAAGAAATGGAACAAATAATCCTAAAATTTGTATGGAACCAGAAAAGACCCCGAATAGCCAGAAGAATGTTGAAAAAGCAAAGCAAATCTGGTGGCATCACAATTCCAGACTTCCAGCTCTATTACAAAGCTGTCACCATCAAGACAGTATGGTACTGGCACAAAAACAGACAGATCAATGGAACAGAATAGAGAGCCCAGAAATGGACTCTCAACTCTATGGTCAACTAATCTTTGACAAAGGAGGAAAGAATGTCCAATGGAAAAAAGACAGTCTCTTCAACAAATGATGTTGGGAAAATTGGACAGCCACATACAGAAGAATGAAACTGGACCATTTCCTTACACCACACACAAAAATAGACTCAAAATGGATGAAAGAGCTAAGTGTGAGACAGGAATCCCTCAAAATCCTTGAGGAGAACACAGGCAACAACCTCTTCAACCTCAGCTGCAGCAACTTCTTCCTAGACACATCACCCAAGGCAAGGGAAACAAGGAGAAAAATGAACTATTGGGACTTCATCAAGATAAAAAGCTTTTGCACAGCAAAGGAAACAGTCAACAAACCAAAAGACAACTGACAGAATGGGAGAAGATATTTGCAAATGACATATCAGATAAAGGCTAGTATCCAAAATGTATAAAGAACTTATCAAACTCAACACCCAAAGAACAACTAATCCAATCAAGAAATGGGTAGAAGACATGAACAGACATTTCTGCAAAGAAGACATCCAAACGGCCAACAGACACATGAAAATGTGTTCAATGTCACTTGGCATCAGGAAAATCCAAATCAAAACCTCAATGAGATACCACCTCACACCAGTCAGAATGGCTAAAATTAACAAGTCAGGAAACAACAGATGTTGGTGAGGATGCAGAGAAAGGGGAACACTACTACACTGTTGGTGGGAATGCAAGCTGGTTCAGCCACTCTGGAAAACAGTATGGAGGTTCCTCAAACAGTTGAAAATAGAGCTACCCTACGATCCAGCAATTGCACTACTGGGTATTTACCCCAAAGATACAAATGTAGTGATATGAAGGGGTATGTGCACCCTAATGTTTATAGCAGCAATGTCCACAATAACCAAACTATGGAAAGAGCCAAGAGGTCCATGAACAGATGAATGGATAAAGAAGAAGTGGTATATATATATATATATATATATATATATATATATATACAATGGAATATTATACAGCCATCAAAAAAAAAAAACGAAATCTTGCCTTTTGCAACGACGTGGATGGAACTAGAGTGTATTATGCTAAGTGAAATAAGTCAATCAGAGAAAGAGAAGTATATGATCTCACTGATATGAGGAATTCTTAATCTCAGGAAACAAACTGAGGGTTGCTGGAGTGGTGGGGGGTGGGAGAGATGGGGTGGCTGGGTGATCGACACTGGGGAGGGTATGTGCTATGGTGAGCACTGTGAATTGTGTAAGACTGATGAATCACAGACCTGTACCTCTGAAACAAATAATACATTATATATTAAAAAAAAAAAAAGATAGTAGGAAGGGAAATGTGAAGGGGGGTAAATCATAGGGAGAGACGAACCATGAGAGACTATGGACTCTGAGAAACAATCTGAGGGTTTTAGAGGGGAGGGGGGTGGGGGAATGGGTTAGCCCGGTGATGGGTATTAAGGAGGGCACATATTGAATGGAGCACTGGGTGTTATATGCAAACAATGAATCATGGAACACTACATCAAAAACTAATGATGTAAAGTATGATGACTAACATAACATAATAAAATAAAATTTTTTAAAAAAGTATCTATCACATTTTATGGAGTTTATTTATTTACCTCATTCCCCTAGATTGGAATCTCCTTGAAGGTAGAGCTTGTATCTCTTATTCATCTCTACTAGTAGTACCTAGCATAGTGCTGGATGAGCACTATGAGTTTAATCAACGCTTCATTTTCATTTGTTAATACCCTCATAGGAATCCTATCTAGGACTACTCCCTCTTTGCCCCCAACATGTTCTCATCCCCACCATTGAATTTTTGCTTCTATTCTTCCCCTTGCCTGAAATAGCCTCTATTCTCTTTTTTGTTCCTTTTTCAATCTCTTTAAACATTTTCTGTAACCAAGAATTGCAGTGCATCAAACCCTTAAGAGAATCATTCCGCCATTTGTTGTTTCTGCAGACTCTTGCTCACAGTGGCTTGCTTCCTTGTGTGGTTTGTAGTTTTGGTTTATGAACTCATGTTTGGTAAGATGCTCTAAGGCACTACCAATCAAGAACCACTTTAAGTTAATTTTGTAGCTTGAAGTTTCCTGTATAATGCAGGGAGTATAAATTTAAGCCCCAATACCGTGTGAGTAGACCTACCTATAGTAACAAAGTCATAAGGGAGATACTTTTCTTTTTTTCACCCAGAGCCCAACCTGATAAAACAAGTTTTCCTGTCTGTTTTTCATTGCCAGGGACCACATTCTCCTAGCCCATACTTCCCTGGGGATCCTGTCGATGTGTGAGTATGTCTCAGTTCTATCTTCTCAGCCTGTATGGGCCTGAGATCAGAAGATCCACAAAAGGCATTAAACTTCAAGATTCTAGATCAGAGATAGGCAAAGTATGGCCCATGGCCTAGTTCCACTTTACTGAAAGTGAAATCCTCCTACACTCTTTTGTTTATGTATTGTCTATAGCTGCATTCACACTACAAAGGCAGGGTTGAGTAGCTGGGACAGAGACCACATGGGCTTATAAAGCCAAGAATATTTACTGTCTGGCCCTTTACAGAAAATGTTTGCTAATTCCTCATCTAGACAACCAAGACTGCCAAAAGCATCAGCAACTTTCTGTTTTTAGCCTCTAGGAATTACTGTCACCTCTTTGCAATCTCAGTGATGCACTTCAAAAGAATTTTGTATCCAGCAAGTTTAGCTATACTGTATGGGAAGGTTTTCTAGGGCATCTAGTATACCACATTGCCAGAAGTAAAAGTTAGCCTCTTCTTTCATTTTAGCTTCTCAAAATCCTAATCACCTTTTGAGGTCCAAAACAGAAATTTTCTCCTTCAAGAAAGCCTTCCCCAGAGATTTAAGTTCATGATATCAAATGTATCTCTAAGCTTCCAGTGCATTTGTCATCCATAAAATATGGCTCAGCAATTCATTGTAGGGGTGTGTGTGTGTGTGTGTGTGTGTGTGTGTGTGTGTGTGTGTGTTTAATTGACCTCCAATGGCATTGAACAGATAATTATTTTCGTTTATGAGGTTGCCAGCATCTTAAGAACAATGTTTACCATTTAGATCAAGACCTAGTATTGTGGGTTTAGAAAACTGAAACAATCCTGAGATGCTACAGAGCTCTAAATCTGGTAGATTAGCAAAGAAACTTGGAAGTGGAGCATGTAGCAGGGGATAGTAGCAACTCTTCAGGCCTTGGTTTTACAGAACTGGGTTCAAATCTCAGCTCTGTTCCTTATTAGCTGTATGATCTCAGGTGATGATTTTCCCTTTCCAAGTTCAGATTAATTCATCTATGAAACAGAGAGTATAATACCTGCTTGGGACAATTGAGAGACTTAGAGATCATGTACATAGTGTCTGGCACAAATAGGTGATCAGTAGGCCATTATCACATTGCTATAGACAAAATTTGTATATTAATGATCTTGAGAGCACACTTGAAGATGGCTTTGACTATTCCAATATTCTATGTGTCCAAGCTGGAATGTGATCTGCATTCGTATCCAAATTTGAGAAACTTAGCCAAGGAACATAGGAAATACAAAAAGCGAAAACTTGGGAAAGAGATATTCCTAGACCTTAACTAAAAAGCAGATTTTCAACATTTTCAGTCTGACCACAGAAATTCTGCAGGTTTAGAATATAAATAGACTAAAGGATCTAACCAATCTAATCAACAAAAATTGTTTATTGAGTTATAACTACAATAGCTATCAAAACTTGATAGTTATTGACTACTACTGCTGTAGATAATACATCTTGGTTTTGTGTTTGGCATTGGCCTTCTTAAGCCATGTTGTTATCCTTTTCCACCATGCCTAGCAGGCCTGAGCTCTGCCAGCTAGTTTTATTCTTTAGAGAAAAACAAATTTATTTCTTGTTTTTGTTTTTGTTTTCCTTTTCTCTAAGCATCCATAACAGAGGGATGGTCTTAGGCAGGAACTGAAGAGAGAGATAGAATAGCATGAAATTGCACTACCTACCTTGGTGGGCTGAGACCTACTGGTTTGGGGCTTCTAGAAGCCTATTCTGGGGGCTCTGGGTAATGGTCTGGACTGGGGATGGCAGGGGAACAGATCCCAGATTTATTTATGGCCCAGACACAGAAAAGGCAAAGACAGTTTGCTGGTGAAGAGACTGGGGCCTTGAGTCCCTTGTCAGTACTGACCAGCTGCTGCTGACTTGACCTCTCCAAGGCTTTACCTTGCAGCTGGCACTGCCCCCAGATCACTGCTCCTGCCCTCCCAGGGACTCCTGAATACTCATACCTGTTTCATGCTGTGTTCTGTTCTTTGCAGTAAAAGGGATTCTCAGCCTCATCCTATGCCCACACCCCTATCCCCAGTTCCAACCATTTCACTGGTCCATCACTTCTGACTTATGCAATTATGGATTTTGAAATCTACTTGTTTGTATTTCTCACAGTGACAAACACAGGTGTTCTATAAGTATTTCTTGACTATTGCAAATCATTATTTATCAGAATGCTCTGCATCTGAATAAGGAAGTAATGTAATTGTGTACTTTTCAAGTAAACAAAGTAGCTAAACTAGGTCAATATTACATTTTACTGTTATTTAGAATGATCTATAACAAAGAGTAAATTTATGGAAGATTTGCAGTTCAGATTTCCCTAATATATAAAAAGCATTGCAAAATTAAGAGACCAAACACAATGAAAAAACGGGCAAAAGACGTGAATAGGAAAGGAAATAGAAATGGATCTTAAACACAGGAAAGTGTGCTCAACCTCATTCACAATAAGAGAAAAGCAACTTAAAACTGTATCCTCTGTGCCTTTCAGATAGTCACAGATCCAAAATCTTGGTAACATACATTGCTGGCAACTTTGTGAGCAGGGGTACAGGGAAATAGGCAAACTCATGAGCTGCTGGTTGGAGTGTAACTTGGTGCAACCTCTCTAAAGTGTAATTTGGCAATATGCATAAAAATTAAAACTATAGGGCGCCTGGGTGACTCAGTCAGTTAAGCGACTGCCTTCAGCTCAGGTCATGATCCTGGAGTCCCGGGATCGAGTCCCGCATCGGGCTCCCTGCTCAGCAGGGAGTCTGTTTCTCCCTCTGACCCTCCCCCCCTCATGTGCTCTCTCTCTCTCTCTCAAGTAAATAAATAAAATTTAAAAAAAATAAAAAAATAAAAATTACAACTATATACACCTTTGACATAGCAACTCCATTTGCAAGAAATTGTCAAACACATGTATTCTCACATATATGTGAGATAATATATATACAATATTATGCATTCTAGCACTGCTTATAAGGGCAAAGTACTGGAGAAAAAAACCTGGACGTTCATCAACAGGAAACATTGCTCAAGTGAATTGTGGTACATCTGTATAATAGAATACTATCCAGCTATTAAACAAGATATCAGGAAGGGCAGTTTTTAGGGCAACTCTTTATGCTGTTAGGGATATCATGGTAGGTGAAAAATACAAAGTGCAGGACAATAAATAACATACCCTGTTGTCATCTGTACCAAAAATAGTGGGAGAGGAGAATATATACATATACTTTTATATGCATAAAATATCTCTAAGGACACATAGGAAATTTAACATTAATTACCTCTAGAGAGGAAAAATTATGTCTGGGAAAGTGATTAGATGCAGACTTTTCATTGTGTACTGTTCTGTACCATTTGAATTTTGATGAATTTTGATGAAATAAAACATTTTAATCAAGTGCCTCAGTTGTTGGTGATAAGTGACGCTTCCACTGTGCCCCGAGCACAAATCCCTTTTGAAAGTAAGATGGTACCCAAAATTTTGCCAGCTCCACAGTTATCCCCCCAGGAGTAGTGGGAACTCAATGCCCCCAAAGTACCCCTGGCATTTCTGGGAGCTCAACAGGGCCACTTCTCAGGTGGCCTCAAATCAGTCTGCATCTGTGCAACCTCAGCCTCATCCTTCTGCTCCCACTCATCCTCTCATCTGCCCATGCTACCCCCCCAAGAAGGCCTCTTGGAGTAGCTCACCTCACCCCTGCCCATTACTTCTGCCAGGGCAACTCCAGATGCTTCCAATATTTCCATTCCCTGGAAGGCTGGTTCCTGGTAAGGCAAGAGAAGATCCAGCACCCCTGCTAGGGACTGAAGCAGCTCTGGCTGACTGCAGAGTCTTGCAGTCCCTCAAATACTTTTATCCGCAACTAGCACTAACCTCCAGTCCCCTGTCTGTTAAGATCAAACTGACTCCAAGGAGCCTGGGTGGCTCAGTCGGTTAAGCATCTGCCTTCTGCTCAGGTCATGATCCCCGGGTCCTGGGATCGAGCCCTGCATCAGGCTCCCTGTTCAGTGAGGAGCCTGCTTCTCCCTCTCCCTCTACCTGCCACTCTTCCTAGTTGTGATCCCTCTCTCTCTCTCTGTCAAATAAATAAATAAAATATTTAAAAATAAATAAAATCTTAAAAAAAAATCAAACTGACTCCACAGGGCTGACAGGAAACAGATTCCATAACACCCATCCACCCTCCACTTTTTTTGAAAGGACAGATGGTGGAGGGGGCTGCTTTCTTCTTCATTAATTCTTTTTCTTCATAAGCAAAACAAATATGGGTGTTGGTATGTAGAAGGGAACAGATATTATCTGTAACATGTGCAGTCAACCAACAGGTTCTGATAATTACTACCCTTATAAACACACAATTTGGGGCAATTCCTTTCTTGCAAGGATTGTCATTAAATTCTTCCTTGGTGTATTCCACTGCAGTAATTCTGACCCTTACTAGCCCAAATCCATGAGAGCTACTCACCTGTATTTGGGTTCCAACCTACACTTTGAGGCTGGATTAGCCTTCTTCAAATCCTTAGAGCAGACCACATCTGCAGAACTGAGTGTTTGGAGACAATCATGCTCAAAGGGTTCAAAGAACCCTTGAAAGTTAGAGCCTGTGCAAAGGAGGCTGGCTAGAAAATGTTTAACACATTCAACAGAGTGTTGTGTACATGCTACATGAAAGTCACTGGGCTAAGTAATGTGTGGGAGAGAGGCATCCATAAGATACAGTCCTGGTCCTCAAGGAGCCTGCAGATCAGTAGAGACTATAAAACTTTCACACAAAATGGCTGCCCCACAAGGCGCAGCATGTCACATGACTTAAACTTCGTGGAGACAACATACTGTAGAAGTTCACAGGAAGGAGAGTTTTCAGCCAACTGGAATGAAGCAATAAAATATGACTTGGGTCATGAGGGAAAAGTAGCATTTGGACACATGGAGAAGGAAGAGAAGAGCCTGAATCAATGCGGAAATAGTACCCGGAACATCTGGTAATCTTCTGGCTCAGCTGGAACACACAGAGCCAGTGAAGAGCATGGTGGGGAATGAGCCTGGGGTAACATTCAGGTGGCTGCAATAATTATAATTACTACCATTTGCACGTCCCTTTATAATTGCTAGAGCTCTTCCCTGTAAATTGTCATTTGACTTTTACAATTACCCTATGACTTAGATGTTTTCATGTAAAGAAACTCAGACTCAACAAGAGCTTGAAGTAACTCACCCAAGGTTACTCAGTGGCAAACGTTGGTTTTAAGTTGGGAAACCACAGATCACTTTGCATGAGAAAGCACTAAAAATACCGGAAATATGTGTTGGTTGGCCCCCAGTTGCCTGAGGCTAATTTAAAAAGATTGTTCTCTTCCATAGTTTTAACATTCCCCTGGAGTAAATAATTTTCCAATATTAGTTTGCATTATGAGTCATTTCTTTTTTTTCTTTTTATGTGAAATGAGTCATTTCTTTAGGTGAAATTTCTTCAGGTAAGTTCCAGGGTAAACTTAAATGTTGACCCCTTTAAAATTATCCAAATTCCAAATTACTGGAAGGTGAATTACTGTTTGTTCCTTTAAGTCAGGTCACTGTGCCCGTTTCCAGCCTTAGGGTTTCCACAGTCACTTTTTAACTGGTTTTGTGTAGCCCTCTGACTTGTTAGTATGATGAATGGAGAGACCTTTTATCTTTTTCTTCCTTTTTGGTATTTGTTACAGCTGTTTTGTTTTGGTTTGGTTTTAATGGGAATTAAAAGACTGGAAGTGACTCTGATACATCTTTAAGAGAGAAGGGAATGGATTTCTCCATTACTTCTAGTCTGACATTTCTTCCCACTGGCTCTGTATAACGCAGCTCGGTCAATAGCAAATCATCAGTTCCTGTGAGATGCCTATCAGGTAGTGGTCTGCTTTTATTGTTTTTGTGCTCTGATTTCTGTTTTCCTGTTTATAGCTGGATTTCTAGTTTTGTTTATTTTGTTTTTGTTTGCCTTGATTTGTTGGGGTGCAGGAGGATTGCTGAATAAAATCACTGCTGTGGACAAAGTGCTCAGCTCTCAAGGGAGAAGCCCTGCTTCACACTGGCATTGCCCTCTCCCCCATCATGGGTGTCCTGCAAATGCTGGCTAAATGAAGGCAATGATCTTCCTAAGTTCTTTCTAGAACTTTCTAGAGCTCCAGTACTCTAGGGCTTTCTTCATTTTGTTACATAGTGAGATGCACTTTTGGGCAGGAATGCTTAACAATTCATCCCCATTCTCTTCACAGGGCCTAGATGAAAAATATAGTTAGTTGTTGCTATTCACAGCAGTTATGTTCTATACAGTAGAGTTACTTTATCTGCAGACACCCAGTGAATGACTATGGACCCATTGCTCATAAGGAAAAATCTAGGAGTAGTCACATTTTCATCAACCTATTGATACATAACCTCATTTTATGCCCGTTTCAATTTAAAGACACCTTTAAAAATATTTATTGTTGATTCATGAGCATAAGTCATGGACAACAGCAAAATAATTTGCTCCTGAATGAAGTGTGTCTATCCTGTATCTTCTCTGGTAGCACATCACAGCCTTCTTGTGCTTAAGAATGCTGGAAAGCACTTCAGCCTTATCCTTGCAGTCCATTTTAAACAGCAAAATCACCAACAAAAAGCATAAAAATGCCAAAAGTGGGGCACTAAATAGCACAAAAAGGATATTTGTTTGAAACAGTATGAAATAAGGTGGCAGCGGATTATCTTGTTTGGCCTCAGCTGGGAACAGGCACATCTGAAGACCTAACGTCCATTGGCATACCCATGAATGAGCGCAAAAACACCATGAGCACTGATTTGGGGGTTACAGATAAGTTTTAGGAAGAAGGTGAATTCACAAACACAGAATCTGCAAATAATGGGGATTGACTGAATATTGAAAGCATGTGCGCATTCGCGGAGTATGCTCATAGAAAACACAAAGAATTCTGCCTGAGGTGGGGCAACGTTGGGGCTTGTGTAGAGCCAAATCAGGGCCACTGCTGTCTATCTGGTACCTTCGTGTGAATTAGTGGCACCCTATCTGGGCAACCTCAACCCTACACCATGCAACCTGAGGAACAGACAGAGCAGTGAGGAAAAGAAAACCCCTTTCTCCAGAGCATATTTTTGCACGGGCACACAGGGCTTTGCTGACAAAGCACTGACAAGATTCCTGTCCGTTCTCACCCCCTGAGTTATGCATTTGCAGAGCCAAATGTGGGGGCCTTATAGAAGAATGTGGGGTGAACAAGCTAACCTTGTCTTGAAGCAAAAATTAATCCTTCAAACAGGCCCCTGTTGAGGAACTTCCAAGAGGACTTCTATCTATGTCAGTATGTCCACTCTCTGACCCAATCTTAGATTTCTTTAAAAGCCCCTGTATCTGTTTCCTAGGTCTGTTATAACAAATTACAACAAACCAGGTGGCTTAAAACAACAGAAATTGTTTCTCTCACAGGTCTGGGGGCTAGAAGTCTGAAATCAAGGGAAACAGGGACATGTTCCCTCCATAGGCTCTAGGGAGGACTCCTTTCTTATCTCCTCCAGCTCCCCGTTGCCCTCAGCATTCCTTGGCATTCCCTGGCTTGTAGCTTCAATCTCTGCCTCCATCTTCGTGGCTTTCTTCCTTGTATGTGTCTCTCTGTGACCCCTTCTTTCTTCTTATAAGGACACCAGTCACTGGATTTAGGGCCCATTCTCATCCAGTATGACCTCATCTTAACTAATTATATCAGCAAAGACTCTATATCCAAATAAAGTCACATTCTAAGGTTTCAGGTGGACATGAATTTTGGAGAACAACATTCAATCCACTCCTGCCCCTATAACTGAGGCCTTGGGGAATATAATAATGGGGACCTTGATGATTCTGTTGTCCTTTGGCCAGAGCTCTAGAATACCTTCCACGTCTCCATTGCTGCACTCCCTCCAGTTATAAGTCTGTTTGGTCTTATGTCCTCTTCAGGCTTAAGGGTTTTAAATCAATGGTAGTAAATGAAAAGAAATAGAAAGAAAAACAAGTAACAGCCACAAGAAAAACACTAAAAATATTTCACCTTGAAACTTATGTAAATATGCACAACCTCCTTAACAATATCTTAAAGTGTCCTGTGACCCAAGGGCAAATTCCACTGGGCACCAAAGGTCTGGGCTTTTAGGACTGCAACCAGAATAAAACAGGAGGTTAGTCATTAATGACCCTTTGGCCACAACATTTCCCATGGACTCAGGAGAACTGGTACTGCAAGGCATGCCTTCAAAATACACAGTGTGCTCTGATACATTCTGTAAGAGGGCATATCCTTCAGTCCACTCTCAACATCAGAACCTTGACCATGATACTGAATAAGTCAAGTCAGTTCAGGTAGATATCTACCTACAATCTATCTACCAATACTTAAACCCTAAGTCCTTTTGATGATAACAAAATAACCTCTTGAGAATGATTGAATCCACGGCTTTGTATAACAATTACCAAATACAGTTTACTCCACAGCTTTTTTGACTGCTCAGCATCCTTTCTCCCTCCCACACCTGTCCATGTGTCACAGGTGGGGTTAATGCCACACCTGCCTCCAGGTGGACATGTGAACTGAGCCTGGCCATTTAGAGCATGGAATTCTTCTGGTGACAGCAATTGAATGAGAGATGCAGTCAGCGTTAATGAAAAGCAATGAGACAGTTTATGCAACTCTGGGGAAAGGACATGAGCTAATCCTGCTGGGTTCTCAGAGCTGCTGGCAGCCATATTGCAACCAGGGAATTACTTGGCAGTGAAGCCAGGTGAAGAACAGCAGAGATGAGAGAAGAGTTTAGACTGAGAAGTAATGACATCATTTGAGCCCTGCATCTAGCCATAGCTGAAGCTGGGACAGAATATTATACACTCTCATTTACATGAAGCAGTGAACTCCCTTTTTTGCTAACTTCAGTTGTATTTTGTGTCACTTGCAGTATCTGACCTGATATGGCATGATACAACTAACCATGAAGGTCGTGACTTACCCAGTAGGTTCTGACAGCAGGTCTCATTTCCCCCTTGCTAAGACAAAGGAGATATTTCTGAACCAATATGGCGGAGGTCCTCCCCATGATCACCCAGTTGGGTCCTTTTCTCTGGGTCTCACATTGCTCTAATCCTACCATGTCTGGTCTTTTGTGAGGTATTGATTCTTGATCATTAACTCAGGTTTTGCTTATATATTGGGATCTCTGGATTCAACTCCCATCACGATCCAAAAGGACAAAGAAAATTTAATGTTTCTAGTTTGCCAATAGCTAATCTGAGCTTTCCCCTCTACAGTCTCCACCCACTGGTTAACAAGAAAATATTAACTAAATCCAGTTTAAGCTTACTCTAATCCAATCATGCAAAGAGCTTTTTTAGGAAACACACAGACTCATTTGGATAAAAATTCTCAATTACTAAGACAAAATTTTCCATCTCCTGTTTCTCCTTATAAAATGTTCTCTGGGTTCATGAGAGGAAGAGCACTTGCTCATCCTATGTCAGCAAGAGTGGATTAGAGGTCTTGGGTTTGGTATTCTCAACCTCCTTCAGTGTCTTCATACTATCCTCTGTCTACCCACTAGAAGCCTGCACTGTAGGTCTCTCTCAGGTTGGTCTTGCTTATCTTCATCAGAATCAAGTTATCTACCTCAGACTGACTTGGCCTCACCACTGGCTATAGATGCTGAGTCTTTGACCACCCACCATCTGGTTCAGTGCCCTGGAAGTCCAACAGCTTCTATAGTGGGTCACCTCCGCCTGTCATGAT
Source organism: Eumetopias jubatus (assembly GCF_037043125.1). Lineage (NCBI taxonomy): Eukaryota > Metazoa > Chordata > Mammalia > Carnivora > Otariidae > Eumetopias > Eumetopias jubatus. The sequence continues at coordinate 38,138,637 of NW_028274808.1, forward strand.
GGATGCCATGGCAGACCCCTTGCCTGTCAGCCCAGTATCTACACCACACAGTGACTAAAGGCAGCTTGAGAAGCCAAGCCCACAGAGAATCCCAAGGCCACCCTGTGCCACAGGTTGACCTTAGCGTGGCTGTGCACGAGGCTGATGTGTGGCAAACTCTGCTTTCGGTGTGGCCCTCATCCTGTCTGACTCCCCTATGCTTTATCAGCCCAGGCCTGGAAAAGACACAGGTCCAGATGCTTCCTTTTTCTTCTTCTCCTGTCACATTCTTCAGGCAGAACATGCACCCTGCCTGTGCTTCAGAAAATACATGCCCTGGTTTGTATTTTGCTTCTCCCACTTCACACCCACTTTCCCTCTGACTCCTGCTAAGCCTGGCTCTCCTCTATGCTGCAGAGAAATTTCTGAGCTGAGTTGTCCAAGCCCAGTTGCTGAAATGTTAAAGAGGGCGGTAAAAAGATATGGAAATCTGTTTTTCAGGACAATAGCCCAGCTTGCACAGCTATTTTATTGTTGAAGGATGAGATTCTGAATGTCAACGGCTGAATATTAAGTTGTTCTTCCTCTTCGCATTTCTTAAATAACTCTTTTCATTTCCTCTGTGGTTTCCCACCCCCAAAGAGAAGAATGTCTGGGCAGATGAGAGTCGCACTGTCCAACAGAGTTGCGGGCAACTTGGAGATGCTCTGCATCTATGCTCTTCAGGATGGTAGCCACTTGCCAGATGTGGCTGTGGAGCGCTTGAAATGCGGCTTGTGGGCCTGAAGAACAGACTTGTAATTTATCTCATTTCAAGTAGTTGCCACTTAAATAACTACATATGGCTAGTGACCATAATAGTAGATAGCACAGAACTAGAGTAAAGGTCTCATACAAGGCAAAATGAGTGTTGTAAAATCTGGTGGCCCCCTCTCCACCCCGTTCCACTGAACAATGGTTGTGATTCTATAATCCTCATTCTAGTACAAGTGTTCTCTGTGCTGAACGCTTCACACCCAGCACTTTCCATCTTTACCCAAAGACATGCCGGCTGATGTCTGGTTTTGTAGCATTGCATGCCTCACCGTCTTCTAAAATCTCCTGCAAGAGCTGTACACCGTTCCAGAGGAACAGATCCTTGATGGAGACCCTTGACTTTCTCATACAAAAATCTTTCTCATTTTTTCTTTTAAAGATTTTCCCTTAGTGTCAGCTAAGACATGGCTAATCTCCCAGGAATCTTTAGGAGGGCAGTCAGTGAACAGCAGAAAACAGCTCCATAAAAGCCTGTCCTCCCCTGGCTGCAGGAGGTCATGGGAATGAGCAACCTCCCACTTGGCCTTATTTTCTTTGGGAAGTGTCTGTCATCTTGGCCTCTTTCAGGAGCCCACCTGCCTGCACCCAGCTGATTGTTGGGAGCTCCTGTGTCTGTTAACGGGTGCTGCACCACAAGATAATCCAGGGGAGCTGGGAAGGCCTGGGAAAGAGGGAGGACCCCCTACCTTATGCCCTAACTCAGCCATCGAACAATGAGGTCGCCGCTCAGTGCCCCTGGACCCGCCCAGGGGTCAGGGAAGGGAAGAGGAAGAGAAAAGCAGTGCTTAGGCAGCCAGTGGCTGACAGAAGTGGTTGCTGCCAACCCCGCTCTGGTTTGAGGAAGAGTGACCAGCAATGGGACCGTGCGGATGGGAAAAACACCTCCGTACAGCTTTCCAGCACGTTCTCCTACAGTATCTCACTTCAGTCCTCTAAAGCAAACAGACTTATTAACATCCTTGATTGTGGGAAGAGAAAGCTGAGCCTCTGCAGAGGCCAGAGTCCTGTTTGGAGTCACATGCCAGGAACCGATGGGGCAGGGCGACTGTCCCCAGAGCCCAGGGTGGCACAGGGCTGGGGACGAGGTAAGGGTGCCAGGCATAGCATGTCAGAGGGATGAAGAAAGTAGTCATGAGGGAAACACTCTTGAGAGGACCTAAGACGTATTTGAAGCCTAAGACAGCACTGAACTTGGCCATACTCAAAGCAAGCGGTACCTCTGGCCCCCGCCGCCGGCCGGAAGCATGAAACCCATTACGTCAAGCAATACTTTCCAGTTTGTCATTTGTCAATGAGGTCAAAAAAGACCCCGCTCGATCTTCACAGCAACCCTGTGACATAAGAAGTGAAGTCAAGGATATCTTTATATTCCCAGTATGGGTGAGAAAGCCGTAGCTCAGAGCCATTCGCAAACTAGCTGCGAGTCAAACCGCCCAGGCGTCAGGCGCGGTACCCTCAGGGAGCTGGCTCTTTGTCCTGCCAGTCGGTACTTCCATCCCTTTGTTTTCTGCTTCCCTCCCTTCCAGCCACTGCCGCAGGAAGAGGTGGGTGTGTGTCTGATCAGTTCTCCAGGAGATGCTGCCCCTTCTGGGGGAGCGGAGAGAATCCCCAGCGCGTGCACCTACGAGAAGCCTGCACCTCCTTCTTGCCAGGAGCTGCAGCCAGCCTGAGCTGGGAGCCTGTGTTGTGTCAGCAAGAAGCCCAGCCTGTGCCAGGCCTGCCCGCCCATCTGCCGGGACATGTCTCCATTAGTCATCACATTCTCTTCCCTCGGGACTGCTCTGCAGAGCTTCACACAAACACAGACCGCGGGGCCAGGGACGCTGCCGCCAACCACCGGACCAGGAGCCTCCCGAGAAAGCTGTTTGCATGGTAGAGAAGTCATCCCACGAAGAGCCTCACCTTCCAAGACACACCCTCCCAAGGCCTGAGGACCTGGAAGGGGGGAAGCCTGGCCCCTTCCCCAATCCTGTCGAGGCTGCTTCCTGAGGAAAGAACAAGCCTGAGCAGCTCTGGGCCTGCCAGCTAGCGGCATCCCTCAGAAAGGTGGCTCTAGCCTGGGATGTGCTCTCTCAGGTCGAGATGTTCTGGAAGCAACTCTGTGTTCCTGGGAGCATCCCGGGTACACTCTGTATTGGCTGCCCCAATGCATACGTGCTTCAGGCCCCTTTTCCCTAGAACCACTCTGAGGGAAGCTGGCAGAGTGTCGTTCTGCAGCCACATGGCCTAGGCCCAGCTTTCTTATAGGCTGCTCAGGAGCCTCTCTACAGAGAGGGGGGGATGGGGCTTGGAGGCAGGAAAGCCTACCTCTATCATGCCCTCGCTGAGTGACCACAGGCAAGCCAGTCCAGTCTTTTCTCTGCCCCTCACCTCTTCCACCCAGGGAGAACCTAAGAGCTTACCTTACAGCGTCCATTCATTCATCCATCCATTCATTGAGCAGCCACCGTATGCCAGGCACCCTGCGAGGAGCTGGGAACTTGCTCAGGAGAAATCTGCCCAGGGAACTGCTCTCAGAGAGCTTCCCTTCTGGTTCTCAAAGGAAGGAAGCCGGTTAGCTGGGGCTGGCCCCCACCCACAGTCAGTCCTCCATAAATGTTTGTTGACTCTGTGTAATTAACAGAGGCCCTTTTGCTCAGGGCTGCTGGGAGAAACTGATGAGACGGTGCAGGATTAGCACTTTGTAAACTATAAAGGGATTATGCAAACATCAGGGATGATTTGACTGTGGCCGTGACAGACACCTGGCTCTGCCAGGCAGGAGAGGTGTGCCCAGTGTCGGCAGGGAGAGCTCCGAGTCTGCCAGGGAAACGCGGAGAGGGCCCTCACTAAGGACAAGCCACAAAGGTGATGAGGCCACACATAGGCACACACCCACTGAGAAGCCCGGGGCCTGTGGCAAGATTTATGACTCTTCCTGCGGCGGCCTGTGGACAGGCCATTCCCCAGGCTCTGCAGGGGAGTTTGGATCCTCTAGAAAGAAACCATACTTACCAGGTGCCTGGAGGATCATTTGTTCAGCCAGTAATCATCTTTCCAACTTTAGAAAGCAAAATTCTTTACAATTCTTATAAAGCAAAGTAATTTGTTTTCTCCAGGTCTCAGTCTCCCTCTTGCCTAAACTTATGACTCCCTTGCCTTAGACACAGGATGCCCTGAGACTTGGCTGTCATTCCTGTGTACTCAAAGTCCCTGTCAGCTCCCCTTCCACTGCCCTGAGGCCAAAAAGTGAAAAGTTCTTCAACATTTCTGGAGCTCCACTTTTGCAAAAGCTCTGAAATTGTGCTAACCTCCCCCGCGGGGCTCCCCATCTCAGGGATTTGCTTCCAGGCTGCTTTTTCCTCCATTTCAGTGAGTCACCTGCTTGAGAACTTAAGTACTTACCCATTTTTTCTGCCTCTGGCAAATATTAGTAACAGTCTTGGATGGATGGATGGATGGATGGATGGATGGATGGATGGATGGATGGGTGGATGGATGGATGGATGGATGGATTGACAGATTGACTGAGTTTTGGCCATAGCCATCTTCTTGTTCTACAGACACATTCATTTCCAATAATGAGATCATCACTCTGAAAATACTAATCAGCACTAAAAGGTCAACAAAGTGAATGAGTGCTCAAGGCTACCTAAGAAAGTGCATTGTTAAATACACACTTGTACATACATGCACGCACACACACACACACACACACAATTTAGACCTACATGATAGTCCTCTTTCTAATAAGGCTATTTGAAGAACAGCTAAGATTTGGGTTTGCTCTTATAAATCAGAGTCCAGTAACTCTGGAGCTGGTTCTCCATTCTTTCACGGGCCCTGGCTGAGTGAGACCTCTTCCCTCTCTGGCCTAGGAGTCTTGAGGTCAAATCTCTCAGCTCACTCAGATGTGCGTGGTTCCTAGTGCCTGGACTACACTCGACAGAGGCTTCCTGAATGTCTGTTAAAATCGGCTAAATCATTTAGAATTGAATGGACAGCATCCATAAAGCATGCTGGAAACCTTTCTTGGCTGTGCAAGGCACAACCCCCAGCAGCAGCAACCATTCATTTTTTTTCATTGAGAGAGAGAGAGATTGTGTGTGTGCATGAGTAGGGGACAGGGAGGGAGGGGCAGAGGGAGAGAATCTGAAGCAGGCTCAGAGGAGAGCTCAACATGGGGCTCGATCTCACGACCCTGAGATCATGACCTGAGCTAAAATCAAGAGTCAGACGTTTAATAGACTGAGCCACCCAGGCGCCCTACAACCATTCATTTAATAATCATCACAGAGGCTGTTTGTGTCCACAGCAGTGAGCCAGGACTGGACATACAAGAGGTTTCTTGTCCTCAAGCACTTGCATTGCAAGGGTCTCACCTAATCCCAGCTGCTTTCTCCCTATCATCAGCTGTCCTCCCTCAAAAGAATTGAAAAGCAGAGATTTTCTGCTCAAACCACCCTACAGAAGCCCCATTTGCCCCTCACCCTCCACCAGATCAGCACTGCTGTCCTTGAGGTCTCTCAGAAAGCATTCATGGGGCCACGGTTCTCAAGGATGGCCATACTTCAGACTATAGAGCTGGGTCTCACTGTGGAAAATTCTGATTGAATAGGTCAGGGCTGGGGCCAGGCATGGGCCCCAGAATTTCTGTTTTCAGCTTTACCCTCCATTCAAATCAGCTGTGTGTTCATGTCATGTCTATGTGTGTTTGTGCATGGGGAGGATGGGGGATTTGAGATACTTTTGCCAGGGCTCCAAAGGTAGAATCCCCACCTCCTTCCTGGCACTGACTGAGATGGAAACATTCAGAAAGTGGCAGGCAGTTTGGTGGGATGGAAAGAACCATGGGCTGAAAGTGAAGAGGTCACGCTTCAAAATCCAACTCCTCCTTCACTAGTTATGTGACCCTTGATGTATCACTCCACCTCCCAGGCCCCAGTTTCTTCGGGTCCAAGCCCAGGGCATTTATAGGAAGAGATCTAAGATTCGTCTCTGATACAACAAACAGGAAAAGAAAAGAGAATTGCTAACTGCCCCATGATCTGCTTTAAGGCCACCAAGAGAGAAATTCGGATACCATTCTCCAAAGAACAAAAAAAAGGTAGAGGCCTTCTAACCCAAGAAAACAAGAAAAGGAGCTAACTTCTAGAATCTTCCACAGTCCCAGAGTCTCAGTCACTCTCAGACCCCAACAGACAGTGTTGTAAGGCTGCAACACTTAGCAGCACCTTTCTTTCCTCTGAAATGGCACTACATCTTGGCCTCATCAGGATCCCTGTGGCATGCTGAAGTCACAAGAAATACTGGGTTGTCCTTCTGGCCTTTTCTCCATTGTTTTGAACATCAAATCCTCCTCGGTTTTATTTTATTTTATTTTATTTTTTATTTTATTATGTTATGTTAGTCACCATTCAATACATCATTAGTTTTTGATGTGGTGATCCACAATCCATTGTTTTCGTATAATACCCAGTGCTCCATGTAATACGTGCCCTCCTCAATAACCATCACTGGGCTAACCCATCCCCCACTCCCCTCCCCTCTAAAACCCTGTTTGTTTCTCAGAGTCCATAGTCTCTCATGGTTCATCTCTCCCTCCGATTTCCCTCCCTTCATTTTTTCCTTCCTTCTCCTACCTTGGTTTTAGAATGAGCCTCAGAAGTCAGAATTGAGAACTACTGAAATGGAAACACTTTTTCTGTTTTTGCTTTGTAGGGCCTGCATCTAGCAGATGACAGTCACCATCCAAGATCAGGGGTGGCTCCTCCAGGCTGATAAGGAGATGAGTGATGGTTTTCTGGGGAAGTCACAGACCGACAGGGCTTTCCTATCAGCTTTGGAGTCAGCCCTGTCAATCCCTTGCTCAGCCTCCAGAGCTATAATTGGGAGCAAATGGCTTTGCTCACTGACAGGCTGAATAGAAGCAGGACATGCCCATTGCTCTTGTCCTTCATCAATTTGCTCTCAGACTGAGAATAGGAGCTTGACAGGGAGGCTCAAAGCAGAAAGAAGCCCAGGGGTGATCAATTCCCAGAGAAGCTTCAGCCTCACCAGGATGACATGGAAGATCTCCAAAGGCTCAAACTGGGGAGCAAGGGTCCCCAGGGCAAAGCTAACTGACGTGGAGGCCCTGCTCCTAAAACTAGCTGAGGTGTTTGAAACAGAAGTGTCCACATGGCCTGCAGCCATCTCATACAACATCATCTCAAACACATGTTCGCTCTGGTGAACGTGGCCAATGGCAACACTGACACCCCGGAGAGGGACAGCAGTAAGGCAGCAGCCCCTGATTAGCTGAGATCTACTCTGCACGTTCATTGAGGTTCTTGGTTCCCCAGCCCCACAGTGGTCAGGAAAAGCCTTTTCAGAGCACATGAAATGGGAGGATCTCCCAGGCATCTAGAGGCAGCCAGCCATTAACAATGAGGGCCAGGAGGAGGGAATTTGGCCTCTCTTGCCCATTGTGCACTGGTCATTGTTAAAGATTTGGCTGTGCTTCCAGGAAAGATAGCCACCCGCAGTCCCTGTGGATGGCTTTACTGTGGCCCAGAGGGAATGGAACTTGGCTTGGGGAAGAACAGAGGTATGGGCCTAAGCCAATTTGCGAATTGTCCCCATTAGGGTCTCCTATTAGGACCACTTGAGCTCTCCCTAAGTGGGGGAAGCCTGGGTAAGGAAGGTGGAGGGGGGCCCCTCTTCAACACCCTTCTTGCTTCATAAGCCTGTCCCACTCAGAAACCTTCTATGGCTCCTGCCGAAGATATTGTGGATTAAAGCCTCTCAAATCTAGCCCCACTTGATAATCCCAACGTGTCTGCCACCCCTTGGCATGGACGTGATCTCAACTAACATGTTTCCTCACTCCTGCTCATTTCTCAGTCCAGACCCCAGTCCACATGCTTCCCACCCCCTGGCCCTCACCTCAGTCACTGCACATGGGAACATTGCTCCCTTGGCCCCCATGCCCATCCAAACCAACCCATTCTCCAAGCCATAGCTGAAGACCCATTTCTTCCAAGAAGTGTTCCCTAGCCACTCTGGCTAACACTGATCTACCTCTGCTCTGAAATGTTCTACTTCTTGCTGTTTGATATCCTTGCTGGAGGAACTTGAAGTCCTGATGTAGCTGATGATTAGCAGTTTTATAACTTCCCCTAGACTATAAGGTTTGAAGTGGAGAAACACTTTGAATTTCTCAAAATATAGTTCTTGTGAATGAATGGACTCCATACTGCAGTGCCAACAGTCCTAGGTTACTGTGCACCTCTCAGCAGCTTTTCCATTTGGAATTGCTGCACTGAGTAGAAGGTCTTTGAGGCTGGCGTGGTGAGAAGATCCCTTGTTTTGACTGCAAATAGCGCCTTCAGTCTTGCCCCAGTTCTTTGACACAGAATTCCCCAGCTTGCTTCTGGATCTATAGCTAATCCGTGTCACTGCACCACTCTAGAAAGTGCCATTCACATAGACTACAATGTAGCTTAGCCCCCTAGAGTTGCTCATTGCACAACCTGCACAGCCACATTTAGCAGTACTGTACAACTTCCTGTCACCATGGTGGCCGGAAGTCCATCTTTTTAGAGCTGTATATTTATGGCCACTAGGAAGATAAAAGAGATCACACAGAAGATAAGCTGAGCTTGGAGTGTAGTTGAACATTCAGCCTGTGGCCTGAGAAAGGGCCAGCTTCTGCTCCTCCATACTCTGTAATTTGTGTACCCAGAATTGCGCTAAACCACCACCTGGAGTTCAGTCATGTGCTTCACTCCCTTGCTCATGTTGAAGAAACTCTGGGCTAGGCTTTAGGCCAAACCAAGGGCCTGGGGCCATCTGGGATGAACCAGAGTGCTGCTGCCTGGGATTTTTGACAATTGTCACCATCTATTTGAAACTTTTCCCAAAAATCTTTGGAACTTCTGAATTCCAAGTGAGTTTCCATCTTCAGAGCCCCTTTTTTTCTCTGCCTTAGAGAGCACCCTGACCTCATTGGTGCCCACACAGTTGTGGGAAGCCCATTGCTGAGGGCCTGAGCCTTTAGTCATTCTATTAAGAGTTTCCAGACGGTGCGTAACCGAGGGCAATTTTGCAGCAAGCAGGAAATTATCAGTAGAAGTGGAAGTGACAGGGTGTTTAGCAAACATTAAACCAAGAAAGCTTAAAAGGTCTTGGAGCATCGTTAAATAAACATTTAGGATGACTGAGAGGGCAGAATATGAAATGGAAAGGAAAGTATAAACACTTTCTGTGGATGGGGGAGGCTTTCTCTTTCTTCCATCTTCTTCTGATCAGAAGGCTAGGAGAGTGCTAGGAGTGGTCCGAATGAAGCATCTAAAACTCAAAGCAGAATTAACCTTTGCAAGATGGAGTACCAATCAGCAAACACAGTGAGTAAAGAAATTTCTTCGCTTAGTTGTCTCAACAAGTCAGGTTTGACTCAGATATTCACTCCCTAAGAGACCAGGCAGGAGATCCAAGATGGTCCCAGGAACACACCTGGTTGGGGACCTCATCAGATCTTATTTAAGCTTCAAACCAACTCCATACCTGTGTGTATTCTTACAGAGGGGGAAACAGGTGGAGAGAGATTCAGGTCACAAAGTAAGTGGCAGAGCTGGAGTGGGGAACCCCAATCCCGTGTATTCCAGAGCTCTTCTCACGCCCCACGTTCCTATGAAGTACAATGAGAGATGCATGCCGAGCTCCTCCAAGGGCTACCTCAAAGGAGAATGGAGACTGGGAGAGAAAGGGGGCATGGGGAGGCTAAACTCCAAGTGACAGGGGTGACCACTAGAGTGACAAGGATAAAGATCAGGAATCTCAACAGCTTCAGGAAACAAGCATCTACTGGTGCTTTTTTGCTTCTCTGTGGGTACTTAGCGGCTAAATTGCAGGGGGGGTCATTTCTCACATGCCTTTAATCAATCCAGGGAAAGGGCAGTGGGGAGCAAGCTTGAGTCAGAGGAAGGGCAGCCAGCCTACCAGCTGCAAGAGTGAGTTTTAGCAATGTCACTATTAACAGAGAATTTGGAAGCCTTTCATCGTTTTCTGCCATGAGGCTCAAGTTGGCTGATAATCTCAGTGCTTCATGTATTCCTGATTTTGTACAGACATGGAAGACATAAAGCATAAGGTTAGTGAGTGTGTCTGCTTGAGGCAAACCCTCCCAAACACACACACACACACACACACACACACACACACACACACACACACACACACTACCCCCTCCCCAAACAACCAGGAAGGCTGAATACCAGAGAGTACCATGAACCCAACTCCCCACAAGGGACCCAATTCCCCACAAGGGCTTTCAGCTACACCTTCCAACTCTAGTACCTAGAATACCTAAGCACTTAACATAGCAAAGCAAGGCAAGTAAATAAATGATAATTCAGTGAGGGCAAGTAAAACAACAGCACAGCCAGAGACATCTACCAGTGTCTTTCCCAGAGCCTCAGTGAAGCCTATGCCATTGCCTATGTTTAGGGACTCATTCCATATCCCCAGCTCCTTTACCACCACCTCCAACCCCAAAGTTGCCTCAGGGCTCCCCATTGAGCAACTGGGAAGACAAAGCTGCCAGTGCCCAAACTGCCCCTCCATCTGACTTGTATAATCAGCAGGTATGTTGGTCTTTGCTACCTCTCAACCATGTCTCCCTGCTGCCTGGTTTCTTCAGCATCCCCAGCTCTGGGTCACCTCGTGGAGAATCTTTTCCCTCCTCTCTCCTCTGGCTTCCTCAGTTGCCATCTTCCCTCGAGGCCCTGCTCCACCTTCCACTTCATGAAGACTCCCTTGCCCACTGCAAGCCACAGGGCCACCTCCTTCCTGGAAGCCCTCTAACCTCCTCAAGCCTGAAGCTTGTCTGCCTCCCTCATGGTGAGGAAATGAGTCCTGACTCCTCACTGAGACCCTAAATCCTTGGAATCAGAGACTGCAGCTGCTTTGTCTCTGCCACTTGGCACACACAAGGGGTGGTTAGTTGGCCAGGGACAGAGTATCTGTCCTTTCTGTGACAGTCAGGCCAGCAGCAATCACAGCAACTGGGGTGGCAGCTTGGCTCTTGCTGGATGAGCCCTTCCCAGACCCGAGTGAATATACCCAAGGGACCCTGCGAGCTACAGCAAAAACTCCCCACCCGTCCAGGGCGGATACAAGCTTCAAATTCTACCTCAGAGATCAAACTTTGACCTAATTTCTGTTGTGCTGAAGTAAGTCCCAGCGACACTGAGAAAGGAGAAAGAATTTTAAAAATAGCCTTCACTGTGACATACTGAATCCGTTATGAACTTCCACAAACAAGGTGCAATGCTCTCCAGATTAAAGCTATTTTTATAGTATAGTACAATGACCCAAAAGAACATGTACCATTTGGGTGATTCTAACTGCAGGCAGGGACTATCTGAAGCTTCAGACATGTGCATTTGCTTAGATGGGCTGGGATTTTTAACTCTCTTCTTGTTTTAAAAGAATGACACATTTTATGTGTGAGGCACTCTCCATATGGATGTTTTTCAAAATACTGTATTAGTGCCCATGTTGGGAACTGAGTTCCCGGAAGTGTCCGGGAGAAAGACAGGTGGGAGAACAGCACCATTAGCAGGGAGGCCCAGCGTGTGTAAACAGGAGGCTGCTGGCTCCCAGCTGGGGTCTGCAGGAGAGATCCCAAGCTTTGCAACAAGAAGCAGTCTTCCTTGTTTCATTTCTGCCACTTAGATCTGCGCACCCTTGGGCAAGTTACTGATCCTCTCGGAGCCCTTATTTCCATATCTGTCAAAAGCACTCATGTGACTTTCCCAAGGCTGCCATTACAAAATACCACAAACTGGGAGGCTTAAAACAACAGAAATGTGTTCTCTCATAGTTCTGGAGGCCAGAAGTCCAAAATCAAGTGTCCACAGGGCCATGTTCCCTCTGTAGTCTCCAAGTAAGAATACTTCCCTGCCTCTTCCAGCTTCTGGTAACCACTGTTGGCAATCCTTGGTGCTCTTTAGCCTGTGGCTGCCCCGCCCCACTCTCTGCCTCCATGGCACAAGGTCTTCTTCCCCCTGTCTGGGTCTCCCTGTCTCTGTATCTGAATCAGCCTCTCCTTTCTTATATAAAGACATCAGCCATTGGACCTAGGTCCAGGTCCCACCCTAATCCTATATGACATCATCTTAATTTGATTACATCTACAAAAACCCAATTTCCAAATAAGGTCACATTCATAGGTATCAGGGGTAAGGACGTTAACACAGTTCATGTGAGGACACAGTTCAACCCACTCTAAGGGAATAATAATGTATGCCTCCCTGAATCATTTGGGGGAAAAAGCAAAATCACAGAGTGCAATGATTGGCCTGTATGTGCACAATAATCGAAGACCCATTGAGTCATGATAAACTTGGCCTTTGCAAGGATGGGTGCTAACAAGCTCAGGAAGGTGGGATTAGCCCCACAGCTGGAGCCCCAGGAAGTGGTGTGCAAGGAAGAACATGGACCTCTGGTTTAGAGCAGTTATCCCCCAGCAACTAGAATTATAGACAACAGGGCCTGACTCCCAGGGCAGAGGTTGACTGTGTATTTAGGTCCTCAGCATATGAGTTAGACCACACGCTGGGGAATTAAAGCAACAACCTGGTCATACACACTGGCCAAGCACAGGAGCATGGGAGACAAGAAACCTACAGAGCACAGAAATCCCCTGGCTTAAAGATAGAAAGACCACTGCTAGAAGGGACAAAGGGGGAGTCATGAGATGTGCCTGCTGTAGTCAAGACTTACCCTGGAGTGAAGTGGGCTTGTTGTTTGGGGAAAATCCAGAAATGAGAGGGGACTCCACAGACACATCTATCACAGACCCGTATCATTTCTCTCTTTGAAGTGGTGAGCTACTATTGATGCCAGCCAGCTCAGGGAATCCTGCTTCACCCTCTTCGTCTCCCTCCATGTTCCTCTTGTAAATTCTACCCACTGTTCAAGGACCTGCTTCAGCATCCCACTCCCCTAGAAACCTTCCCCGTCTGCTCCAATATCCTTAGTCACTTTACACTTTCCCCACACCATCTACTCCTACAGGACCATTTACTGTGGTTCCACAAGTTAATCCCCCCCAAATGGACCGTGAGGTCCTTGAGAGCAGAGATCATACCTTATTCTCATTATTTCCATGAGCTCAAGCGTGATACTCAGGATCATAAGTACTCAATAAACACTTGCTTTTCATTTCTTATTTTTTACCCTTCCTTCTTTAAAGAATTTTATAGTTTTCAATAAAGGATAAAAAATGCATTTCCAGGGGATGAAAAAGTGGCTCAAGACACTTGTATTAGCCTTTGTTGTGTTTCAGAAATGGATTCTTTAAATATTATAGTAGGTTCCAATAACTAAGTGTATCATACAATTCTGTGATTAGGTTGGAAGCTTCTTATCTGATTGGGGTAAAGTCCTTCTTAACCCTCAACTATAAATACTGAGCATTTACTATGTGCTAGAAACTATATTAATTATAGGAGATATCAAGCAGAAGAGGTCCTTGCCTTTAGAAAAACAGAGTACATATTGGATTTGTTATAAAACAACATTATCCAGCTGAAAACATTCTGCACCCTGCTAACCTATGAAAAAGAGCTGAGTCCATCTTCTTGAAAAATGAATTAACCAATTTTTCAACTTCCCTGAATTCCAAAAGGGACACAGTGATTACATATGTAAATACTACCATCCTCCTCCAAGATCTGGAATTTGGAGGCCATTTTATTTTAGTGTCTGATTTGGGAGATTAATTAGTTGTTTTGTATGCTGTCAATGCAAAAGAATATCCCTTTCCTGCACACCTGTGGTGCAAATACATCATCAGCATTTCCATTGTAGAAAATGACTATTTCATGAAAAAGAGCCAAGACATTCCTTGAGGAGAAACCACTATAACAAGATCAACAGTGCAGGATTCCTCTAGGTCATCTGATTGAATATGGACACAGTTTTGTTGTACAGAGTCCAGAAGGACCTATAAATTATAAGCACCTAGATAATCATCTCCTGAATTAATGTCAACATAAGATTTAGTCTATTTTTTAAGGTCTTCAACTAATGCTTGTATATCATTATAACTGCATAAGCCCATTCACCTGGCAAAATTTATTATTATTAGAATAATTATCTCCAGGCATTATGTTGAGTGTCAAGAATAGAATAATAGCTCATAACTGGAGGAGTGGATATCAAAATTCCACAAAGCACTCTACACCTTCCCACCCTATATTTGTGTCTGAAAATATGATAAGCCCCCTACTAAATATGCATATTTTCAAAGAGTTCCTCAGGAGACCCAACCACTCAAGGGGCTTCTGGGTTTCTGTCAAAGCATGATTGGTTTCCAAGTAGCTGAAGTGAAAAGTAATTAACATGATTGGTTCCCAGTTCTGCACATTTCTGTCCACATTGCCAAGGAGATAATTAAAAACAGCATCATGACTCTTAGCCCTTAAAAGGAAGATTCTCTGAAGGTAAAAATGATCCTGAATCTTTGACTCAGGACTCTCATTCCACCTTGCTTCTTTCAGAGATGATTTAGACAATTTAAACCTCTCTTGGCTTCAGTTTCTGTGAGAATTTAATGAGGAAATTTTTATGTGTGAAAGCACTTTTCAAAGTTGAAGCAAATATCATGGATTTTTGTGTGGGCACCCAGAATCTGAGACAAAGTCCTACAAAGACCTTGGGATGGGAAGACATAAAGGAGAGCAGGCCTGTGACCGTCCTTAGACCCTAAACCCAGAGCCTCCACTCAGACTGGGGTAAGATCCTACTGTTCAATACCCACATGACCGCATCAGCACAGGGCAGAGCAGCATGCTTTCATTCTCAGAGACTTGTTCCTTGTCTGTCAAGGTGTCCACATTTAAAAGAATAGTGGGGTCTCAGGATGAGCACTTCCCAAGCTTGGTGACTATGGTGGATTTGTGTGGTGTCAACTTTGCAAAACTGGAAGGAACACAGGAGGCGGCATTCCTTTGACACTTTAGGAGGTCAGGACAGCATACCAGCTGCTGCCTGTCACAGCTTATGCACCTCATCACTTGCCAGCAGCTCACCTCATTGACATGGAGAAGAAGCCATGCCCTCAGCAACTCCAGATCCTGCCAGATCTCCCTCTTCAACAACTCCAACTCATGGGCTGGGTGTGTTCCAGACCTGTGGCAAAGGACCCCAGTTTCTCCAGCAAAACACCCATCATCAACATTACAGACATAGATGGTGAGAGACCAAGGGGGGTTCTAGACCATCCTCACGGGTTCTAGACCATTTATGTAGGTTTCAGTTTGTCCTTACTTCCACCACTTCATAACCATCTTTCCAGACTGACTGTCTCATTGGCTTCAGGATCTAGTACCAGCTTCAGAAGCAACAGACTCTCATGGAGCATCCACAATAGCCTTAAGTCAATTCCCATAATAAATCCTTATTGTGTATAGGGTCTAATGGTTCTGCTTCTCCAATTGAACCCGGTCTGATATAGAATTTGATACTAGAAGTTTCCAGAGGAATAGACCTTAAGAATGGGTTCTCTGAATTGGAACTGGCTTTTCTGGAATTAGCTTTCTGATCTGACTATATTTAAAGGCATTAATGACCCTGTTTCCAGTGGTAAAAGGGGCACAGATAGTCTATGGTAGTCAGTGGCAAAATAATTACCTAAATTATCACCTTCAGACACTTGTCACCAAGTGCTTATAAGAGACAAGACTTTTGGTAACCAAATATTTGTTGTCACTGAAAATTTTAGTGAAAATAAAAAACATAGTGGAACTGGTTAACCATTTCTACATGCACTAGAGAAGTTGGGGGAAGAAAATAATGAGATCAGGGCTTTAAATTGCCCAGCATATGAGGGACTCAACATTTTCTATTATGACCCTAAATAAAACTATCTCCTGTAGCCACCAGGTTGAGATTCCTAAAAAATAAAACTAGGGGCGCCTGGGTGGCTCAGTTGGTTAAGCGACTGCCTTCAGCTCAGGTCATGATCCCAGGGTCCTGGGATCGAGCCCCACATCGGGCTCCCTGCTCAGCGGGAAGCCTGCTTCTCCCTTTCCCACTCCCCCTGCTTGTGTTCCCTCTCTCACTGTGTCTCTCTCTGTCAAATAAATAAATAAAATCTTTAAAAACAAAAAAATAAAAAATGAAAAAAACTAAACCAAAGTCTAGTTCTGCAAGGTAACTAAATTGTAGTACAAATTGAATTATCAACCCCACAAGTTTCTTATGTTACAGCATTAATTATGAAGGAGTGGGACCCTAAAAATTGGGACAGAGACATATGGATAGATTCCAGCTCCTCAATTCTGCTAAACCTCTTTTCTAGCACTTCTACCCATAAATAAGGAGGTTAGTCACCTTGGCCAAAGAAACTACAGTGACTCCCCCTGAGGTAGGTGCCTTGCAAGGGATTGGAGTCCTTTGGATAGGAGAGGAGTCCAAGGGGTGGGAATACCTCCAGCCCTGTTTTTCCCATTTCCCCATGTTTCTAAATTTTTAGCCAGACTCAAGTCCTTAGGCCCCAGAGGATGAGGTACAGAGTATGATACACCAAAAGAATTGCATGATTTTGCCAATTTATGTTGATGAGAACTTGGGAAACATGTGGAATGGCTCCTAATGGCGTGGGATCAGACTGTAAGGAGAATAACATTGGATCAAGTCAAATTTATTGATATGGGCCATCAGCAGAGATTTCAGATTCAAGTGTTAGCTTAAGGGGCTGGTAGTGGCTTCTCACGTTTCGCTTGGCTGGTTGACAGAAGTCTGGACCAAAAGGTGACTCACACTAAATATGGCTGAAATGTCAAAATTTCCTTGGTATATTGTAGAGGACAATAACTGGCACAGTTACTGTAAAGGATAGCAGAGATCGTTGATGTCTCTAGAACCAATATAGATGGGCAGCTGACTGAAGTCTTCCTTGATCCATTTAAACTAAAAAGCTCTGGGTTTGACTTTTTCACAAAAGTCAGTCATGGCCACTAGATTCATTCCCCTGTGAAAGCCAATCCTACAGACCCTTGAATGAAGGGAAGGCCAGATCTTCTTAAGGAAGAACCCTGCTATGCAACCAAAATGTTGCACTGTAATTTTTCTTCCTAGTGTCCCCTAAAAGTACTGCAGCCATTTGCCAGGATGATTGTGCTTTGGGGAAAAGGAGATGATCAGAATTTGGGGAGAATACTAGACCGTGACTCTGAACTGACATGAATTCCTAGACACCCAAACACCACAGTGGTACACTAGGGTTATGGTGATCAGAAAATCAAAGGAGTCTTAGCTCAGTTTCACCTCACAGTGTTCCCAGTGGGTCCCCAAACACCAAGCCCACTATGTAGCTATTTCCCAAGTCTGGGAACACATAATTGGAATACACACACTGTATAACCTGCAGAATTCCACCCTGACCCATGGAATAAGGGCTATTACATCAGGGAAAGCCAGGTAGAAGTCCCCACAACTGCCTCTATCTACTAAAATGTTAAGCCAAAGGCAATACCGATTTCTAGAAGGACTGAAGAGATTAATAACACAACCAAGACTTTGAAAAGTGTAAGGGTGGTAATTTCCACCACATCCTCTTTCAGCTCACCTATTTAAGCTGTGCATAAGAAAGGTGGACCTTGAGGGCGCCTGGGTGGCTCAGTTGGTTAAGCGACTGCCTTCGGCTCAGGTCATGATCCTGGAGTCCCGGGATCGAGTCCCACATCGGGCTCCCTGCTCAGCAGGGAATCTGCTTCTCCCTCTGACCCTCTTCCCTCTCATGCTCTCTTGCTACCATTCTCTCTCTCAAATGAATAAATAAAATCTTTAAAAAAAAAAAGAAAGAAAGATGGACCTTGAGAAAAGAAAACAGATTACCATTAACTTAATCAGATGGTGACTCCAATTACAGCTGACGTTCCTGGTGGTTTTAGTTGATGGGGAAAATCAATATGTCCCATAGAATCTGTAGTAGTTATTGACCCAGCAAATGTTTTTTTTCTATATACTTATATTAGTTTCCTAGGGTTGCCATAATAGAGTATACAAACTGAGTGGCTTAAAACAACAGAAATTTGTTCTCTCACAGTTCTGGAACCTAGCGACCAAAATCAAGATGCTCCCTCTGAAGCCTCTCAGGGAGGATCCTTTCTTTCCTCTCGCAGCTTCTGGTCTTCCCAGGCACTCCTTGGCTTATGGTAGCATAACGCCAATCTCTACCTCCATCATCACATTGCTATCTTCCTTCTGTGTCTGTGTCTTTGTGTGTGTCTGAATCCAAATTGCCCTTTTCTTGTAAAGACACTAGTCATGTTGGGTCAGAGCCCATCCAAACAACCTCATCGTAACTTAATGACATCTAGAAAGACCCTCTGCCTAAATTAAGTCACATTCACAAGGACTGGTGGTTATTCAACATATCTTTTTTAGGGGACACAATTCAATGAATAACAGGGTGCTTTTAGGAGTCCCATGCCTTATGATTAAATTGCTGAAATTAATGTTAATGGAATTATAAGAGAATAAATTAATGGAAAACTACAAACAGTACTGCTAATGGCCCAGATTTTTCAGGAATGAAAGTTTGGGTCACCCCATGAGATAGGGAACTCTGACCAGCGAACATGCTTGCTAAGAACAAAAGGAATAAATATGCATGGAGAAAAGCAAGAAGATATAAATCATAGCTGCAACCATGTACACAATTTCAGAATAAGAATTATAATAGTTATGTATATTGTTTTTTTGTTAAGAATATATTTGTGTCTATGTTGGCCAATTCTTTTCCTTCTCGCCGTCTTCCAGTTCCCCAATATCTGTGTTCATAGTAGTTAACTTCATATCTCGGTATTTAAGTCAGAGGATATTAATAGGGGGATGTAACTCAGCTAGAAGTGTAATAAAACTCATCCACAGGTGAACAAAAGAACTTAATCTTTTAGGGAAAGTGTTAGTCTGTTTTCAGTTGTATGAAGGATAGTTGCATTATATTAGGTGGAAAGCATAATTTTGATATTTGTTAGGAAATTAAATATGTTAAAAAGTAATACATGTGGATAAGAAGCTTACAAGGGTGGATTGTGGTAAACTTATGTCAAGTCAATTCAGCTAAACTGATCTATGTTTCCCAGAAGTTCTGGGTTAGCATTGGCCACAAGACACATTTTGTGCGAGATCTGAAAGGCAAAAGTGAAGCTGAAGCCAATATTCTTTTTATGCTCCGAAAGTTGGTGCAGGTTACCAGGCGCTGTTGCAGCTCACATGCGCTGTCATTCATCTGCTGGCTCACTTTCATAGTGCAGTAACTCCAGCCACGGTCGGATCTCGCCCTTCAGCTTATCAGTTCCTGGGCCAGAGGTGTTCAGCTCTGCAACAAGTACATGCCAGCTTCCCCTGCCCATCACCAGCCATTACCAAAGTTGGAGGCTTAGAGGTGACAGAAGGTGGTCAGTGAGGGTTGTTGTCCATTCTCATGGCTTCTGCATCATCTGCGTCAGTTACAGTTTCTTGCTTCTCCCATTTCACGCTCGTCTTTTCTTCCCAATTGCCTGCCTGCTGACTTCAGGCTCCAGCACCAGACAAAGAAGAAACAATCTCTCTTTTAGCCAACTCCCACAATCGTCGGGAGTCAAATCCCCATAATAAATTCTTTACTATATATCCTAGTGGTTCTCTGACCAAACCCTGGCTGATACCATGCTGCCCTACACCTTAGAAGGCACTGAAATGCTGTATTAGCCATTGGTCCAGCTAGAAGCTGTCGACTGTGTCAAACATGGAAGACATCAGAGGCTGTTGAGTGCCTAGTGTTGAGATGGTTATTGTTCACAACTCTATAGGACCCACTTATTAATGTTTTCCCCTGTGGATATCTCCTTTTAATTATGTTATCTGTTCCAAAATTATGCTTATTAAATGCCAAATAAATTCTTTTCCATATTTTATGACTGAAAAATAATCAAAGCAGCTCATCAGCCTGAAAAAACCAACATTCCTACCCTGCACTGATATCACTCCAGCCAAAGGCAAAGAAACTTGACATGTTGATCAGCTCTCCAAAAGAAGAAACATTGTCACATCTTTAAGTTTCCCTCAGAAATGTCTGTGGGAAGCGAGGAAGTGAAGATAGGTGGACCATGAAAACCTCCTCAGAGATCCTCGTCAGCAGAGCCAAGGGTGAAAGGAAAAGGGGAAAGAATGGGTGAAAGTGGAGATGAAGGTGGGTAGCAGATGAACTTGCCTCCGTGGAAAGAATGGGGCATTTCTGTAATATTCTGCCTGAGTCTGTACCAAAAAAAAAAAAAAAAAAGGCTGCCCTTTCTGAAATCTCATGAAAATAGAACAACCCCACACAGGTCAACAGAGAAGGCCTAGAGGGCTTTCAGTAAAGTCCTGTCAACCCCAATTCAGCTGCTTATGTCAGCAACGCTTGGGTAATAGTACAGAAAACCCAAAGAAGACAGTCACCCCAGGGCTGCTGCCAGGACTCAACAATGGGAAGTGAACAAAAAAGAGTTTATCCCATAAGTTATCTCCTAATGACAATAACAGAGATGACAATAAGCACTGAATGTGAGTGAGAAGACCTATGCTCCTGAGTCAGTGGCATCACCATTCTTGGCTTATGTTGCATCTTTAAATAAAGAAGGATACTGAACCATAGGGCATTGTGGTAAACTTATGTTTACCCTTGGCAGGGATGCTCAATGTCCACTGAAGCCCAGTGTAGACCTGCTGCTGAAAAGCAGCTACCTAGCCAGGGACAACATTTTCCAGACCCCTCCCTCTGTGATGAGTTCTCACCAATGAAATGATGAATGGAAATAACTGGATCACTTTGAGACTAAAATGAAAGAGAAACAGATGTGCCTTTTCCATGCTCTCTTCTCCTCTGTCCTGGCAGGAAGTTGGCACCCAGGGCAACCTTGGAAATCACATGTCCAAAGACTCCATCAGCCCATATCCCTGAATGCCCACTGAAAGCAGAGCCCAGTCCACACCAATAGGACTCCACATGAATGAGAAGTAACCTTTTATTATGTTCACATAGTGAGATGATAAGGTTTCTCTGGCAAGACAACTAGAACGAACTGATACAGCCTCTAAGCTGTAAGTTTATGATCAACTAACAGTTTACAAATACTTGCTTAAAAAGCACTTTTGTGCTTAATTTGCCCTCAAGAATAACAACCCTGTGAAATAGATCAGTTAGGTATTTCTTACATTTTGCATATGAAGACCTGAGACTTAGAAGACAGAAGTGATTCCCTAAAGCCACTGACAAGCAGGAGGGCCAGGATGTAGAAGCAGAAGAGATGAATTGCATTTGAGCCCCAGAAGCAGGGTGGAGTAGAGGCAAGTGCACAATCATGCCCATCAGAGAGCTCTGAGTGAGATCATGGCTCTACCTGGGACTGCCCTGTGACTTTAAGCAATTTTTTAAGAAGCCATTTCCTTAATAATAAAGAAGGAATAATAGGTAATATGAATCTTGCAAAATTGACAGAAAGTGAGATCTTCACATGGGTAGCCTAGTGACAGACTGACAGATAGGCAATAACCATAGTTCATACTTACTGAGCACTTACCATGTGCCAAGCACTGCTCTACCGCCTTACATCTACTGAGTCATTTATTCATTCGACACCCCTACAAGTGATATACCATTACATCATCCCTATTTTAAAGATGATGAAATTCAGAAAGGTTAAGTAATATCCCCAGGATTACATATTTTCATCTGGATTCCCCCCAGCAAGCTAAATCAGAGGGAAAGGAAGTGAGGAGAGAAGAAGGGAGGGTGTGATTATTATCAAGCTGGTTATCACTAAATGCAACTGACTGCTTGACCCCATCAGAGTGTCCCACCAGAAGCTTCACAAGATGTGACTCATAACTGTCCATCTGGGGGCAGGAGGATGCATACGCATGACTGTTGAGTAGAGTCCAGGGAAGCCCCAGGGTTAAAGGCAAGGGGAACACAACGTGAGCCTAAGGCAAGGCACTGTCAAGTTGACTGAATGAGGTCAACAGGGTCTGTGCACAGTGGAAGCTGGAACAAGATATAGGTGAGTTTGGAAAAGCCTGAAGTGGCACGTAGTTAGCTATATTACAGATCTAGGAAGTGGTGGGGTTAGTTGGAGGCCATGGTTTTTGTGAAAGACATGGTTACCATTCCTCATTCACCAGGGGGTGGGGAAGGGAGGGGCATGCATTGTGAATTAGTTATTTTCCCAGTGGAATAGGTTTATACAGATTCATATATACGTTCTCTTCCAATCCATTATTATTTCCTATGTTTAAGGATTGGTGGGCCCAAGTCAGAGATACAGGTGTTGGCCCTACACAGGGAAGCCACAGCCTTCTGCTCAGGACAACCAGCATGCCGAACCTCCACATCCAGTGTCCACATGAGGCTTCCCTGAGGAACCACATCTGGCTCCATGACTGGAGATGTCAATGCATCCAATTGTGCCTCACCATGCCCACCATGGAAGAATAAGACTGTTGCCCCCCAACTGGCCCATGGCTTTAGAGGAGCTTCAGGCCATGCTTGTGTCTCCAAATCTGACAAAAAAACTTTTGTTCTTTGATTATAAAAGTAAAAGTAGCACTTCTCCATTAAAAATAAATAAGTAAAAGAGTAAATTATGCTTACTGTAGAAAATTTGGAGGTATAAATACACTGAGAAGTTTAAGGGGAAAACAATTATCACCTAAGGTCTTTTTTTTCCTCCCCAAGATAACCACTGCTAACATTTTGGTATATTCCTTTCTAGGTTCTTCTCTGTGGATATATAATGTAAACTGTATTTTTAAACAAAATTGAATCACATGTTGTAAGAGTTTTATTACTCTGCTTTGTTCTCTTAACATTTTATGATAAATATTTTATTGCCATGAAATACTCTTTAAAAACACCATATTTACAACTGAATAATATTTTTAGACATTCAGGGTGTTTATAATTTTTAACTATTATATATAGAACTACGATGAACACCCTTATACATAAGTCTTTGATCATATTTTTGATTATTTTCTTTAGGAGATACTTAAAAGTGGGATTGCTGTGACAAAGGACATAAACATATTTAGAAAAAGCCTTACTGCCAAGTTGTTTCCAGAAATGTTGTACCAATTTATAGTCCTATCAGCAACATGTTAATGCAAAAGCACTGCAAAAACAAGTCACTGTTTTTAATGACTTTTTTCTAGATAATAGGAGGAAATGGTATCTCATTATTTTGATTCATATTTCTTTGATTAATGACCATTAATTCTTTGATTATTGACCAGTTCTTAGGTTTGTTGACCATTTGGATTTCCTCTACAAATTGCTTGTTCATTTTCTTTGGTCATTTTTCAATTGGAGTATTAGCATCTTTTTACTGACTTGAAAAAGCTGTTTGTTCTTCATCTTATTCATCGCAAATACTTTTGCCATTTTTTTCATTTTGTTTTTAACTTTTATTATAGAGGAATTTTTTTAATACAGACAGTTTTGGGTTTTTGTTTGTCTTATGTAGTTAAATTGAACAATCATTTTCTTTGTGATTTATCCCATGGTTGCATGCTTATAAAGCTCCCCCATCCCAAGATCAGTTAAATGTTTCATATATTTTCTTTTAGATAATTAAGAAGATGCATAAGATGTATAAAATCACAACATAAAAGAATTGGAAAAGCTATCAGTGTCCTTCATTTTATAAATAAGAAAATTCAAGCTTTAGAGGTAAAGTAATTCAAACACCAGATCACGCAGTCAGTAAGGGGCAAAGCCAAGATTTTTTTTTTTTTTTTGAGTAAGTATAATTAGCACAAGATTAAATCCATAAATCTAAAGTATTCAATTTAATAAGTTTTGACAATTGTATGTACTCTTGTAACTACCACCTAAATCAAGACACAGAATATTTCCACCACCATTAGCAACCACTATCTGATCTCTTTTACTACAGGCCATATTTGCCCATATTTGGATTTTATTAAAATGGAATCATAGAGTAAGTACTTTTTAGTAGCTCCCTTTGTTCACTCAGCATAAATTATTTGAAATTCAAACATAGAGTTGCATCCATAAGTAGTTTATCCTTTTTTATTGCTGAGTATGAATAGTCTGAATATAATACAGCATGTTAATCCATTCTCCTGTTTATGGGCATTTGGGCTGTTTCCAGTTTGAGGCTATTATGAAAAAGGCTGATATGAATATTCTTGTAGAAGTACTTGTTTAGACATATGATTTCATTTCACTGGGGAATGGAATTGCTGGGTCATTGGATAGGTGCATGTTTTAAAGCTAGGGTTTGCAATCTGCTTCTGAAAACCATGCCCCAAGCCATTGGACCACATTGTCTCTCACAGATCCAAGCATTAGGGGGTCAAGTTCAAATCCTAGCTCTTCCATTTCCTTGCATGGGCAAGTTACTTCACCTCCCAGTGCTTTGTTTCCTCATCTGCACCAACCCCTCAGGGGGCTGTGAAGAGTAAATGAGGTAAAACAAATGAAGCACTTAGGATGGAGCTTGGTATATGGTTTGTTCTTAGTATTATTATTATGTTAGGGAGAATGTGTCTGTCTACATTTAGTCTGTCAGATACTTGATTAGAAAAGGGTTCTCTTGAAACCAGCCAGGAAAGGCCTCCCTGTGAAAGTGGGGCCACACCATAAAGATGATTTATGGAAGAAGACTGTCCTTTCCCACAAATTCAGCTGGACCTGCCACAGAAATGCCCATGTTCAGACCAGGTACCTTTGAGCATCCCTGCTGGCTTTGAGGCTCTTACCCTCCAGTTCTTGCCCTTGCCTTTGTGGGGCTCAGCACACAGTTTTCCTGCTCAGTGTTCAGCCCCAGCCAGTCCCTGAAGATGCAGGGCTTTTAAACCCTCTTTAACATCTGAGTAGAATCCCACACCAATACAAGAGAGTATACACCCAACTAGTTTAGGGTCACCTAATTTGGGACCAAACTATAAAAATAAATTCACTTTATTTGTGAAGAATAAATGAAAGTTTTGGAGCTGCAAGTGACTTGATCAGAGCTGCAGTGTAGGATGCAAATCTTACTACAGGGGAAGGAGGGAAAGATTTAAGCACTCAGCATTCATGGAGGCACTGTTACAGGCACTCGGGATCTGTCAGTGAAATCCCTGCTGTCATTTGTATCCTTGTCACTCTCCAGGCTTGAGGCAGAAAAGCCTGTTTGGGGGCCCTCCAGTTAAATGACAGCTAAAGAGGGCCTGGAGGTGTGTGAGGGAGAATGAAAGATCGGGGTGGGAAGTCAGAGGTCACCGGAGAGAATGCATAGGCAGGTTCAGTGTGCAAGGTCCTGGGAGAAGGTGGGGAGAGGGACTGTGTCAAGCATGAAAGGGTGACCTAAAGGAGGGGGCATCCCTGACAGAAGCAGGGAACACAGGGCAAGAAAAAATGGGCTCCTGCTCTAGGCTGAGCCCTGAGGCAGAGCCAGATTCTGCAAAGATGGATGGCATGTTGCCTGCCCCCCAGGAGCTCACAAATTAGCTGTGACAACCATTCATTCAGCAAATACTCTCTGATGAAGTGTGCTGAAACCTACCCTAGGTAACTTGTCATCCTAGCAGCCCAGCGAGAACTTGATCTCCAGCCCCCAAAGGCTACAGTTTGGGCGGCTTCATGCTGAGATCTGAGACACCCAGCTCTAGACAGGAATGAAGAGGAGAGAGTTACGACATGCACTTGCCCCTCACCCAACTCAAGTACCTGTACCTCCCCTCCTTAAACACTGGTAATTGCCGAGGTCCTTGTCCCTGGCTGGCTCAGCCCACAGAAGCAGTAGGCCATGACCATAAATTTTCCAAACTCAAAACATCCACTCAGGGAAGATAAATTTCTGGTTGTGGGAAGACTGTCTGAAAAGGGCCGTTAGAAAGGCCCAGCCTGGGCGCTGACCACTCCAGTGGGCCAAGCATCAGTCTGGTGAACAGAAAGACACCTGGGCTTCGGTCTCAGCTCTGCCACTCACTCCCTGGGTGACCATGTGCAATGACTTAATCGGTTTGGCCTTCAGTTTCATCACTGTCATGAAGACGTGCTTAGCTGTCCTGGGGCCACTCCAGCTAACACCATTATATTCATCACAGCGTACCACAAACGGGGGGCTGGGGGGTGCACTTAGAACAACAGAAACTGATGGTCTCAAAGTTCTGGAGGCTGGAGGCTGAATGTCCAAGATCGAGGGGTCGCAGGGTTGGTTCCCTCTAAGAGCTGTTTCAAGCCTCTCTCCTGGCTTCTGGAGGTTGACTGGCAATCATCGAGGTTCCCTGACTTGTAGACACGACACCCCAATCTCTCCATGTTCCATGGTGTTCTCCCCATGTGCATATCTGTCTTTTCACATGGTTCTTTTTATAGGACACCAGTCAGATTGCAGTAGGGGCCCACCCTACTCCAGTATGACATCATCTTAAGAAATTATACTAGTCTTACACTGACCCCATTTCTAAATAAGGTCATGTTCTGAGGCACTGGAAGTTAGGAGTTCCTCATGAATTTTTCAGGGACACAGTTCAACCCTTAGCAACAATCCTGAATGTCATTCTTCCTCCCATGGGTCTCTAGGGTGACCATTAAAATTTATCACTCAAACTGGAAATTCTGAGAATGGAAAATGTACTGTAACATTTATGGCAGACAACAGGTGTGACTGGAGACTGACCAGGCAGCCTGGGTCATATGGTCCCCAAAGGGCCTGTAAGATCCAACAGAGGCACCTGACGAAAGGCTGGGAAGCAGGGCTCTGGACACTGTTTCTGCCTCCTACCAGGTCACTCTGTGACCAGGATAAAAATCGCAGCCTCTCACAAAATGGGAAGTGGACAGAGCAGCGGAGAGAGAAAAGGAACGAAGTGGTGCCTGGGAAGTGCAGGCTGGGAGAGGCTGGTGCTGGGGATGTTGGTACATGTGGATGGCTGTAAAAAGGCCATTTCAGTTTCAAGCAACAGCTCTTTACTGAGATCCAAGTATGGACTCAAGCCCAGGTCAGACCTATAGGGTATATGTGGAACCATGTGATATATGGAAGACGCACCCTCAATGACTTTTCAATCCATCCATCCTGGGGGACTCTGACTCACATGAATAGTTAAAGGGCATCTGCTGTGTAAGGTGCTCTGCTCAGTACTTGTTTGTGCGGCCAGGGTTCAGAAAAGGAGGCATCCCAGTCCTCTAAAGTAATTGGGAGATTTAAAGGACAGGAAAGGTCACTGGAGACCAGCAGAGAAAAAGGCCAAATTGTATAAGGAATGGTGACTAGAAACGCCTGAGTAAAAATGGCCTCAAAAAATGAATAGGGAGGGGCGCCTGGGTGGCTCAGTCGGTTAGATGTCTGCCTTCGGCTCCTGGGATCCAGCCCCGCATTGGGCTCCCTGCTCAGTGGGAGGCCAGCTTCTCCCTCTCCCGCTCCCCCTGCTTGTGTTCCCTCTTTCGCTGTCTCTCTCTCTGTCAAATAAATAAATAAAAATCTTTTTTAAAAAAACGAATAGGGAAGTGTCCTTCCTCCTTTATTTTCTGAATGTGTACAAGATTCATATAATTTCTTCCCTAAAGTTTGATAGAATGTTCCCGCAAAGCCACCCAAGCCTGGAGCAGTCTTCCTGGGAAGGTCTTAAATTATTAATTCCATTTCTTTCATTGATTTGGGTCTATTCAGATTTTTATCCCTTCTGAGTAAGTTTTGGTTATTGGTGATTTTTACTGCACTGTCTCTTCTGTCTAGGATGTCAAAGTTGTTGGCATAAAGTTTTAAAAATAATATCCTCTTAACGATCCTCTCAATGTGTGGTACCTCTAGTGATGTCTTCTTTCCATTCTAGACGTCGGCAATTTCTGTCTTCTCTCTTTTTTTCTTCACCAGTTCAAGCTAGACGTTATCCATTTTATTCCCTGCAGAGAACCAGCTTGGAGTTCATTAAATATTTCACTTTTTTTTTTTTTTTTTTGTCCTTTCTTTTTCATCAACTTAAGCTCTTTGCTTAGGGACTAACTTGCTTCTCTTTTTCTACGTTCTGAAAATGGACACTTAGATCCAGGATTTGAGACTGTTCCATCTTCATCTAAGTATTTAAAGCTATACCTTTTCCTCTAAGGACTTCTTTTGTTACATCCACAAATTTTGATAATTTGTGGTTTTATCTTCATGCTGCTCCAAACTTTTCTACTTTTCCCTTGTGACTACATGAAAGTGTATCTCTTGTAGATAGCATAGAGCTGAGTTCTTGCTTTTGTATCAGTTGTAATTACCTCTGTATTTTGAGTGGAGCTCAAACTATTTACATCTTAAATAATTATGGTTAGGTTTAAATCTACCATCTAGGGTTTTTTTTATATTTGTTTCATCGTTATTTGTACCATTTTTTACCCTCCTTTCATGTCTTCTTTTTGATTAATTGGATTATTTTTTAATATTGCATGTTATCTCTTCTGTTGGCTTCTTAGTTATACCTTAATTATTTTGAAGATTGCTCTAGGGTTTATAATGTGCATCTT
The DNA here is from genome assembly GCF_037043125.1 of Eumetopias jubatus. Lineage (NCBI taxonomy): Eukaryota > Metazoa > Chordata > Mammalia > Carnivora > Otariidae > Eumetopias > Eumetopias jubatus. The sequence continues at coordinate 38,166,949 of NW_028274808.1, forward strand.
TATTATAGTTTACCTTCCAGGGATATCATAGCACATCACATAGCATGTAAAAGCCCTACAACAATATTCTTGCATTTCCTCCTTCTCATCCTCTGTGTGATTATTGTCATATATTTAACTTTTACATATATCTCGCAATACATTGTTGCTGCATTTGCTTTAAACAGCCAATAGTCTTTTTCTTTAAAAAATTATTTATTTATTTGAGAGAGAGAGAGCATGTGCATGCATGTGAGGGGGAGAGGGGCAGAGGGAGAGGGAAAGAATCTCAAGCAGACTCCCCACTCAGCATGGAGCCATCTGAGGCTTGATCCCATGACCCTGAGACCATAACCTGAGCCAAAATCAAGAGTCGGATGCTCAACTGACTAAGCCACCTAGGCAGCCCCAGTCAATAGTCTTATTAAAAAATTCAAACCTGAAAGAAAGTACTTTTTATATTTTATCATATGTATACCATTCCTAGCACTCATCATGCTTCATGTGTATCCAAGTGTCTGTCCAGTATTGTCTTTCTTGTTCCTGAAAAGCTTCCTTTAACATTTCTGGTAATTCAGGTCTTCCCCCTACAAATTCCTTCAGCTTTTGTTTGTCTAAATAAGTCCTCATTTCTCTCTGATGTTGGAAGACGTTTTCACTGGCATAGAATTCTAGGTTGACAGACTCCCTTCTGCCCAGAACTCCACTGTCTTTGGACTTGCATAGTTTCTGACAAGAAGTCAAACTGAATTTTTCTCATTTGTAACTAAGGTGTCTTTTTCCTTTGCTGCTTTTTGAAGATGTTTTATCATGCGTTCTCAGCAATTTTTTTATGATATGCCTTGTTGTGCTTTTCTTTGCATATCTTTTCTGCTTGAGGTTCTCTGAGCTGCTTGAATTTATACATTTCTAGTTTTCATAAATTTCCAAAAATGTTGGCCATTCTTTCTTCAAGTATTTATTCTGTCCTCATTTCTGGGACTCCAATTATGTGTACGTTGACCAGTTGATACTTATTGTTTTATATGTCACTGAAACTCTGTTTAATTTTTTCAGACATTTTTCTCTTTGCATTTCATTTACTTTGTTTCTGTTGCTGCCTTCAAATGCACTGATCTTTTCTTCGCAGTATATAATCTGCAGTACTCCCATGTAGTATATTTTTCATTTCAGTTATTGTATTTTTCAACTCTAGAAGTTCTATCCAGTTCCTTCCTTTGTCTTCCATTCTTCTCATTATCCTCATATTTTCTACCAGATCTTTGAGCATATTCAGCCTATTTATAATAGCTGTTTTATTTAAATGAACTATTCATTATGGAACAATTTTAAATTACAGAAAAGTCACAAAAGAGTACAAAGTTCCTGTATATCCAACCCCTAGTTTCTCCTAATATTAACACCTTACAGAACATTTGTCAAAACTAAGAGATTAACACTGATACAGTACTATGAACTAAACTCAAGACTTTCCTTGGATTTCACCAGCTTTTCCAATAATGTCCTTTTCTCTTCCAGAATCCAATCAGGATGCCACATTGCATTTAGTCATCATAAGTCCTTATTTCCTCTGGACTGTGACTATTTCCCAATCTTTTGTTGCTTCTGTGATCTTGACAGTTTTGAAGAGTACTAGTCAAATATTTTTTTATGATGTTGCTCCATTAGTGTTTCTCATGTTTAGACCGGGATTATATGGAATTTTTTGGAAGAATAACACAGATGTGAAGTGCCCTTCTCATGATATCATGTCAGGAGATCAATGACATTAACATAGTACTGATATATGAACCTTGATTATTTGATTAAGATTCTGTCAACTCTCTCACTGTAAAATTCCTATATTTCCCATTCCATATTTTTTCTTTGGAAGTGAGTTACTCAGCTCAGCCACACTCTGGGGGTAGAGATGGGAAAATTAAAATACATTTTTGGTATTTTCATCATGTCTGTTTCTGCATGTTTCTTTTGAGTAATTTTTTTTTGTCCTAGTTGTGAGTTATGCATTTTCTTGATTTTTTTGCAAATCTGGTGATTTTGTGAATTTTACATTATTGAATGCTGGATTTTATTTCATGTCTTCCAAAGGTGCTGAACTTTATTCTAGAAGTCAGTTAAGTTATCTGCATATCAGTTTAATCTTCTGTGCTCTTATAAAACCTTTTGTCAGGCAGGTCTAGAGAAGGCTTTGTTCTAGATTAGTTAAGTCCTACTATTAAGGCATGTCCAATCTGGGGCCTTCATGGTATTGAACAAGCTTTCTCCCCACAGTCTGGTAGAAGGATTCCCAATCCTGTGTGAGCTCTGGGAGTATTTTGGCCATAGCTCCTTAGTAATTATTCTTTACTTAGGAGCAATCTTCTCCCAGTCTCTTGAATGGTCTCCCAAAGACTGAGGAACCCTTATGCACATTTCTGAAGCTCCTTCTCTGTGTAACTCTTTCATCTCTGGTATCCACCGCCCAAATTCCAGCCACCTCAGCCTCTCTGAACCCCAATTTTTGCCTCCTAAATTCAGCATGACATTGGGTTCTGTTGGGGTTCCCCCACCCCCCTTGTACCACAGTCCAGAAATTAACTCCCAGCAGAAGCCAGGGAAATTGTAGAGCTTGCCCCTTTCCTTTTCCTCCTCTCAGAGATCACAGTCCTGAGCTGCCTGTTACCCAGGGTTCAACAATGGCTAATTCATCAATTGCATCCAGTTTTCTAGTTGTCTATGGCAAAGGGACCATGACAGATCTTCTTGCCACTTGTGGTGGGAAGTTCTTCTAAATTTTTACAATTTCTACTTCTTCCCTCAGTTCCCTGACTGGGGTGGCAGCAGGGGGTAGCTACTTACTAGAGTTACCTTAGTAGCTGGTTCCCTAATACCTTTGTAGCTGGTTTTGCTTTTTCAGTTCTCCAATAAAACTGGAAGATTGTATTGTTAATAATCATTTACATTATATTCGCTCCATTAAAATAATGTGTTTTCTCTCTTCTATCAGGACCAGTCACCTCCCTTTGGTTTAAAAGGTAAGAAAAAGAGAGGGGGGGAGAGAGTTGTTAAGACATATTTCTTGAAAGAGGATTGGTAGTTTGGTAATGGTAGCTGTGGATGTTCTCTGTGCCTCTCCCCACTTCTAGCAAAGGAGCACTGGGACCAGAGCAAAGGTTGGTAAAAAAAATTCTTAGGAGAGCATTAAAAAGTGTCCCCTGGAGTTGGAGGTGCCAAGGTCATGTGTCTGATTCTCCACAGAAGACCTCTGAGTGCAGAGGGTAGGTAGTTATGATGAGAAGTTGCCCAGGGAGTGGCCTTCCAGGGCTTCACAGGGCCAGAGTGCCAGGTTTTCCCTCTGGGCCAGAAATGGTGGTTAGGCTGAACGATCTAAAGAGTACACTCACGAGAGCTTCCTCCAGGACCCTGACAGACAGCTTGGGTTATATACTTCTAGAAGCAGGAACTGAGGAGTTTGCTTATCAGTTGAAGGATTAGTGTTCTCCATTGGGAGGAGAAGAGGACTTCCAGTAATTCATGAAAATCCCCATGAGAGAAAGATCCTAGTGTTGGGCACCAGTGAAATTAGAGGGCACCTATTCCAGACTACTGTGATCTTGACAGTTTTGAAGAGTACTAGTCAAGTATTTTTTTGAAGTCACATTAGCTAAAGACACATTAGCTAAAGACAAGAACTTCACCCATTTTTGGCTCCCTTGACCCCACCCACTACTCCCAAAAAACAGGAAAGCCAGTGGGGGAGGAAGCAGGACCACCTACCCCTTCTCTGCTGTGAGTTGCAGTGGATATGGGGAGAGAGAGAAGGAAGAGTTTAACTCGAATAAGAACTTAAAATTTTGTAGACAAGTCTGTACCATCTGGTACATGAAAATGAGACTGATCCTTCCTACCTGCAACGGACCAGAAAGCTATGGCAGCTACATGAGTTCTCAGGCTAGGGATCCAGTTGAGCAGGTAGGAATGGCAATAGTTGGAAAACAGAGAAGTATTTCATTATTTCAAGCCAAATCCAGTTCATTCAGTAAACTAGGTACAAATCCTACACATGTAAAAATAGTTCATAGGAAAAGAGATGGGACTCTAGAGGTCAGAGACGAAGAGCAGGCTGCTGCCAGCCCTCTCCTAAGTCCACATCCATGGCGTTGCTGTGGTGGGACTTTGGTTCAGGTCCTCCTCACTACCTGTGGGTGTGTCCCCACAGGGATGGAGCCCGAAATACCAGCCCCTGCTCTCACAGACACCTTAGACTCCTGTCCCTGCCCCACTACGTGGGACTCCAACACCGCAGTGCTCTCGAGGTCCACCAGGAGGGAGGAAACAGATTAGTCTTCAGACACCAGGCCTCAGCCAACAGTGTGAGGCTGGAACACATGTTGCCAAGGGAAAATGGAGCCTTTTTCAGGAAGAATGGCAGGGAGAAGCTAAGGTGGTTGCTACTCAAATTAGTTGTTTTTTCTTCTTTCCTGTCTGTCATGGAACTCTGTTTTATAAAATACAATAAAAACAAATTACCAGAAAAAAATTGAAGACAAACAGAGCATGCAAAATACAAGCTCAAAATTTGCATTAGATTCCATAGACACAAAACAATTCCATTAAATTGCAATTTCTGCATGAATTTCATTGTGTGGATCATGCTGTGAGTGGCACTAACTGGGCTCAGTTAAATGGCAGCCATTGCATCTCCACGTGGCCAATCATTAAAACTTGCAGGATTTTGACAGATCCAGGCTGAGAGACCTTTAGTCTCTCCAGCCTCCTTGAGGCAACTTCTGATTGGGTAAATCTCCAAGCATCAACCTTCTGGGCCCTCCATCATCAGCTCCATGCCCTAAATCTCTCTCTCTCAAAGTTCATGCTACTCCCTGTGCCCAGCATACCCTCTTCCTGACGTGGCATATCCAGCCCTAACTGTTCTGTGAGGCCCAACTTCAGTGCCACCTGCCCCATTTTTCCCGTCCTCCTGGATAGCATTGCCCTGAGACCTCTCAAGGGGGCTGAGCCATACTTCTCTTAAGCACACTTCACATCTTGCCAACACTGTGGTGATTTATGTCCATGTCTCACCTTCCCTGTGAGACTGTAAGGTACTTGGGGACAGGACTCATTTCTCCTTTATTTTTGCAAACTTCATAATAGTGGCAGAGTGGCTACCTCATAAAGTTGGGCTTTTATCAATGATTGAGAACAACAGAACCCTCTCCCTCAGTCCGGGTGGAGCTGGCTGGGCAGAGATAAATAGCTGTTTGTCTGTTCTTCCTACCTCAAGTGCCAGGAAGTTCCAGGCCCTGATGGACCCCAGCCAGAGAAATCCCAACAGCACTGAGGAAAATGGCTGGTTGCTAAGTGGACCCTTTTGAAGGGCTCTGTGCCTCTCTAAGCTCTTCAGAAAATGAGGACACCAGCTGTCTCCTGTCTCAGGCAAGCAGGCGCTTCTTTTCATCTCTCCCAGGCCTCTTACTGCCCAGCAGGGTATCAGAGCCCAATGCCAGTTGTCCCAAGATGGGGAAGCAGACTTGACAGATGGAAGATAGGTTAGCGTTGTGTGAAGGGAAACCACTTTTGTTTAGACCCCCATGTGCATGGCGGGCACAAGGCTTGATTACGGGGTGAGGAGCTGTGGAAGGAATGTGCCTCCCAGCTGGAAAACAATCGTGGGCTGTTTTTGTTCCTGCATCCCAGGGTACACCAGGATGGATGGCAGCAAGCAGGCTCAATGTGCCACAGTTCATACCTGCAGGAACCAAACCCACGTCCCTCCAGCCCCTTGTAGAGGCTGCCATGCCTGCAATTTCTCCACGACGTTCCTGCCATAAATCAGGCATGGCTACCCCCCAAGTCACCAGCAGTCTGAGCTCGGCAACTGAGAAATGTGAGGAGCAGGGACAGCCTCCTGTCTGGCTTTGCCTGAACCTCTACGGCAGGGACAAATTCCCTGAGAGGGTCTCTGAGCTAGGCCCTGCCATGTCAAACCTCAAAACAAGAGTCCCTGTGCCGAGGATTGTATCCAGCTATGAAAGAGAGCCGAGGAAGAGAAAAAGAAGGAGGGAGCTAAGAAAACAGATGCGGGTGTGGGGCTGGGAGGAGCCAGAGGGAAAGAGATGAAGAAAGATGGTTCTTAAAAAAACAAACAACAACAACAACAACAAAAAACAGAAAAGAGAAAAGACAGAAAAAAGTAAGCAGGGGAAAAAAAGAGAAAATAAAGAAATCTTAAAAGCTGGGGAGAAAAGAGATGGCAAATAAGAAGTAATGTGAGCAGTAACAGTTTCGGAGAGCCTTGCTGATTGATACCAAAGTTTCTTGAATACACTTCCCCTCCAAGGTGGAGCCCTTGAAACGTGCTCCCTCTGATGGTGCCAGGAAGGAGCAGGGCCACCCAGGTAAAGCTGTGAGTCTCTCAGTGAAGCCCAAAGAAGTCCCTTCCTCTCGCTCCTAGGCAGCCCCAGTCCTAGGAGGCCCTGGGAGGTGAGTTCAGGGCTAAGCCCAGGGCAACAGGGAGCCTGAGAAATGGTGTCATCTCACGGAGGAGGTCTGCTGAACTGCTGGAAAAGCTCCTGCGTCCGTGTATCTGTGCGTGTGCACGCCTACGTGCCTGTGAGAGAGAGAGAGAGAGAGAGAGTTGAGGGACAGATGAGGAGCTCGCCTGCCAGGGTTGGAAAATCTTGCCACTGCGAAGAGAGTTCTGATCACTTTTGATTTGGGTGTAGCTGTTTTCCTCTTGTAATCCCCAGTGTGGTGAGCAGAAGGAGGTGGAAAAAACACTCCGTGAAGTCTTTTTCCATTAGGAGGCCACTAAACTGCGTAAGTAATTCAGAAATAAGGGTCTGCTGCACACAAAGCTTCCAACTCATATATTCCTGCCCTTTGAAGAACTTCTTTTGTCCCAAAATGCCCAAGAGAGAAGGGACAATATTTTTTTAAATTATTTTTGTGATAAATGCACATAACAAAGTTTACCATACTTAGCATTTTTAAGTGTACAGTTCAGTTGTGTTAAGTATGTTCACATTGTTGTGCAACCAGCCTCCAGAACTTTTTTCATTTTGCAAGCTTGAAACTCTATACCTATTAAACAACTCCCCATTCCCCCTCCTCCAGCGCCTGGCATCCACCACTCTACTTTCTGTCCCTATGAATCGGACTACGCCTGGCATCTCATATAAGTGCAATTTTACAGTATTTGTCTTTGTGTGACTGGCTTATTTCACGTCACATAATGTCCTCCAGGTTCACTCATGTTGTAACATGGGTCAGAATTCCTTCCCTTTTTAAGACTGAATAATATTCCATTGTTTACCTGCTCATCTACCTTCTGGCTGTTGTGAATAATGCCTCTATGAACGTGAGTGTACAAACACCTCCTCAAGATCCTGACTTCAGTTCTTTTGAGTATATATCCAGAATTGGAATTTCCAGATACTACTGGTAACTCTATTTTTAATTTCTGAGGACCTGCCATATTATTTCCCATAGCGGCCATACTACTTTGCATTCCCACCAACACCGCACAAGGGTTGCAATTTCTCCACATCCTGGCTGACCCTTGTTCTCTCCTGGTTTTTTGATACAAGTCATCCTAGTGGGTGTGAAATGGTATTTCTTTGCAGTTTTGATTTGCCTTTCCTTCATGATGAGTGACACTGAGCATCTTTTCCTGAGCTTATTAGCCATTCATGTATCTTCTTTGCAGAAATGTCTATTCAAGTCCTTTGCCCATTTATTAATCAAGTTGTTTTGTATTGTTTTTGACTTGTGGGGATTCTTTTTGTATTCTGGCTATTCTGTTATCACATATACGATTTGCAAATTCTTCCATTCCATGGGTTGCCTTTCACGGCTGATCCTGTCCTTTGATGCACAGAAGTTTTTAATTTTGAAGTCCTCCAATTTAATTTTTTTTCTTTTCTTGCCATTAAGGAGCAGTATTTTAACCCAGCTTCAATACTATGGCTCTTCTCAAGCTGCCATTAAGAAAAAGAGCAAGATAAAACCCTGTCCCAATGAATGCAATGTGTATACCCCAATAGCTCAGACTGGCCCCAAGGGAGCAGGCATGGACCAGGTTAGGAGCTAACCTTACATTCTGTTTCTTTCCGTGTCAGAGTTTGTATGTGAGGCTACAAGAAATTCTTTCTTTGAAGACCCATGATGAATTTAGGGTTTGGGTTTTGGGTTTTGTTGTTTTATTGCTGCTGGTTGGGTCCTACAACAAGGAATCTTGAAGAATTCACTACACATAAAAGATCCAAGAAAATGTCTCAGGTTTTCTGGCCAGCTCAGATCTTCACTATTTTCAGCAGAAGGGAATCATCCTAAAAAGTCAATAAATGGTCCCAAAGGAAGTGAGCCAATTGTAGGCATTTAACTGTTCAGAAAGATAAGGAGTTGAAAGCATCTTATGAGAAGGTGCTCAGCATTCAGGGTTCTGCCTCTGTGCTTCATGAGCCCTAATTCAGATCCAGTGTCAGTTGTTGGGTCTTCTGCCAAAGAAATACGGGAAAACCAGCTTTTCCCTAATTTCATTGATTATGTCAGCCGCTGATGGACACCATCTGTGAACCCAGACCAGCCTTAACACATTCAAATCTACTGGCATGAATTCATTTTCCTCTTCTCATGGAAAAAACAAAGCTAGTTTGTTGAAGACACTTTCAACCCTATAGTGCCAATAGGGGATGAGAAAGGGCCTCGCATGCAGGGAGGGCAAAGCTGTTGGAACTCTGCCAACCTCATCACCTGGTAGCGGAACGTTCCTTTCTCCTGGAAGGCCCCACGTAGGCCACAATCTACAATGCTATGATGTCCAGTTGTTCCCCTCCATCCCTCTTCTTTCTTAACCAACCAGTCCAAGTTACTTGAGTGCAAAGCCATGTGCAAGGCACCATGCTGAGGGCCACGGCAGGGGCGAGGGAGAAGCAGACTAGAATTACACATGTATAATACTAGTAGAGTGTGTTGTAATACATAATGCGTATGCCACTAGTATTAGACTTCCTGGTGCCTACAGACAGGTTGAAGTGATTAAAAGACATCCCTGGAACAAGAGTGATCAATATGAGACAGACTTGGCACCACACAGCTGAATATTCCATAGTACATCAAGTATGGTGAGTGTTGCAGACGAGGGGTCTGTGAGGAGGGGAAATACCAGTGGCCAGCTATCAAAGCCACGCCACGCAAAGACACCAACACAAACTCAAGCACACATATCCCCAAACCATCACCTGTACAATCTGACCCTGATATACACCCACACCCACACACACACATCCGTACACATCCACACCCAGAAAAGAGATGTGCTCTTCACACGCAAGGTCAAGGATAAATTATTTTTTAAGTTCTCCATGCAAGAAGTGAGAAATGGACAAAAGCCCAGGGCTCCCTAAAGAGGTTTGGTGACCAGAGAAGTCACTTGCAGCTGAATTTATAATGTCATCATCCTTTGCCCCATTCCAAACAGGTTTCATGTGCACCCTGTAAGAAAACATACCCCAAGTTCCTATAAGGGTTGGGTCTATTGAAAGAGTAAATTAGTGTTCGTGGGAGGTGGTTGCTGGAATTTCAGGTGAAGAGAAGAGGCAAGCACGGGTGTTTATCCTAGAATTCCACATGTTCTCCAGAGACATGCATTTATTTGTGTAAACAGATAATGGTCTTTTAATTGAGCTCTGGCTCATTTTCAGCACAAGTCAAGTTCAAGCGCTTTGTACTGTCTGGACAGAGACTGGGCCTTGAGGAAGTCCAGGTGGTTCTGCCTGAGACTAGAAGCACATGACTTGTCCAATGGAGAGCCCAACTGATTCCAGAGGTCTGTGTTCCTGGACTCCCAACCAAGTTTCATTCCCAGTGGAAAGCAGCTTCGTGGTTCAAAGATAAAAATCTTTGATTCCTTCCTCCCACCTACCCTAGTCACAAAAGGTCATAAGAAAAAGAAAGGCTGGCTTGGAATAGAAGCTCTAGCAGTTTATTTGGACATCACTGGCCCTTTGCAAATCAACTCAACGTTTGAATGAGTTAAGTGCACATGAATCAGAAACACAAGGGTCACATTACATTCCCTCTCAAATACTTGGGGTGCACAATGCACTCCAAATTTAGCCTAATCCCAAATTAGGAGTCAGGCCAGACCTTTGTTAAGTCCCCCTTGCTCCGATGTTTGGCCCAGCAACTGGGAACCCCAGCTGGTCAGGACAGGACTGGAGCTCCCAGCCCTGAATTCCTGTGGCTAGCTCGTGACAGCCGCCTGACGGCCTGCCTGGGGTTGGGGGGGGGCGTTGCAACCAGGCTTCATAATCCATACCAATAATACCAAAGTCATTGTGATGGGTCTTCCCCAGCAGGCAGAATGTGAGGCAAGCGATAATGAGAACAATGAAAGGGTCTGACGTGGAAATTTCAGTAGGAAACAAGCAATTACATGAGAACAAACATTCCCAACGCCACTCACAATCATCAGAACACGTAACAGTGATTATAAAAAACGATAGCAACAAATTTAGACCCGGAGCAGTTTTGTGCTTTGGAAAAAGGAGTCCTGGGGTGGAGCTGTGACCTTCCCTGGCACATGTGGACAGTGTGTGTGTGTGTGTGTGTGTGTGTGTGTGCGTGCGTGCGCGCGCACGCGCGCGCCTTTTGGAACACATGAATTTCATTTGACTTGATTTAAAGCTGGATCTCTTTTCCCTGCAGTTGAAACCACTTCTCTTGAACAAACACATTTCCATCCACCGGGCAGGGAGGAAATTGTGAGTCAGAAAAGAGGACAGGCTATTCTCTGGACCTGCTGTATGTTCAGTCTGAGGACTGCTGGAAAATGTTCAGACCTGGAGAAAAGAATGGTCCCCTAACTGTAGAGCTGTGCTCTCCAGCCCAGGACTAGAGGTGTAGGGTCACAGTGAGGAGGGTCTAGGATGGAAATATCTTGCTAGGATCTAAACTGACTAGGTCACACCAGCTGTCCTTTTCTCATCGAGATTCATGTCACCATCGATCCAGTGTCTACGGTTTTGAAGGTGAGTTCTTTCCTTCCGCTGGGTGCAAATAAATGCAAGTCTCTGGGTTGTGACGCACCTCTGCACTATCCCTGCTTAGTCTCCGTCGTGAGATGCCTTTTTCACCCATCTCTAGCCTCCATATCATAAACAGCCCTTGGTCCGGGCTCTGCAAGGAGGAGGCATCCAAACGTAAGGAGACAGCCTGAGAGAATCATGAAGGTATGCAAGGAGCTTACTCGTGGTGGCGGGTCCACAAATGGGGGGCAGAGCTAGGAAGGCTTCATGCTGACATTAATTACAGTTTAGGGCTGGTCTTATCTTTTCCTCTAGGCAACTACAAGCTGCCTCCTCCTCCCCTTCCTCCCCTGGGGTCTCCCCCAGGCCTGGCCCAGGTCAGGCCCCAATTCACCATGCTGGAGGGGCATACTGCAGCTAGAAGTCACGGAGTCACCTGCCAAGACTAGCAGCCAAGTTTCGATTCCCGGTGGCCTCAGCTGCCAGCCTTGGGAGGCGTGCTGACCCCAGAGGAATCCAGTTAATTCTGTGCAACCCACCCTGGCTGTCCATGGGCCACGTTGTGAAATCGGCACTTGGGTTTTGGCACGTGTCACCTTTATTCCTTCAGATTACTCTTCCAGGCCAAGAGGCAAAATTACTCAGATCTGCACAAACTCTCCAGAGAACTGGAGAGCCAAACTGGAAACTGAGGTCCTTACCCCACCCCCACCCCCCACTCATTCCCAGTACAGACAGTGGCAGTGGATGCTGGTGGGGCTTATCCAAACGTGCAACAGACGTGAGATCGCGTACAAAGCACTTCAACAGGGTCTCTTCTTCATGAATCTCTTTTTTGAAAGGAAATCTAAGAGACAGTTTGGGGTTTTGATTGCTTTGTCTTTCAGCCCTGACACCTAAGGAATCTCTGAGAATCCCTGGGGCGAGGGCGGATCCCACCTGGCTGGCCAATGAACAGGCTTCCTGAGCCAAGTGGTTCTAGGGCCCAGGACTCAGGCACCCCGGGGAAGGAGTTGATCTCTTTCCCCAGCAGTTGAAAGTTTGCTGGGATCCAAATGGCCTGGGACCCACCAACCGGTGCCCTTTTTTTTCATCAAGTCACAGCACCATCAACCCAGGTTTCTGGGTAAGAATTTCTCCGTGGAGCTCACACCGCCCACGGCGTCGCTTAGCTGAAATCCCAAGGACAGGGCCGTGAGAATTCCAAAGCCTTCACCTCCGCCCGCACCAGCCGGCTCTGGCGCTCAGGTGATGGGCAGGTCATCCTAATTAAAACCACGTGGTGGGGTTTCAGCTGTGGAAAACCGCTGGATCCTTTCTCCTTCCTCCCACCTCCTCTTTCTCTCCTTAAACACACACATGCCACTTTCTCTCCCTTTATTTAAGCAAACACTTCTCTCCATGATTAAATACAGTTCCTTCTTATCTAAATAGTCCACAGATGTATAGAGACACAGGAGCTTTCTGCTCCTATTTGGAGCTTGCTCTGGTACCCATCTTCTCCAAACCTACAAAAAGGCCCTTGCTGACAGAAATTCCTAATGCCTGTTCCTCAGTAAATCAGCCCGGCTCGGCAGGCTGTCCACAATTTATCAAAGAGGTGGGATTTTTCCCTCCAAATACTTCAGTTTTCCCCTTTTCTTGGCCTCTCCCATAACCTGAGCTTGAAACTGCCCAGATGTGAACAAATGGAACATGTAAAGTCCCGATTCTATTGTCAGATTCTGACAGGACTTCAGCAGCCGAGGTAAATACCACCAGTTGGTCAACCTCAATGACCCCTGGTGGCCCAGGCCTGGGAACTGAGAGAATTCGGTAGAGGGCAGAGGTTGGCCGTGCTCATGGTTTGCTGAGGAAGAAAAAAGGCAGGGATCTGTGAGTTTCCATAATGAGTGGAGTGTGTGTAAGAAGAACCAACCCTCAAGGCCTGGGACAAAAGTGAAATCGAATGAGTGGAGGGTTGAGAGGGTTAGTCCCCAGCTTTGGGTTTCTAACTAGGGCTCCCCCACAGACTGATTTTCTTTCCAACCCAGAGCACTGTTAATACTGAGTCCCGCGGAGTTGGGCTCTACATAGGGATCTCAGACGTGGCATTATTACAACAGGGAGCAAAGACACTGTTGAACCCCGCAGCCCTTCTCACTTGCCCCTTCCAGCCTCATCCTCAAAGTGTGCTCAGCAGACCTGTCGTGGGCCTCTCCCTACAACCAGGAGCCACCCCCTTACCCCATCAGAATCTGCATTTTCCGTCCCCAGTGGCTGGTGTGCATATCAAAGTCTGAGAAGCACTACTTGGGAAGCCAAATGTCCCTAGCTAAAGGAGAAAGGTTCATTCCTGCCCTCAAGTCTCTACACCCCTCTTTTATTGACTCATACCTAGTAAGAATAACTCAGAACTTTAGAAAGGGCTGCAGTAATATGGAATATGTGGGTAGGGCTAAGGGGATACCAAAATAATAGCCTGCCTGTCGTTCCCAGGCCACTTATGTCCTACAAAAATGTTTTGCCAAGTAAGATCCAACAGACTGCTGGCATCTGAGAAACCTAGAGCACTAGTTCAAAGTTCAAATCCCCATGGCAAATCTTTTGAATCCGAATTTACAGGTGGAAGTCAGAAACCGCTTGTTAGCAGGCTCTCCCTTGATGATTTATGCTAAAAAAAATAAATTTTTTTCAATGAAATTTTGAGGTTTATCTATCCCTGAAGGTGTGTTACCTTAACTTTCCCTTACACCGGGGAAGACGTTGGAAACTTCCTTCTGATTATTTTCTCTCTGAAGGGCATGGATAAATATCAGGGGCTTGGAATGGGCTGGATTCCTGGGGAAATAATGAAACGAACCCATACTCGCATTTCTTGGATAGTTCTGGGGATCTATGCTAAAATTTAAGAGTGATTCCATTTCCTTTGATTACTATTGGGTGATGGGTACAGATTTCTCTTCCTCAGGAGCAAAAGTGAATTGCTGACACTTCTGGACCCATTGTGGGGAGATGGTCTTAGAAGTAAGACCCACCTAGAGGCGCCTGGGTGGCTCAGTCATTAAGCGTCTGCCTTTGGCTCAGGTCATGATTCCGGGGTCCTGGGATCGAGCCCCGCATCGGGCTCCCTGCTCAGCGGGAAGCCCACTTCTCCCTCTCCCACTCCCCCTACCTGTGTTCCCTCTCTCGTCTCTCTCTGTCAAATAAATAAATAAAATGTTAAAAAAAAAAAAAAAGAAGTAAGACCCACCTAACTTGGATAACGGTGTGACCCTTCATCTCTTTCTGCCCTTTAGTAGGAGAGCACCTGTATAATTCCCTGAAGAAGTGTGGAAGCTAATAAGCTTGAAGGCAAGGCTGCTGATCTTGGTGCTACCAGCATCTCTAAGGCACAAGGCATAAGCAGTCATGACCCTTGTCCCCAAACTCCAGTATGACTCCAGCAGCAGAAACCAAGATGCCTTTGTACATACTTCATTATCTTTTTGCTGATTTGTTAAAAAAAATTCAAAACAGCAATGGGAAATTATGGGTCGCAGTGATAGGGCTTCAGCCAAAGATGACAAAGACCTCTGCACCCAAGCTAAAAGACATTTTTCTTTTTCATTAACCATGGGGGAATAAAAAGGAAAATAATGCCGATATCTGCCTTGACTTGGCTAGCGTATCACTAGCTCACCAGTCATGTACATCAGCATGGGAAAATCTTTAGATACTAGGGCACAGCTTTCATGGAATTTTCCCAAGTCCTCACACCACGCCTGAGAAATGGTGTCTCTGTGCTTCCATGTGGTTTTTGGTGACCCAGGAGTACTTACTCACTTCTGGGTAAAACTGCCAGTTGTCTTAGGCTTGGAGGTGCCTTGTTAATCAGAGAATGACATCAAATGAAGTTGTCACTGTAAGTGCTTGCAGAATTAAAAGTCACACTGAGGAATTCCTTGGGCAAAAGGCATATCACCTAATATGAAATGGCTTGGGCTCAGCAAGTGCCACCCTCGGGGTCCAAAGAGAAGCTCGGCAGTCACTCAGATGTTGTTCCCACATGTCTAGCGCCTAGGAGCCCTGGGTTCCTGTTCCAGCGACACCACTGACCTGGGAACCCCAAGCTCCCTGTGAAACCCCAGCCATCCCCCATCTCAGCTTCTCCATCTTTTAATGAAACAGTTGGACGTGGTCTCCTCTAAGATCTCATGCAGGTCTAAGAATCCAGGTCCCAGAGAGTTTTCAAATTTTAGTTGGTAATTTTAACATGGAATTGGCTGAAGAGGAGAGAGCATCTGAAACCCAAAACATGGAAAAGAAAGGCAGGGTTGAAAAATACATTCTTTGTAGAACAAGTATGTAACCTTCTTTCTGGTCTGAAACACAGAGCTGAGAGAAACACTTCTGGAAGTTATTCACAGGAGCAGATGGTCAACATGGGATGGAGGTGAGGAGAGTCAGTGGTGCCTCCCAGGTGCACCCCCAGCCCACCCACGCTCAGTTACCATTGCAAAGCTGTAAAGCTAAGACCAGAAAACATCACTGAAGAAACTCAAGCAGGGCATGTAGAAGGTGAGTGGTCTATCATTGGGGGTGGGGCAGAAGGCACAACTCACATTATCATTGATTAACTGAGTGATTTTAGTCAAGTGAATATTGATACATGGCAGGAAAAGCATGAAAGTAAAATGAACACATACGGGAAAATTACTATTAACATAAGTGATAACATCAAAACATCTGGTAAAATGCAGTTAAAACAACAACACAAATGAAATGGAATGTAAAACATTTTCACAGTATTCAAAGCTTTTGTAAAAGATTTAGACTCTAAAAGAGGAGTGCTACGTGAGGGGACTAGAGGAAACAGGAATTTCACCCATGCCCTATGTATCTGCTGGTGACATCAGAATAGCCACGAAGCTATTCCCAGGGGTCACCCAAGGTGTGCTTCAGAAACAGATGGCCCGAGCCCACATCTGCGGAGTTCCAACAGAGCAACTAGTTACTTGGGAGTCTGATGAGAAACACACATTTTCTAGCTTTGGGCACTGGGGTTTCTATAATTTACAGATTCAAATGAAAACTGGAGCTGCGACCAGATTTTGCCTTCAGGAGCCTTCATTGCTAAGGCACCAGCAGAAGAGCCAAGTGTTACACGGGATAGTCTAAAAGTGAAGTGTTCTTGGGATTCTCATCTCACTAAGAGAACTAGCAATCTTCAAAGATTGAGCTTAGTTCTGCCAATGACTTCACAGGATTCCACCCAGAATGATTTTTAACCTTTACAAATACGACCTTTGAACTAGCTAGACCAAATTACCAAATCACATACAGACCTCCACTTTTGGAAACCGATGACCAAGCTGATAGTCTACACATTGGTTTTGTCGTACCCTTTGTTGAGAAAAACCAAGGTTTCTGATAAAAATGCAGCTTTGGGCCCACAGCCTCTCTTTTGTGCCCTCAAATTGCCGATGTGTTATAGACAAAGATAGTGTGTCTCTCAAATCCGCGTGAAGCTCACAGGTCCTGGGACTGTCTGGTTGGGGTAAAACCTGCAGCTGCAATTCACACTTCCAGTTTACTGTGAACTCGTGCTGCAAAGGTCACTTCCTACCTGAGAATTCCCACTTAGAGAGTTGCACAACACAGCCACCCATTCTTCCACAGTCTCTCTGCGGTAACTGCGAATACCCCTACACAAACCCCTTCCTAAGGCCCTGCTTTGGACAGAGGCCTGTTGCATGATGCTCCCTCTCAAAATGAGCAGATACACATGAGCACTGAACTCTTGAGTTCATCAACCCAAGCAATCCAAACGAAGGCCCAGATCCATGCATTCATGAAATCATTTGGAATTTCAGTTAACAATAGGGAAGTAGAATATTTCTAATTAACTAATATATATACACATTTTTTTTGAAAAATCATCCAAAATTACAGGCAAATCACTTAAGATCCCCAACACTTTATGATTAAAGGTCAGAGAGAACCAAAAACAAAAAGTGTTAAATAGGATCACTAATTGTGAGAAGCTAATTATATCAGGATAACACTCAGGTAGGTAATGAAGTTGGCATGCTGATTTGCAGACTGGAGTCTTCAGGAGTTAACAGAATCTACCGCTGTTTCTGTGTCAATCCAGGGTCCTCGGGGGTGACACCTCGCAGCATCACTGCAGCTTCCGGATTGGTATAAACATTTGCCCAGAGGGACAACCACTAACTCTCACCACCTTCAGGTGTTACAGAGAATGAAGAATCGGGCTTGAGGAGCAAATTAACATTAATTGCTTAGAGTGACTTCCTAAACACTGAACAAGAGGAGTAAAGTTGCTTATGTGAATGAGTTTATATACATCACCTATCAAACGCAAGGGTTTTAAGAAGCATCTTAGGGCACTCAAGAAAACCCGCAGAGATGTGTTGCCTTTGAAACTCGCTCCTTGGATGGGGACACTTTGCGCTTAACTTTCCCTCTGCAGAAATTAAAAAAAAAAAGAAAACTTTGTTTTTAAGTGCAGAGGACAGGCAGGCTGGTTGTTCTGAATTTCTTTGATCTACCAGCAATCAGGTTGAAAGGAATCCACTTCTTCGCAGGAAAGGAAAGCACGGGGAGCACTGAGAGTTTTGACTGGCACTGGGTTGGGGCCAGGGCAATCCAGAACGCCTCAGAAAAGGGGGCCACATGGTTACGATATCCGGCAAATCCACCTCACACCCCAAATGCCCAGTGAGAGAGCTGCCCCCTGGAAAGTAGCCTCAAATGCACCAAAAGACCCTCAGTCCAGTACCCCTTTCAAATGTCAATGTAGACTTAAAAAAAAAAAGTTGAAAAGTAAATAGGGTTTTTGGGGGCTGTTGTTGTTCTTAAAAAAAAAAAAGTGAAATGAGCGGACAGATGAAATTAGAACACTAAGCTCTTCACCCAATTACAATTCACACTAACTAGCAATTTGCGGGGCTGTTCCTAATGTTTTTTTCTTTGTTTTTTTTTTCTTTAACTACGTTTTTTGAAAACCACTAACCATTGCCTTCTCCATCTGAAAATCATGGTCTCTCTCATGTCGTGGGTTTGGTGCCCACGGTGTTTCCTTTTCCTCACACAAAGGCAGGCACGTGCGGCCCTTCACACGTGCTGCGATGAGATCACTCCCGGAGGCCGATGTTAACTGCCATTTACACGGCATCTGACACTAGCTGATTCATGTCAAAAGATAATCACATGGAAAAGCAGAGCAGGCATGACCTCCCTATGTTTTCACTATTATATACTGTCCTTGTGCTTTTTCCCCTGCGCTGACTTTCTGGAATTGATCTCAAGTTGTAAGTGTGGTGGTGTGTTTCTGTCTAAGGCAGACAGAAAGAGAAGCTACTCTGGAACTGAAAGCAACCCATCTTACCAATAGCAGGAACATTCTAGTTCCAAAGGCCTGGATTAGCTGATAGATCCATAAGTAACTTGTAACAACACAAAGAAAGTTGCAGAACTGAGTTTTTGCTGCTGTCTCTCACTTTTTGTCCAATCTCGTTTTTGGTTTTGTTTTTTGTTTCTTTGTTTACTGGCAAAATTTTCTTTTTTAGTGGCTGTCTCTGGTTGAAATGGTTTGCATCTGCTTTTACTCAGTGGTGTGCTATTCCACGCTGTAGATCCTAAAAGATTTCCTAATCTAAATGGTTTTCCTTACCGGGGCATGTGGCTTTAAATACTGGCTGTACTGGGTCTAAAGCATAGCTATGGAGCGGAAGGCATGGGGATGCTGCCAGAGCAAAGGCAACTGGATTACAATGTCCTCTACCAACCGAAGGAGCAACTGAGTGTGAACCCCCGGCTTCCAGGGTTGTCTGCTCAGCCCCACCCCTCACCCCAACCCACGGCTCCCTCCCCAACCCACCCAGGGTGAATCACTTAAAGACTGACTGAAAAGTGGGACATTCGTGATTTTTCATTTTCTTCATGAAGTTTTTGAATTCCTTGTTTTTCTTGTCCCACTTGTGGATGGCCGTCAGCAAGTACTGGCTCTTCACTTTCCGGCCCATGATGAGGAAATGGTGGCTGAGGTTGTCCAGCTGGTGGCACGGGCAGTCGGCCCCATTCTTCAGGTACAGGACCAGCTTCTTCAGTTCCTTCTTCTTGATGGGTCCCAACTTCAGGGGTTTCTTCTTCTTGGGCACAATCTTTTTGTCACCATTTTCTTTTTTCACTTCTTTGATTTTCATCCTCAGTGCTAGAGATGGTGCAGGCAGAGAGGGGAAGAGGAGAGAAGGAGGGAGAAAAAGGATTTTAGAACACGGTTTTCCATCTAAAACAATAACCCAAACTTAGGGCTCAAGAGGAGGCTGAAATGAAAGGCAACTGGCAAGTCAAAGAAAGAAGCAGTTTTACAGATGAACACCAAAGTCTCAGTTCATCTCTATGTTCTGATTTTGCCCCCTAGTTCCATGGTGCCTAATGGTAACTCAGTATTTGCCCTGGGATGCCGTGAGAGTCTCAAATACATTTTCAGAACCAAATCATAGGGGCACCTGGGTAACTCAGTCAGTTAAGCATCTGTCTTCGGCTCAGGTCATAGTCTCAGGGCCCTGGGATTGAGCCCTGAGTCAGGCTCTCTACTCAGCGGGGAGTCTGCTTCTCCCTCTATGCTCTCCCTCTCTCTCTAATAAATAGATAAAATCTTTTTTAAAAAAAAAAACAAATCATATTTCTTTTTTTAAAATTCAGTGACTCAAAATATCATACATACAATGCTTTAAGAGAAGGGGATCATATATTTGAATATAATCCATATACTCTAACACTATAGATCTCAGGATTCAAAGAAAACTCACCCCAAGTTTTGCTTTGTTTTTTTTTTAAAGAGAAATCCATTGGTTTAGATTTTTAACATCCAAAGGACCTAAAATTCCTTGAAAGTTGGGTCCTGTAAACCAGACCAACAAAATCTATGTGTGCACATGCAGCAATGGGGAAATTTAAACAGTGCATCAAACGGTCATGCTTGAGTGCATCAAAAATCAGTGTCCAACTTCTGCACTGGAGAAATCACAATCCCCACCACTGCACCTGTAGGGAGTTTTGACAGCAGGTACTGCTAATGTTCCGTCCACCACAAAGCGACCACTGACGGGTGCCACAAATATTCTTTCCACTGGGTAGACTCACACAGGATCAAACTCTGCTTTGAGTTTTTGACAGAGAAATCCAAGTGAGGACCTCCTGGAGTCTGACACGGGACGTGGGCACAGCTCTCCGCAAGGAGAGAAACGGCCCATCCACCAAGGCGGGCTTCCCTTTTCTTTGTCTCTACGGACCTAAGTTAACATTATTTTAATGTGAACGTATGCGCAGGAAATGTAGTGACGGCTACACAAGGTCTGTCGGTGAAGATAACTAAATTCACGTGGAGGCATTCTATAAGATGTAAATGCACTAGAAATACAGCATCACTGGGACAATCAACATCCCTCTCAGGCTGGCCAGCCCAGATAGTTCCAAAAAAGAGGAAAATCATTCTCCAGATGCTAGTCACCAGATAATTTGTGCATCCTCTGAATTCTTCTAAATTCAAAATTAGTAAGCCCTCCTCTTTTTAATAACTCAAAGCTCCCACCCACACTTCATGAGGAAAGGCTTGAATCTGAACAGAATAGCACTAGCTAACAATTAGGAGAGCATATGGCATGCCAGGAAGTGTGCTAAGTATTTTCCATGAATTTCCTCAATTAAACCTAACAACTCCACGAGGAAGGTATAATTATTTTTCCCATTTAATAGATGAGAAAGCTGTGGCATAGGGGGTTAAGTTTACTTGGCCAGAGTCACTAATCCTCAACTTAAACCCATGTCTTCAATGTGCACTTTGAATCACTGTGCAGTCCATGCTGACTCTATGGCTGCAAAATTCTTTATAATGAACCTCATATTTAGAGGCCCGGCTACAAGGATCAAGAAAATAAGGGGGAGGAGCTCAGACTCACTTCCTGGTTTCACCCACATTTCAAAATGACTTCATTTACGAAATGGTAGAAGAGTTTCTCCTGCTTGAAAGAGCCTGCTCTGGCAAAGGGAAAACTGCATTTGCAAAGGCTTTATTATTTAGTATTTAGTTGATTAGAAAACACACCCTTGGATAACCCGAGAATAAGAAGGAGGGGGGAACATCCTGGAAACAAACCTTTAATGAATGTGTCAAAGTCAGTAAATTAAACACTCCCACTGCTTTCTTTTTCTTACAAAAAGAGTTCCAGATTTTGCAGTCTACTTAATCTCATATAATACCCTAGGCCTGGGATCCCTTAAGAAATGCCTCCCTCCCAAGGGCAGCAGAAAGTTCAGGAACTGGGCACTAAGCAGCAGAAGGCTCTCGTGGAGGATTAACCTTGACCTTTCAGGCTGGTCCAGGCTTCCCAGCACACATGGGAGTGAGTTGAGCACAGCTTCCCAAAGAGTTCCTTTCTTTAAGCTCTCCCTCACCCAAACCAGCCACTGCCCAGTGCTTCTGATTATGCTTGATTCCCACCCCCAGTCTGGACAGAGGGTAGTGGGGCCCCGCAGGCAGGAGTGTGGCAAACAGAGCAACAGAAACCACCCGTCCAGGGCGTCACCCCAGACGTGCCTCCACAGGCCAACACCTGGTTTAGCTTCCCTTGTGGGCTTACAAATGTGGTGCCTGGTGGTTCGCTTGGGAAAAGACTTCAACTGTTCTGGTCTGTGGCTCACTGAATGAGAAGAGTTCTCAGTGGGGTTGAATAAGAGACCAGCATGAGGAGACTCACTGCCCGGACCTAAGCGAAGTCAAGTATCCACCTCTGCCTCCCCTCCACAAAATGAAGACAGGACTGGGAGAAACCACGTATCAGAGAAAGGCAGGAAGGAATACTGCAGGAAGGTAAGCAGTGAGAACAATTCTACTCCTTTCACAAGACTCTCTAAATAAAGGCGCCCCACAGTGTTAGATGAATCCCAAGGTACCTCCCAAAGTCGAAGGCTGAGAACCAAGCGTTGCTATAGAAACAATCAATTACATCACCAGGTGAGATGAGTGCATGCCCCAACTGAGAATGTGGGTCCCCTCTTTTTTTAATATATTTATTTATTTATGAGAGAGAGAGAGAGAGAGAGAGAGAGAGAGCATGGGGGGGAGGGGCAGAGGGAGAGAGGGTCATAAGCAGACGCCACACTGAGCACAAGCCCAACACCGGGCTCGATCTCACGACCCTGAAATCAGGACCTGAGCCAAAACCAAGAGTCAGACACTTAACCAACTGCACCCCCCAGACACCACGTGGGCACCCTCTTCTCTGCAGATTAGTGAGCCATCAGTTTTCGAGTGCCAGACTCTACAGATGAGCACAGGATAGGCTGCTCTGTGCACAGCTCTGGATTTAATGCTCAGAGTAATCATGTTAAGAAGGCACCGTTATTATTTATTACAATCAAGAAAAAGGACTCAGGTTAAGTAATGACAACCCAAAGCCACAGTATGTAAGAGATAGACTCAGAATTAAAACCCACACTTAACCCCAAAGACCACACTCTTTCCTACTACACCATGACTGGGTTTAAAATGATATTGCTTCAGTGGAAACTATTTCACTCTTTTGATTGTGTTGCTTTTAATCACAACTCAAATCAAAAATTAATGTTCCTTTGCCATGACCGTGTAAAGGAATTTAGTTTACATAGGTGGGGGGACAGCGAGGGGAGAGGGGAAATCAAATGATGGAAATGTGTTATGCATTAGGCTCTTTATTTCTTGCCATTTGGCTCAGTTTCTTTTTTGAGGTGGGGAGAGTAAGGGAGGAGGAGGCACATATGGCCAGAAATTACTAACATCTTTCCATCTTTTAAGGGTTTATTTTAGGGATGCAGATTACCAACAATGTTTGGATAGGCGATTAGCCGTCCAAGGTTGATTTCTCTGTGCCTTGTGGATATGTGTACAGCCCCCCACCATACAACATCCAGGGGCTTCTGGGACAGGGGTGGGTGCTGGCCCAGGAGCAGCCTGGAACTGATCACCACTTCCTCTTCCCCTACCAGGCCTCCACCATGCAGACAGAGCCTGGACCCCAGAGATTTGCCCATAGACTGTGTTCACAGTTTGCAATGCAAATGGCGGCGTGGGCAGGCAGGAGAAGCCGCAGGAGGAGGCAGCTGGGACAAGAGCTGGGGCACTGGATAGAGTCCCGGGTCCTGGGTTCTAACTGTGTGACCACAAAATCTGGTTTTGAGCTCCCTGAGTCTCAGTCTTCCATCTGTAAAGTGTAGAGTGCTGCCTGCCTTCCAGCCTGGGCAGCACTACCATCCAGAGGGCCCATGCGGGGCAATACTGGGGAGCCGACAGATGTCCTCTCTGGCACTATCCTCCACCCTGCGCTCAATCTTCTCCATCTTCACATGCTCTTCTCACCCTGGGGGAAAATGCTACAAGTACCTTGGGCCCTTGATCTCAGCTACCTGGAACACCTGGACCCTGAACTAAAACAAAACAAACAAACAAAACACTTCAGTTTTTTTTTTTTAGCAACAACCTAACATCTTCTGAGCGAAGAATATTACTCCCACCTCTCACCTTGCTGGTCACTGCCAGCAAGAATTCAGAGACCCAGAAATTTTGAAAGCCCAAGTTAAGGTTGCGATGAGGGGTTGTCTGGGTCTCTCTCGTCAATCTTAAAATAACCCCTTATCTTCAGGTAGACCCTTAAAATTTCATTCCACTTTTAGTCACCTGAAACCACATTTTTTGCTCAGAAAAGATACTTCCTTGGTAGGCTTGGCCATAGTTCTGAGGCTAAAATGAGAACAGGAAACTCATTACACCCAATTCAAACTCACACTCTCTTCAAAACCATCTCTTCCTCCTGACCCTCTTATACTAATGGTGCCACCATGCGTCCGATTACCTACACAGGGTGCTTGGATGTATGGCAACCCTTGGCCAAGAGCTGGCCATTCATACAAACAATAATGTGGAATTGCTCAGCCGGAGTACAAGAAGGATCCGATGCGAAAGGTGGGAAAGCAAAGTTAGTGATCAGATTTGTGACTCGGCTGATGACAGTGAAGAGTCGAGTACAGAGAAAAGAGAGAATGAGGGCCCTCAGGGAGCACCATCACTGGGGAGAGAGGAAGGGTTATTGTGAAAGTCATCAGGGGCACATATGGAAAACCAGGCAGCCAAGTTTCTCAGAAAGCGCAGGGGGAGGGCATTTCAAATAGAGGAAATGCTCCTCCATCCCAAATGCTGCAGAGTTGAAGCATGAGTGTGAGACGAGATCATTCAACTTGGTGATTTGGGGGTCACTGATGGCCTGTGGGAGGGCTGAGGGTGAATTCTGGGGAGCTAAAAACCACTGGGAAGTGAAAAGAAAAGGTATGCCATACTGGCAACCACCAAGCTTCTGGAATGTTTGTGAAGAGTTACCACTGGCTACTTGTAGCCAAACACATTAGACTGAGCACATACAATCATTTCCACTCCATTCTGCAGTCAGTTTAAAATCATAGTAAAAAAACAAAGTTATAGGGCGCCTGGGTGGCTCAGTTGGTTAAGTGACTACTGTCGGCTCAGGTCATGATCCTGGAGTCCCGGGATCGAGTCCCACATCGGGCTCCCTGCTCAGCAGGGAGTCTGCTTCTCCCTCTGACCCTCTTCCCTCTCGTGCTCTCTATCTCTCATTCTCTCTCTCTCAAATAAATGAATAAAATCTTTAAAAAAAAAAAACAAAGTTATAAACACATGCAAGAAAACAAGAACATATCAGCATGCAGGATAATAGAAAGCAAATGGATGGTGAACCCTGGCTTGACAGGGAGAAGAAAAGCTGAAACCTAATGGCTTATGGATAGGGATGACACTGCAGGACCCAGAAATGGTCCTGAATGGGGGCCACTGGGTACTTCTGAACTCCATTACAGAGGTTGTATTGAATATAAGAATTGGCTAAAAGTCTGTAGAAAGACACTCAGATCCACTAGCCCTGGGCCATAAATCCGGTAAGAGCTCCTGACCAACTTCAGCAACAGCCAAGAGGTTTATCCTTTGTAGAAGGTTTGAACCAGACAGACTCTGGGCTTAGGCGCACCAGACTGCAAAAAAGGGCAGGACTCCCTCCACAGGATTAAATGATAGTCTGCACACTAAACAGTGAGTCCCGCAGGTCTTAGAACACTGCATTTATATCTCCCAGAGAGGAGTGATGGGTTTCTATCTAAAGAAACTAGTAGCCCTAAAGAGAAGACCTACAGCTCCCCCACCAGCAAAACTCTACACCAAGGCCCTAACAAGTTACAGGCCATGCATTCCACACACAGAGCTTCCAATTTAGTCCTTCACTCTTCGACTCGAATGGCCAGCCAAGGGTCAGCAAGCATTTAAACAAAGCCTCGAAGTGTGAACCACAGAGACAAAAACATAAAAAACAAACAGGCAAAAAGAGAATTCAGAGATAACAGAGACCACGTGGGGAACACAAGAAAACTTTTTACAAAGATAATATTAGAGAAGACGTTGTATTCACAAAACCAGAATGGAAAGCTATCAGAAGAAATGTTTGGAGAACAAAAAGTATTTGGATATTTAAAATGTAAGAATGCTAGACAAGTGCTTTAAGATAAGGTTGAAACAGTTTCCTGGGAAGCTGAACCAAGTGACAAAGAGATGGGAAATGGGAGACCGAAGGAAGCCACACGGGGTCAGCCAGGAGCCTCCACATCTGAACAAGAGAGAATCAAGAAAGTGGATGGGAGAAATACCAAAGAAATCATACAAGAAAATTTCCAGAAATAAGCATGAATTCCTGGATTCAACAGTACCCTGTTCAACCAATCATGACATTTAGAAACACCAACATACAGAGAACTTTTAAAGTCCTCTAGGGAAAAAGAGATTATACATCCGGTACAGAGGATCAGGCAAGCAGAATGGCATTGGATTTATCAACAGCAACACTAGAAGCTGGAGGATAATGGGTCAACGCCTTTAAAATTCCCAAATTCAACCCTGAGCCAAGCTATCACTCAGTGTCTGAGTGTAGAATAAAGACATCTTCTGAAGTCCAATGGTCAGAAAAAAAGTTGTCCTCCATATGGCTTTTCTTAGGAAACTACTCTATGATGTGCTCTACAAAAGCGCAAAAACAAGTCACAGGATTCAGGAAACCAAAGATCTAACATATGATAGAAGCAATGGAAGTCTTAAAATGATTTTTCCAGAACAACCATGGGGCAGGCCTAAAGCTCAATCAGTCCACACTGAAACCGGACGAAAGAGGGCTAGGACAGATCACCTGCTGTATACCTGCAGAAAAGTTCCGGGCTGAATTCCTCTTATGAACATAAGGAACTGGGAACAGAGAATGAGACAACTGCTCTCCCAAAGGAAAACAAAAAGGTACACAAGAGTGGGAATACAAATGCAGTACACTACATGGCTCAGCTGCAAATCACATTTATTCATTGTAATAAATTAAATATTGAGTACTCATTTCACGGAAAGGGTAAGATAATTATATTGTAAAGAATGGGGACAAGTGGACACATAAGACAGATAAATTTTTTTCTTCAATAATACAGTATCAGTAATAACTAAAAATTAAAATTAAAAATTAATGTTTATTTGGGGCACCTGGGTGGCTCAGTCAGGTAAGCGTCTGCCTTCAGCTCAGGTCATGATCCCAGCGTCCTGGAATCGAGTCCCGAATCAGGCTCCTTGCTCAGCGGGGAGTTTCCTTCTCCCTCTCCCTCTGCCTCTCCCCCCAGCTCATACTCTCTCTCTCTCTCTCTTTCTCAAATAAATAAATATTTTTTTAAAAGTAATGTTATTTATTGACTCCATTTTGCTAAATATCAAAAGAAATAGCTACTTAATTCGAAAATATTACCTGTGAGATGTGGGAATTAGTGGTGGGAAGGCATCACATGGAGGACTGCAGTTTTTTGTTAGAAACCTTTTAAATGTCAATTTAAAAATGACTTTTTAAATTGCATTTATTTTAACTCAAAAACCTTAAGTTTAAATAAATTTTATAGCCTAGTAAATAACTTAAATGTATATAAACTACAAATAAATGACAAAATCTGAGATCTTAAACACAAAGATTACATTTCCAGGTCCTCTATTCTTCATTCGAGTGACGCTTGGCGTTAGGGCTTCTTAAGGGATTTCAGTAAGAATTCTGCTCCCTGCCTCTCCACCCAGAGCTCTCTGCTCTGTTCCAGAGCTCTTCCAAGCATAGATCAAGAAAGCAAGGGGATGAATGAGATCCTGGCAGATCTGGAGGACAACTGGGCAATGAAAAATCATCCAGGAGCACATACCACACCACACCCTGACTCCTCGTAACTTGCCTTTCGTCCTCAATTACTTTCTCCTGCAGAAAGGGCTGAAGATCCCAGACGATTTGAGGAACAGGGGGATAAGACTGGAAAACTCTTTACAAAGTGACCTGTTCTCAGCCCCTTGGATCAGGAAGGCCCACAGATGAGCACCCCATGCATCAGCCCCATGGGCTTGGCTGACGCCCCTCCTCCAAATGAAAAAGCCCGTTCAAGATAGCAAGACCTAGCTAAGCACTTGTGACAGAGAGGACCTGATTTCTACTTCCTGGCCCCATTTTCGCAAATCCTTTGGGTGGGCGACCCTGAGGCAGCCAGGGCCGTCCCCAAATCCAACAGTGCAAACAAGATTTGGTAACAGCACTGGGTGAGGGTTTGACTGTGAGAAACCACAGCATCTTTCCAACCTGCAGTGGAGGGCCTGGGCGGCAGGGCAAGGCTGGCTTTGAGGCATCAGGGCCCAGATGAGTCCTACTGACAAGAGGCCTTGCAATGGCAGCCTACCAGACCTCTCTGTTCCCAGCAGGAGCCGGTGTTTGGCATCATTCATTCGTTTAGCAAAGAAAGAAGCTTGCATTTGGTCACAACAACTCGGACTTGATCCTCTAACCACAAACCACACGCTGAATACTTACGTGTGTTTACTAACTATAGGACATACGTTACAAAAAAACAAAGAACAAAAATCAATTGAAAGCAGCTTTCTTTTTCTCTCATTTACAAAAACAGCAGATGGAGAAAATGCTCCTGAGTGACTTATTTGGGGCAAATTATTTCGTTGAGGTTTTCCTGTTTTGTGGACCCCAGACATCGTGGGGAGGTTGGGGGTGGAGGTGTCAGGCAGGAGAGAGGCGGCTACCCCCCCAACACCCTCACAGAAATTCACACACAGAGCAAACCAGCAACCGTGTCAGCCACCCCAAATCCCGCCACCTAATTGCTTGATTTCACGGATCGCGTTAAACCCCCACTGATTTAAGCTAATGGTGCAAAATGAAAACCCTACTTTGAGAGCAAAGAGCTGCCTGGTGTGGTTTTATTTGGGAAGAGATGTGCACTGGCAGCCCAGGCAGCAGAGCCAAGGGCCTCAGAGTGGGACAAAGAAGAGCTTTGGCCCTTCGTCCCAGTAGGCACCGGCTCCGTGCCCCCCACCCCTGAGCAGGAGGCAGAGGAGAATAGAATTGCTTAGATGCAGTCAATCTTTAGGTTTGATTGAATCTTGGCTCCAAGTCCCGGCCAACCTGCCAAGGCAAACAGTGTTTCCTGCTGCAGGGTCACTGGGTTTCCTGCATTCCTCTCCCTTCCACCCCCCAGTGTTCGCCCAAATGGCAAGGTGGGGTGTGGAATGGTCTCTTGGAAGAAAAAAGGTGGGGAGAGGGTCTGAAAAGCCACGAGCTCTCCCTGTCTCTGAGAGAGATTTAAGAGAGAGGTCACCAGAATCACCTGGAGCACTTGTTTAAAATGCAGGTTGCTGAGCCAGTGGCCGATTCAGTAGCAGTAGGACAGGGCCCAAGAATTTGTATTCCCATTTGGGAACACAAAACGTTCCCAAGTGAGGGGCGCCTGGGTGGCTCAGTCGGTTAAGCGGCCCACTCTTGATTTAGGCTGAGGGCATGATCTCAGGGTCGTGAGATGGAGGCCCGATTCCGGCGCCACCCTCAGCGGGGAATCTACTGGAGATTCTCTCTCCCTCTGCCCCTCCCCCAGCTCGTGTGCTATAAATAAATTAATTAATTAATTAAAATCTAAAAAAAAGTTCCCAAGTGATGTTGATGCTGCTGGTCTGGAGACCACAGCTGAGAGCCACCGGTTCAAAGGATTTGAGGGTAAGGCTAGGGTAGGCTTTCTGATTTGTCACCTTGGTTATTCACAGTGGTGCACTCTGAGGACCCTTTCTCGGATGGTGTCCAAACATCCTGGAGGCCCAACACGCTCCATGCCCTCCAAACTCACTGAAGTTCCAGCTGAAGTCATCAAGTTCAACATGGACACGTCCGAGACCCAGCTGACCTTGAGCAAGCTGGTCTGGCACCATTTTCAGAATCACCAAGGTCTCTGGGGCCCCTCTCCTCAGAGGTGGATCTTGCAGCGTCAGGAAAACAAAGGCTTTGGTAGCAAATGGCAGCACATTTCAGTGGAGAGGCCTCCAGCTTCCAGTGCACACTCCCAACACCAACTTTTTGTATAAACTTGGGTAAATCACTTTACTTCTCTGGTTCCCCATGAGGCCCACTTGGACCAGTTATTCTCAATTTCCATTTCAGTACTGGTAAAAATCTTTTTAAATCATCATACTTTCTTTCTTTGTCTTGAAATCCAATACAGAAACACTAATCATCCTAGGGAAAGGATCTCCCATCTCAGACGGCAACCGCTGCCCTCACCTGCTGACATCACCTGGGGACCTTGCTTCCGTCGACCGGGCCTACAGCGAACACCTTGGCACAAGAGTCCAGTCCTGGTGGTGCAGTTGCCTAAACTCAAAGACAGCCCCAGAACACAGCATAGGAAACGTAGTCGATGAGAGTGTAATGGTTGGATGGGGACAGATGGTAGCTACACTTGTGAACATAGCATAACACATAGAGAGGCTGCATCACTATGTCATAAGCCTGAAACGAACATGACATTGTGCGCCAACTAGACTCAAAAGAATCTTTTTTAAAAAGCCCCAGAGAATTTGACCCACTCCAAGCACAGGGGCCAGCACGTCTGCATGCTAGCGCCTTCGACAGATGGGAGAGGAGGCCTAGGGTGGACCCCGACCCCTTGGCTGGCCTTGGGCCCCTGGCTGGGATATCCCTGAGGAAGCTGTGAGCCCAGGCCTCTGGGAACTGGGGCAGGCACACCTTAGCTGGTTTCCCTTTAGTGTTTTCTTAGCTGACCCCTCTAAAGGCAGAAGGTGCACTGCAGGCAAAATTCATGCTTCTTTCTCCCCAACCTCCTGGCCTAGCTATAGCCCATCTTCTCCCTGAAGCCTCCCCAGGCCGGTCCAGCTTTGACCTTCATTGGCCTTCCCTGTCTGAACTAGGATTGAGCATAGCAATGCTAATTACCCATGAGTGTGCCCTATCTGTTCCCCTCCCCGTGCCGGGCATGGACCATGCTCATCTCTGTTCATGGACTAGCATCATGCCTAACACAGCACAGAGCTCGGTCTAACATTTATCGGATACCCAAATGAATAAAGAGACAGAAACAGCAAACTCATTGCCTTGAAGTCCACAGCCTTACTAATGAGACTGGAATTAGTTGCACACACCTCTGCCTTAGGACTGACAACCACCACCGTGGCCAACAGTCATTGAACACCTGCCCGAGCCAGGCACCGGCCTAGGCGCTTTTACACATACTAACTCCGTTAATCCTCTAACAACCCTCTGAGGGAAATTCTCTCATTATAACCCGTTTGCTGATCCGGAGGCAGAACAGTTCAAGTAATGCACCAACGGGTCAACAGCAGAGCTGGAATTTGATCCCGGGGAGTCTAGGGCACAAAATGTGAATCATATCAGAGGGGAAGCTAACTCTACCGGAAGGGGACTGAGGCAAGGTCGTCATTGTCCAACGCCTCCAGCATAGATGGTGTTCGGAAAAGGGCCACATGAACAGGCAGACCTCGAGTGAGGCCTGAGCAGGCAACCGTTGTCCTCTGGGTCTCCCTATTTCTTCTCTTGACCATGCAAAGAATCTTCTCGAATAAGTTCACCCCAAACACTGTCCCTCAGAAGTACTAAAAGAGGGGTGCCACTGAAACTCTTGAATGGTACTGATAATTAAGATGATATTAATTTGATATGGTGAAGCAATTAAGTAAAAAAATCTCCACTCTTAAAAAGCCTGGGATGAGGAAAACTACAAAGTAATTTTAGGGATAGAAATTGCCTATAATATGAGGTTAAATGCAAAGAAATCACTCTGCAAAATTGTGTATATCGATGATGTAGAGGAGAGAAAGACAGCAAAATGTTATCAGCAGCTGTCTCCGCGTGCCGAGGGGATGGGCGACATCTACCCTCTTCATGTGCTTTTCATGATTTCCCAAGTTTCACGCAATAAATATGTATATTACAATCGGGAGGGCCGGGGGGGAAGGTCTCCAAAAAAGAAGTAAGTCATTTCAGGAAAAGATGTGGTCAAATGACATGTTTAAAACCTAACTATTCATGACTCTTCGGCTCATCAGCAGTGTTCAGAGGTTATTCTCTGTTCCTTGTTAGAGGTTCTGCTGCCTCAGCGGGGGAAGCAGGTTTTCACAGAAATCCCAGGAGACACCAAATTAAGTATCTACTGATCCTGTGTGTGTTTAACCAGGATTTCCCATCCAAAAAAAAAAAAGGTTTTTTTTAAGATTTTATTTATTTATTTGTCAGAGAGAGAGCACACACGCGCGTGCACGAGAAAGGGGGAGCGGCAGGCAGAGGGGGAAGCAGGCTTCCCGCTGAGCAAGGGAGCCCAACACGGGGCTTGATCCTGGGACCCTGGGATCATGATCTGAGCTGAGGGCAGAAGCTTACCCGACTGAGCCACCCAGGCATTCCCCCTCCATAAAAATGTTAAATTCCTTGCTACCCCATGGTTTCCAGGGGTGATCACCACAGAGACACCCTGGGCATGGGGTGGGGGACCAAGTGCATAATTGAGCTTCCGAACTAGGACACTTTTGAGACAGAAAGAAGGTAACTGATTATTATGCCGAGACAAAAGGAATAAACTGGACTGTCCCAGGCCATCTAGAATATTCGGTCATCCAAACAAGAAACCGGCCCATATGTGAGGAGTGTGTGCTTGTTTTAAGGATGTGACTGGTGTAGAGCCGGTGAACAGGAGGCGACAGAGCCCTGCCTTCTCCCTCTCTGGGCTCCCAAAGCTGCGCAGCAGGTCCACAGGTCAGAGAATAAGGCACACTTTGTCAAACCCAGGAGATCCCAACCCTTCCAAAGCAGTGAAACAGACATCCCCGACTGGGGCAAAGCAGCGTCCAGTAGCACGGAACCACCATTCAGCTGGTAGGAAACTTAGGACACAGCCCAGAAGTTCCAAGCTGTCCCCTCAGTTTAGTGAGGAAACTGACACCCAGTCAGTGATTTGAGGCACAAAGCTGTTTGGGGTATAATAAGCAGAAGAGAAGCACCTGTTCTGGGGTGTCTGCCTTCCACTGTGGCAAGCTGCTTGTCAGGTGTGAGGTGAGGGAATGTTCTCACTCAGGACTCACTGTCCCCCTTTTCCCTCCCAAGGGCATTCTAGGTATAAAAGGACTCAGAAGAGAGAAGCACCTCTCTGACTCATCATAGACTTCTCCAAAGTACCAAGCTAAGAAAGCTCCAAAAAAAGAGGCCTATGACCAAAAGATTCATTCTGGGATTTGCTCTGAGGCAGAAACAGAAGCCTCATCTCAAGACCTGATGCCACCCTTCCCCTGATATTAGGTGCTTCTTAGTCACTCACATTTCTTTCTGATCCCGCATATCTACCCAACTTCCTGTGCTTAAATTTTCTGTTTCTTCCCCCAAGTGCCCCATCACTCTAGGCTTTGTGTAAACAGCAGAGAGGCCTGGAAGACGCAGCTGACCTAGCGACCTGACCAACTGTGGCCCTTTGCAGGCACCAAGGTCCAGCCCGGGCCCGGGCCCACGGTGCACACCTTCCCCACCCATCAGCTCTGTGAGCCTAAGGGGAGCACGTGGTGCAGGGAAAATGAAGGTGGGGGGCACATATGCTCCCCCAACTATGCTCCTTTCTGTTTCTTTGGGAATGCCACTTACTAGAAAGAGACAATACCAAAAACAAACAAACTTCCCCATAGCTATAAGGCTGTGGTCCCCTAGGGCCCCAGAGAAGGGACAAATAGCCCCAGCCCAATGGAGATCCACGTGAAGTCTGGTGAAAGGGCAAAGACTCAGGGTACTGCAGAGACAGAACACAGCAAGAAACAGGTGTCTGGACCACCTTCTGGGGCCACGCCCCCAACTCCCAAACACACTTCTACCATTCGGGTGGCAAATGCTATCTGGGTATTTACCAAGTCCTGGGCAGGTTTTCTTTCCATGTGCCCCAATACTCTCTACATAGATGCATCCCTGCCTACTGAACACAGTCAAAGCCCCAGGGGTCAGGGGCTGGCTGAGAGCCCCATGGGACAGTGCTGTCAATACCCAGCTCCCCCAACAAGTGTGCCCATTACAGAGGGTCAGCAGCGCTGACCCAACATACTGACTTTGCCTAGTTCCTTTCCCGGGCTCCTGTGCACCACCCAGGCAGCCAGAGGGAGGCCTCTCCCACAGCTAGCTCCTCCCCACCCTCTCTGGGACTGTGCCCCGGGCACTCATCACACCACCGCCCACACCCCGCCACCGCACAGGCCTCACCAGCAAGCTCTGCCCTTGTCCAAACCTGGAAAAGTCCGGGAGGCTAGGCCGGTCTTTCCCGGATTTGCTGGAGAAACGAGGTCACGGCAGAGAACGATGGATGTGACAGCAGAGACAGGGGAAGATGGAGGACAAATGTCCCCTTGCCTATAAGCACAGCTCGAGCACTTGCACAGTCACTTCGGTACACAAAATGTCTAAGCTCCTGGCTCCCATCCAAAGATTTCAGAGAAGTCGGTAAGTGGGAATGCGTCTTGTCAGCTGTCGGGTGCTATAAGAACACCAGTACCAGTTTATATCTTTTGTGGACGGATGTGCACATAAAGGCACCACAGAAATAACGCAGTGCCAATCTATAAAAAGTGGAGGGTTTGCTGTGAAACTATCCTTAATCTGGCAAGCACGCTGGAGCTGATTCTGATCAGCAGCCTGCGTGGCTGTGGGCAGCGGTCGGAGGAACTGACCCAGTGATGCAGTCTCCAGATCTAGGATCCCTGTGCAAAGCTGCTGACCATTTGCTTGTGTTCAAGTCTACCCTGATCATGATTCCTCCACGAAAAGGCAGCTACTGTGCCTAACGTTCAACCAATACAGTTTTTCAAGGGTCTCTATTTTTCTGAAGAGCTTAACCTGAGCTGCTGGAGCAATGTGTTAGAGAGTTCCGTGCCGGGGGCACGGCTTCCTGAGCACGTTCTGGGGAGCTGAGACTGCCCTTCATGTCTGGATGTGACTCTCCCAGGTTGGGTAGCACAGCAAATGTCACCTCACCTCAGGGGCTCTGTACAGCGTACTTCGTGGCTCTCAGCTCCATTCACAAACATGCCCATAATGTTAGCAAGTAGGTCTTACAACATCCGCTGTCTCCAGCAGCTACACATCAGAGCCACTGGCTCTATTCCAAGCCGCTCCCTGCCTCCCAGGGGCTACCAGGAGCCAGGCCCTGTCACGTGGGATGCAGCACCCCTTGGGTTCCCATCTCAGGCCTGAAATTTCCTCTGCCGAGCCTAGCACTCCAGACTGACAATGCTTTCTTCAGTGGAAACCCCTCCCAAGATTCACACATCAGTACCCACTGCATGAAGCTGCCTTTGCTTCATGTAGTTGTGAGTTCATAATGCCTCTGACGACCACCCTCGACGGTCACCTACCAAGTCTGCCTTAGGGACCCCTGGTACCGACTATCAACGCCTTTTAGTTCATCTTCCCAGCAACCTAATGAACTAGGGACTACGATCATCCACCTTTTCTTTTTAGAGAGAGGGGGAGGGGCAGAGGGAGAAGAAGAGAGTCTTAAGCAAGCTCCATGCCCAGAGATCTCACGACCCTGAGATTGTGACCTGAGCTGGAATCAAGAGCTGGACATGTAACCCAATGAACCACCCAGGCACCCCTTATCAACCACCTTTTAAGACAAGCAGATTTAGGCATATAATTTCCCAAAAGACACCAACTAGTGACCTAGAGCCAGGATTCAATCTCAGGAAAGTTGGTCCTAGAACCCTATAGTGAGCTGAATAGAGTCTCCCCAAAACACCTGTCCACCTGGAACCTCAGAATGTGGTTTTTGAAAGGTAGTCTTTTGCCGATGTGATCAGTTACACCTTGCCGTAACCGGATACCTGTGCGGGCTGCCCTGGCTGACCACCAGCTCTGTTGTGTGACCTTGAGCAAGTCACTTAATCTCCCTGAGCTTCATTTTCATCAACTTACAAGAAGGGATAATTGCATTTTCCACACATCATAGGGTCATTGGTAGGTTCAATATAAAAATAAACTCATGTATAAGAAAGCAAACTGTTCCTGTTACTTTTAAATCTCTACTGTTTTGAACATTTTTATTTTATACCATGTGAGAGTATATTGCCATTTCAAAGCTGAATTACATATTCAAAAATAAATTATATGTTTAATTTATATATTATATGAGTAAGTATATATGTATAGAGTAATGATTTATTTATACTTCATTCATTCATTCACTTGTTTTATTCCCATGAACTTCTCAATTTTCAAGCACCCCTCTGCCTTCAGGAGAAGCAGAGAAGTGCAAATATGGTTTCCTACTGTGTTTAGGCCAAAATAACTCTAGCTGTAGAATTTTGATTCTTTTCCTTATGGTCTTTTAAGAAGCTCATTGTAAATGTGTATGATCTCATGCTTCTTCATCCCACTCCCAAAGCCTGAAGATTCCAACTATTTCACAGATAGAGCCCTGCTGAATTCAAATTCTTGCTTTTTATGGTGTGACCTTAGACAGCACGGGTCCCCTGCCCTGGTTCTCCCTCTCTTTCTGTCATCTAGCTTTCTATGTCTTTATCTCTTGAGTGTCAGGACACGGCCACATCTTTGCTACAACAGAAAGTACTTCTCCTTGACCTGTTGGAATTAGAGCGACTCCAGGAGACTGTCACATTTATCTCCCCCTCTGTGTCCCCTACAAAGTTTGTGGGTTCTCCACTTGAAATGGGAACGGGATGATCTCTAAGGCCTTCTCCTGGGAATATGTTGCATCATCCCTATCAGGCAGACCTGGTAGCTGGATAGGAAGCCCAGGAAAACCATCCTTGGAAAGACGACATGCAGGCACCAGATCGCTTTGTTCAGCCATTCTCAAGATTTGCTTAAAGACAATCCAATGGAGGGAACCAGAAGGTCAGACCAAGATCAGCAGGTGAGCTTATAAAGCCTCCCAGATCAATACTACTTCTTCGAGATGGAAAAAACAATGCATTCCTCCAATTTTCTTGTATCTATTGAGTAGTTCAACTAATGCACAGAGTTGATTAGCACCTGTTCCTTTGCTCCATCCAGCCTATCACTGTACACTGGTGTCCTAGCGGGGCCAGAGCACAGCTGAGAGCTGTGCCTGCCACCCCCCCCACCTCACCCCTGCACCAAGCCCACCAACATCGCCTCTTCGCAACTGACTGGTTACATGAGTACATGGAACTTCCTGGAGAAAATAAAACACTAAGTTTCTTAGTGAGTGAGACCCATATATAAGCAGGCCCATCTACAGGCACTGCCAGGAGCCACCATCACTGAGGGAGGACATGAAGCCACTGGAGAAGTCTAGGAGGAATGAGTGTGGCTCATTAGCACTGACTCAGAATCTGGATCCAAGCGGAGGAGGGAATTGTGGCTCCAGGTACAGCACAGGGGCTCTTATGTGGATCAGCCTCACGGTGGGGAAAAATGTGCTATGTAAAGATATCAAACAGCTGCTCCACAAGAGGCTGTGACACATTAGGGCACATTAGGGCACAGCAAGGGTGGAGGGCCTTCCCCCTGAGAAGCCCCTCGGGCCGAGATGAGAGGAGAGGAGCCCACGTTGGCTCTCCAAGAGCCGGGAGCCTCAGCCTGACATGGAGCTGCAGCTGAGCAGAAGCCGGGCTGGCCATGCCCCGGGATTTCCAGTTCGGCCAGCAGCAGCAGGGACAGCGGGCCTCAGCCTGCAGCCTAGCGGGCTAGCACGGTTTGGATGGCATTGTCATCATTTGTATCCAGAGGCTGCTGGGCCAGGGGACATTTGGTAAAGTCCCCAATGGTCCATTCAGGAGGAAAGTAGAGCCTGAGTGTCTCTTTGGATAATCTCAGCCCTTCTTCCCTGAGGTCAGACACCCTGCCCCAGACTCCAGTAACTTCATAACAGAGTGCGTGTCCGATGTGCCTCAGGAATTTGTCGTGGCCACGCCAGTCCTCTCCAGGTCCCTCCTCTTCCAACCCAGCAGTCTGTGTTGACCGGTTCGGGGTGAGGCTTCCCTTGAGGGGAAGGTTCTGCTTCATGGCCTGGTGTGTGTTGGAAGAACACTAACTTGGGGCATAGAAGCACAATTCTTAGAGTGCAGGGGACCGAAGAGGCCACGCAGCCCAAGTCTCGCTGCAGAGGCCGGGAGGAATGAGGACCACAGTGTCGGCTGTCAGCAGCTGGTCAGGCACTAAAACCGGAGCCGCTGTCTCCCCGGGGCCAAGGCGGCTCCCCTCCCCTTGGCTCCCACGCACTTGCCCTCGATTTGGTCCCTTTGCACACCCGGTCTCAGAAAGATGGCCCCCAGCCCCTCCGGTTCCAGCCCACGGGATCATGCAGCCTCCCTTCCGGCCTCCAAATGCAAGCAACCCGATTTCAACGCCAGGACCAAGTGCCAGAAACCAGAAAACTGAGCTCCATCCAGGCTGAAAAAGTGCAACCCCAGCTCACTATCAGATAAGTCCTTTTCCTGCAAGAAATGTGGCTGTGGTGAAGGAGGGAAGACGGGACCAGAGGCCCCTCTGCCAGTGCCCCACGCCCATCAGGGAGAATCGAGGAAACACACTGCCCAGTCCTCGTTCTGGCCCAGGGCTACCGATGAGATAAAACAGCGGGCTGCAGCCCAGCACGCCATCCCCTCATTCGGGAAACTTACTGAGCCATCCCGGGGCCTGTCCAGGTGAGCCCCTGACCTGCCTGCCCCTGAGGAGCACTCCGAGATGAGGCAGGGACTAAGACAGATGTGTGTGCTCCCATGAGCGCACTCGTTAGAGAGCACACCACCAGACGACACCCCCAGCCACGTCCGAGGTAGCTGTCCACTGGTGTCTCGTGCCAGAGTTTCTCGGGGCGTGGGCCCCACAGGACCATCCATATGCCGAAGGCCCCATAGTAGGAAGAGGCTGCTTCTCAACGGCATCTGGGGTTGCTCATGCTAAGAAACCTGGAGGGCAAGGAAGGAGCACAGAGGGTTTTCAGCTGGCCCGAACTAGATTCTGCTCACCAACCGATTCCCGGAGAGCATGAGGAGAGGGGGATGGGGTGGGGATGATGAGCAAAAGAAAAGTGCCGAGTTCTTTGCTAGGCTTGCCTGCTCTCTACTTTGAGTAATCATTCAAAACAAGGAAATCTGCCAGAAGACACATTAAGTCTGTAAGAAAAGAAGGCTCCAGGCAAAGAGCTGTCAGTCACAGAGAAAAATCAACACAATCTATTGATTCTCCTTTCCCAGTGAAGGGGCAGCTTCACGTTCAACCTTCTCACCGCCCTCCCCCATCCCACACAGTTACACGACTGTGAAGGCAGAAAAGGATTTTGTAAAAAGTCACCAGGAAAACTGATACCAGGGAGTGGGGGTGGACCAGATGTCTCTGCTTGTATGAAGGAAAGGGCAGGAGAGGGAGGCCCAGGCTGGGGTCTGCACTTCATTCCAGCTCCATTGGGCCTCCCTTCTAACAACTAGAGGCACGTTCCCTCGGAGTCATAGCCATCTGAATGCTCCAAGCCGTCTGGGCCTCCCTGCAGACACACAAGTCAGAATGACCTCGAAGTTGAGTTTGCACACCTAGAAGTTGCCCCTTTCCTTGCTGAAAAGGGGGTCTACCCATGACTGAATAGAAACAGATCTCCAGGGGCGCCTGGGTGGCTCAGTCATTAAGCATCTGCCTTCAGCTCTGGTTATGATCCCAGGGTCCTGGGATTGAGCCCCACATCGGGCTCCCTGGTTGGCGGGAAGCCTGCTTCTCCCTCTCCCACTCCCCCTGCTTGTGTTCCCTCTCTCACTGTGTCTCTCTCTGTGAAATGAATAAATAAAATCTTTAAAAAAAGGAAGGAAAGAAACATATCTCCAGAGTTCCACATTGCTGGGTGACCTCACGAGCTGGGGCCCCAGTTTATTCCTCCCCCTTCCGCGGGAAAATCATCTGATGGCCTCACGAGAAAAGAAGTTCATGCACCACGGCAAGAGGCCATTTAGCCTTTGAATAGCTCCTGTGGTTGTGACCCCACTACTTTGTTGATCAAGGTTTTACTGCCTCAACAAGCCGGCTTCTACCAGAGCTACACAGAACATGTCTTCCCTTTGCTGGACCACACAACCTCAGCGCTCTCATCTCCTGGCCTCCTGACACCTGTAGTCCTAAGAAGCAGACATCTTTAAACACACAGACTTGTCCAGTTGGAGGAGGATATGGGAAGAGAACTGCCAGGCCCCTTGGAGAGTGGGAAACCTCCAACTTGACCCCACAACACCTAGGTGCAATGGCCCGCAGCTCACTTTCCCCCACTTCACAGCTCCTACCTGCACAAAATATCTGCCACCGGCCACCCCGGGCCAAAGGGGTGCTGAACACTCAGTCTCTGTGCTGGCTTCGGTGCAGAGGAACAGCACAGAGAGTGCCAATAAAAGTCACTCTCGACTGAAGGATAGAGGTTACCAGATGTGCCACATCTGCTGGGGCCACCATCCCCTTTGGGGGCAAGGCTGTCATGAAGTCTCAGGCCTAGGTTTTCCAAGGGTCCTCTCCCACCCAATGCCTTGGACTTCGGTCTTCAGTTAATATTTGCCCCCCTCGTGAGCCCAGAAATCATCAGGGGTTACATCAGCCTATATTTTAATAACCTCCAAAACTCTTTCTAAGCCTCTCTGAGAAAAATATCACCATTACTATCCTGGTTCAGATTTGATATATCTGTAAACCGCACTCGCCCTTTACTTTTTTCTTTTTTAAGGATGTGTGGCTTTGTGTTATGAGTGCTTTAGGGAAAATATGGCCATGCTGGGCATGCTGACAGCCCCCACTTGAACAGAAAGCCTTTCCTGAGGTTGCCAAGCTGAACTGCAAGATGGCACCTGTGACCAGGGGTGAGTAACTGGTTAGATGTGAATTTGCACCTGTCATTTCCAGGACTTTTCAATACGATCTCATGAGGTCTACACACCAGTTCTGACAAGGATGCACAATTATCCCTGTGCGGCAGGTGAGAAAATAACAGGACTGGGCCAAAGTCTCATGGCTAGTCAACTGTGGAGCTGGCCTTACAACGTGAGGCTGAGGTCTAGAAAGCACATGCTCCCCGCTTCCAAGCTGCTTTCCCATCATGCTCTCCTTCCCCATGCAGGCGAAGGGGTTCCTGTGCCCTCCGTTCCTGGGTTTCCGAGGAAGCACAGGGAAGAATGAGAGCCCTGGGAACGTGGTCAGGAGAGGGATCCCAACACGGGACCAGTCCAAGGAAAGGCTGAGGTCAGGACGCCCAGCAGCCACCCAGACCCCGTCAAGGAATGCTGACCCACGGGGCAACAATGCGCTGCCCTGTGCAGTAGGCTTG
Source organism: Eumetopias jubatus (assembly GCF_037043125.1). Taxonomy (NCBI): domain Eukaryota; kingdom Metazoa; phylum Chordata; class Mammalia; order Carnivora; family Otariidae; genus Eumetopias; species Eumetopias jubatus. Next base: position 38,207,691 of record NW_028274808.1, read on the forward strand.
CAACCCCAACTCAACTCTTCAGTTCGGGCATCCAACACACTTTTCATCTGCTGCACACTCTTAGGCACAGTCTTCTCTCCCACGCATGCCAAAGATGAAGGCCCAGTGTCCCCAGTGCACATGCCTGGGGAGCAGGGAGGCACTGATTAAAGATATTCGATCAGGAAACCCAAGTCACGGAGTTTTTGAGGAAGAAAATAGTGCGATTCCAGATCTGGAAGAAGCGTTAGAGATCACCTCAGGTAATCCCTTCAATTTGCTTAAGGAATAGGCTCAGAGGCTTTAAGGAACAGGCCTGAGTCACAAAGTTACGAGTGTCAGTGTTGGAATTAGAACCTGGGACTCCAGAAATTGTGTTATTTTCTATCACATCACATATTATCTCCTTGCACAGAGTTCTTATTTTTGTTTTTTGTCAGGTGGCTAAACTGAGTCTCAGAGAGGTTAAGTGGCTTACTTGGGTTGACACAGTAGGTGGTAGAACCAGGCCTTGGACTCAGGTCTGTACGACTCCTAAGGGTATGTGTGCTCTTTCCAATATATTTTTAAGATCCTTGAGATGACACCATGTCCTTTATGATAATACCTGCTAACCACTCGAACCTGCTAAGGAAGTAACCCCTGCCCAGAGAACCAGCAGTTCTAAACGGACTTGTGGCAAAAAAAAAAAAAAACACTAAAAACCTAAACAAAAGAGGCCTAGTTGGCGTTTGAGGTAATAAACAAAACACCAAGACTATAGGAGTGTTCCCCAAACTTACAAAGATGGCGCCGGGTTTGCACAGAGACAGGCTGTGGAGAAAGCCCTTCTAGATGTCCCTAAAGCCTTCCCAAGGTGGGGAAATCAGTGGCATGTTCTCAAAGGCCTCTCTCTGAAGTGCTGGCGGAAGGGGAAGCCTCTGAGCTCACCAGTGGAGACTAAGCTCCTGGAGACGCCAGAGTGGCTGTAAGAGGCAGGCTGCTCTTAGCTCTGCAAGCTGCTGACTGGCGTGGCCTTGCTTGCCCTGCAGATAAGCTGTGCATACGATGACACGCGCACAGCCCCTGGTGCCCCACGGCTTCACACGTGCATCTACGCCCACGCCTCAGACCTAGCCATACACACACAGGCGTGAACACACATGCGCACCACTCATGCACCCCATCTGTGGCCTCTCCCCCTGTCCCTAGTTGTAGCTACAGCCCCTCTCACTTCCCTCCTCTAGAAAGCCAGCCCCTCGGGCTCTGGCTAATACCATTCCCAGTCCAGCGATTACGGGGCTGGCTCCAGAAGCACTGCGTTTGCTGCCTGCCTGGGCCCCTAACAAGATCTGGAGAGAAAAGTCAGGGCAGTTTATGACAGCTCCTAATGATGACTGCTCACGGTAATGACCAGCTCTGCCGCGACCCGGGTCTGAGCTGATTACAGGCTCTGGCTCCCACTCCGCACGCCCAGAACAGAGGTTTCCCGGGGGGCCCTGACCGCAGCAGATGCCTGGGCCGCATGCTGACTTCATCAGGCCAGCCTTCAGGGGCTCCTTCAAGTGGGTGGCCCAGAGCTGGCCCAGGCCTGGCCGGCACTGCTCTGGGCCCTCTCTTAAGGATGTGATTTGAGGGGCGCCTGGGTGGCTCAGTCGGTTAAGCGACTGCCTTCGGCTCCGGTCATGATCCTGGAGTCCCGGGATCGAGTCCCACATCGGGTTCCCTGCTCAGCAGGGAGTCTGCTTCTCCCTCTAACCCTCTTCCCTCTCGTGCTCTCTGTCTCTCATTCTCTCTCTCGCAAATAAACAAAATCTTTAAAAAAAAAAAAAAAGGATGTGATTTGAGGGCCTCCTCTCTTGCCCCTCCTCACCCTTACCCGCAGACTCGTCCATCCAAAATATCTTGCCTGAAGTTCTGCCGTTAGCATTTCACTGCTTTGGATTAATGAGTACCTTTTCTTTCCAGTCTCCCTCCCTTCCCAAGGTCTTCTTTTAAAATAAAAGTAAAAGTAACGTTCCAAAATAGGTTTCTGATACCTCTCCAATGCCAACAAGACAACTGTTCTATTCCTTAGCATGGCATTCGAGGCCCTCCGTGATCTGACTTTTGCCCATTTTGTCGATCTCATTTCTAAATGTTTGCCTCCACACACCTTATAAGCTGCCTGCGAATAGACTCTCTGCTCCTCAATATGTAGATAATGTCATATCTCCATGTCCAGATCTGTACTGGGCCCTCCACATAGACCATTCCTCCCATGCCCATCTTTTCAGCCTGGCAAACTACCAATGCCTGGGAGAACACCACAAGGTATCTCCTCTCTGGAGTTTTCTCTGACCCCTCCTTGTGCTCCCGCAGCCCTCACTTCCTAGCTATTCGAGGAACTTCAGCATAGGATGACACGGTATTACGTGTAACTGTTTCCCCCTCTGTATCCCCTCAGAAGGTAAGCCCTGAGGGCAGCAGCCACATCCAATCATCCTGCCCAGCCACTCTTATATGCGCTAATCAGTGCTGAGGCTGACATAGGTTGCATCCTCAATCCAGGCATTTATTAAACCTCTACCACTCACATGCAATTAGCCCATGGAGGCACCTCCACCTCAAAGGCAGGAAATGCCATGTGGAGCAGGCACACAAGGGCCAGGTGCCAGGCGTGGGAGGCAGAAGAGGAGCACCTTCGGGAAGCCCATGGCAAACTGGAAGTTTTGGCCTCCAGAGGGCCCCAGGAATGAGGCGGGGGTAGGTGCCCCAGGCCCCCACGAGCTCAGCCACAGATAGACCCCCACCTCCACCTCCAAAACTCACCAGCTCCTACTCCGATGGAGGCATGACCAAGTGGGCTACTCTCACCTCATCTGGAGGCTCTGTACAAGGTTTCTCACTTAGGATCCAGCATAAAAGGCACTACAGGATAGAATTGGGCCCACTAAAATCTCCCCTTGCCTGTACTCATCTGCACGGGTATGAGCGAGCTTCTGGCCAGCTAAGGTTTTACTTCCTTGCCAAGGGCTCACTTCAGAGCTCAGGAGACCTACGGGGAGGAAGAGACTGTCTCTTTGGCTTTGACTGTGGGAGTCCCCTCTTCCCAGGCCCTGGGAAGAAATGATCCAAACACTTCTGTGTGCATAACTAGAATCTCCTTGGGTGTGGATCCCAAAGTGAGCATATGTAGTACAAAGTATTAGCAAGGCCATGTACTCAGTACATGTTCAACCACTGTCTGTTGAATTCAGTCTGTGCAAGAGCACATACCTGCTGCAGATAGATTTGCAAAAGAAAACACACACACGTACGTGCATCACACACCCGTTTCTAAATGAATATGGTTAAGAGTAAAGAAGCTGTAACCTAAGACACTGGATACCACTGACCAGCATGTGGCACCTTGCAGGCATCTGAGCCCCTTTGCGCCTCTGCATCTCAGAATAAAGGTGGTAACCCTTTCCAGTTAGCCAAGCTCCCTCTGGGTGCAAGCAGTCACAGCTTACGTGGGGGTTAGAGGCTGCCCTCATCTGCTGCCTCGTCCTTCTACTTTTCAGCATCTTGCCCAGAGCAGATGGCAATACTTAATGACTGACCTCCTTTCCTCCTGCAGCCATGAGCGGCCTGGGAGGTGTCTGGGGCCCATGGCCACACTGGATGGGTAACCACTGTAACACACCTGCTCATTCCAACTCCTCCAGGAGCTGGGGACCCCACCCTCCCAGCGAGGTACACAGACAGCACAAAACCCAAGTCCTTCCAACACATCTCAGTTCAGGCTTTGTGTCCCCAAGTCTTTAGCCAGGGCAAAGCTCTAACACAGGATGCTGACTCAGTTGTGAGAGCTGACAAATGATATTCTCTACCCATATTTGTTTACCTGCATTGGGTTTTGTCATTTAAGAATTACTACTCTTTGTTTGGGTTCTCAACTCCTTTCCCAGTCCTTGTCTCTTGACACCAGGAATTTCCTTTCTCCATTAATCTTAATTAATGGATTAATTAATCTCCAGTCTTTACTTTCTCCATTAATCTTAAATCTGAAGTTAGAATACTCATTCCTCCGGTCATCTTCCCTGAATTTCTCCAGCCCCCACGGAAGACCCTCCCTCCTCAGGCCTAAGAACTTCTGAAGCTACCAGAGAACAGAGACAAACAAGCATGGCCAAGGCCTGCCTCATCCACCAGATTCTTAAATTTGTTGAGGATGAGAAGCAGGTTCTTGGCTCAAAGCTGAGACCAAAGGAAGCCTGGAAGGAGCACAGGCAAGTCTCTGGGTCCAGGAGGTCTTCGTGGCAGGCCGGCGCCACCTCCCCCCAAGGGACTCCTGGAGGAGGCCACTCACCCTCCAGGTGCAGCTGTCTGTTCGGGTCCAAGTGCCAATTCCAGGCCCCCGTTTCTAACTCTGCTGCCACAGACACAGAGATAGGGCTTTCCTTCAGCTCTAAAGCAATTTCCAGAAGCTGAATGGATCTGTTGTGGAAGACACACCCGCATGAATGAATTTTCAAAGGGCTCACAAAGAGAAAAGAAGACATCTGAGGTTCTTACAGAAGGATATGTCCTGGAGAGCACGCTGATGAAGGACGAGAGCAAACCAGAGAAAGCCGTTCTCATAACCCTGCCCGAGTGAATGAGAACACAGAGGAGGAGAAGCTGGTTACTCATGTTTCCCCACTGTCAGAGCACTATTTTGGCATCTTTACAACTCACAGACATCCTTTCAGAATTTGTAAATGATTTCCCTTAATTCCTGCCCTAAAGAAATACCATATTTATTCCCCTAAATATCTGCAAGTCGGTAAGCACCTGCTACCTGCACACCCATCCCTCAAAAGCCCTCAGAACAGCCTGGCCCCACACACCCGCAGCCCCTCCCACCCCGAAAGACCAGCACCAGTTACTCTCAAGACTTAAACACCAGCACGGAGGCTGTCTCTGCACTTGAGCCCAGACCTCCATCCCAAACGCTTTCACCAAGGACACAAACATCACCTCTTCTCCTAGGTCCCGGCTTCCTCTCCCTGACCCACTAAAGAAGTCAGGATGAGAGGGACCCAGGGTGAGGCCTAAGTTACAGGAGGTCCCTAGGAACACCTTTAAGCTCGGTCCTGCAATAGGGACCCCACCCAAGGCCAGGGTGATCTAGAAGCTCCAGACTCCTGGACCAGAGCTGTCCAAGAACAAGCTGTTTATAATTCAGCCGTCCCTCCCCGAAAAGCCACTATACACGATGACCACAATATCTTCCTTTGAAAGACCTAGAAGGCTTTCTTTCATCTCTTTTCTTTTCTACCACCATTCATGTGTTCATTCAGTCCCTCTCTCAAACATGTCATGGGCACTGACAGAACCAGACCTGCCCTCTCTCTTCCAGAGGATCGCTCACCAGCGAGCAAAGCCAATGGCCCCAGGGACATGTCGGCAGCACTCTTCACGCTACCATTCAAACTCAGGAGAATTCACCGCCCCCGCGTCCCAGTCCCAGCCCCCTACCAGTTTTGTCCAACGAATGTCTATTTTCCAAGAAACCTAAACTGGCTGCTTCAAGCTCACGTTCCTCCTCACACATCACAGGCTGTTTGTGGGATGCTGACATCCTGAGGCTCGCCCCTCTGAACCAGGAAGGCCCCAGTGCCAGCACCAAGTGGCACTTGAGCCCAGGGAGGCCCACCCGGCACAGGAGGCTCCTGCACCCACGGGCCTGGCCGGGTCTTGCTCCAGGCAAGGCTGCTGTGCCAAACTCTCGGGGGCCACGGTGGGAGTGACAGTGCTAGTGACAGTCCCGAGGCCTCTTACACAGCAAAGCTATCGCTCAAATATTTAGTGTATGTGTCTGGCTTTCACACGGAATTTGCAACCTGCCAATTACCAGTGTTTACCTTGGTAGAAATTCACGGGAAATTTTAGTCTGAACAGGCCCAGAGTTTATTTTACTGCCAGATAAACAACTTTCTTTGATAAATCATCCGTGTGACAGTGTTCCTGAAAGACTAAACAAAGATTTCAAACGTAATCTATAGGCCTTTGAGAAGTCTTCCAAAGCTAATGCATGTTTAATTGGCTGCTCTAAGCAGGGTAGGGCAGGGCAAGGGCCTGACATTTCTTTGGCCATTTGTTCTCCTTTAAAACACACACACACACACACACACACACACACACACACACATATAAATTGGAGCTTCTGGCTCATTTCTGCAAAACTGGATGGCATTTACCAATATTTAAATGCTTGCTCGCTTCTCTGAAATTAGCCTGTTTTTTGGTTAAAGGGAGTGCATCTCACAAATACCACAAGGCCATTGTTGGAAAAGAAGCAAAGGCCCTGGAGATCAGCTTGAGAAAAAGAGTGCGGAGAGCAGTATAACACACAGGGCTTTAAAACCTCTCCTAAACGGAACCCAATAAATTAGGAGTAGAAAAACACGTATCAGGAATTAGATTTCTGAAAATCACATACAAACAAACAAATAAACAAAAAAAACACCTTCAGGAGGCACATCCTAAAACTGCATACGGTCAGTTCAAGCTCCATGGGCACAGTGCTTAGGGTGTCATCAAACTAAAACCCAGATCTAACTTCTAGAAAGAATACACAAGGTTGTTTTCTGTTAGGTTTGTTTGGGTTTTGTTAACTATGGCACCTTGAAGCTGCATAGAGCTTTTCAAGTTTTTCCAAATGAGCTTTTAAAAAGCCTTCTTCAGTCTAATCCTCTGTTAACCAGAGAATTAACCAGAACATTCCATTCCATTTCCTAAAAATTTTTTGCCAAACAAGCTGATTTCACTCGTGCCAGAATCCTCCTACCTAGTCTAATTTCCATCCTGAAACTATTCTTTCCAGTGAGAAGAGATAATCATGATTATGGACTGAGCTGCGGCCATATTCCCGGAACCCCACACACTTGACTGAGTCAATTCTCCCCATAACACAGTAACACAGGAATCACCACTCATATTTTGCAAGTGAGGAGACAAGCTCAGGGAGGTTCAGAGGCTCTCTCGTGGTCACTCAGTTCATAGGGTTGGGATTTAATCCAAGTCTCCCTGGCCCAAACTTACATTCTTTCTACTCTACTGCACTGTCTGCCTCCCCACAAAGAAAGAAACCGATGATTGCTGAGCTCTTTCCCTGTGGCAGGCACACCTACTAGTCCATTTCCATCCCACAGGGCCTGAGAGCAGTGAAGGAACACCCTATATCCTCTTCCCAGGGAGCTTCCCCACCATTCCTGGCAGGGGGGGACCTTGACAGCATGGGAGTACGTGAAGGACAGGTATGAAATCTGGACCAGGTGCCCAGGGAAGTGCTGGTGGGAACAAAAACCTTAATGTATGCCAGGCAGGGCAGACTTGGGCAATCACATGACTAACTCCTTTATCTGAGTCTTATTTTTCTCAGTCTGTGACATGAGTCCTGGATTGGCTGATCTTTGAGGTTCCATCCAGCGCAGCGTGTCTTTAGAATGACAAAGGGATACAAATGAGCAATGCGGCACCCAAAGACATGGGCCGCCTGTGCAAACTGTGAACAGCCCCCATTTCCCAAATTATCCCTTCCCCCCACCTTTCTCCACCCACACCCAGAAAAGCTTCAGACAACAGAGGTGAAGCTGAGGGTCAGTCCTTCTCAGTCCCCTTCTCCAGCATAGTCTATCCATACATCACATGAAAAGGGGGACGTTTTGTTAAGTGAAATAAGCCAGACGCAAAAGGACAAATATTGCAGGACGCCACTTACGTGAAGTACCCAGAATCGTCAAATTCATAGAGACAGAAATGAGATGGTGGTTTCCGGGGGCCGGGAGGAGGGCGGATAGGGAGTTAGTGTTTGATGGGGACACAGCTTCAGTTTGGGAGGATGAAACCTCTCCAAAGATGGATGGTGGGGAAAAGTGCGTGACAACGCGCGTGTATTTGATGCCACTGAACTGTACACCTAACAGAGATGGTAAATATCATGTTATGTATATTTTACTACAATAACTTTACAAAAAAAGATAAGGAAGCTTAAGAAATGGGGCAGGGCCACTCCTAATCAGAGAATCACCAGCTGGAGAGGACCTCACAGGATACCCGACCACACCATTTGGCCACTGACTGTCCCAAGGAGTCAGACCTGGACTTGGCCACAAGGAGGGGAAGTCGTGTGTCAGCCAATCCTGAGCCAATTGCACCCGCAGCGAAATCACTCTTAGGACAAAGAAAAGCAGCCACTCTGGCGTGATGCAAGGAGGGGACAGGGCTGAAAACAGAATTAGGTTTGGGAAAGATTTCAATAAATAGACTGAAAACAGAGGACAGAGAGCTCCCAAGATGAACCTCTCATTTCTCTGGGGAGAGCCACAGAGGAGGCCCGGGACAGGTGACCATCCCTGAAAGGGCTACTTCTGTCCCTGGAAGGATCAACCGCAGTGAATGTTTAGTGAGTCCGGCCTGGGTTCCTGACACACCATCTCTTCTTCTACTCCTCACCAAAACCTATACCTGGTCTATGAAATAGAGGGAAACTGAGGCCTGGACCGGGGAAGGGATTTGCCCAGTGTTGCAGGGCATGCACATAGGAGAAAAGGAAGGACTGAACTCAGTTCCAGGGAACGCCGTGCCCCATCCATAGATCCTCGCTTCTCTGTCCTTTCTCATACTTAAGTATACTTTCACGGGCTCCACTATGCTAAAGCAGAGTGATTCTCACCGAAATTTGCTTTACCCAAGTGTCTTCCTGCCTGCTGGAGCCGAGAGAATTAGGCATGGAGACAGGGAGCACCGCACTCACCAGAAGGGGAAATGTGGCTCTTTCCCACCTTTGCCCTGACGTTCCTTAGCATGGCTTCAGAGTGCAAAGTGGTCCCCATGTGACCTCAGCCCAAACTGCCCAGGGCCTGACTACTCTGGCTAGGACCCCAGGTTTGGGGCCTGCTCAGACAGTCTCCAATCTGAGACCACGGGTGAGCAGGGAACAGACATCACTACCAGCCCAGCCAACCAAAGGCTTCAAGGCTTCTGGGTCAGCCACGGCCCATGCACCGGACAGCAGGCCCCCGTGCACGGATGGGAAGGTACTCCAAACGGGACCCGGGCTGCGAGCTGTGGGCTATGGTTCCCGTGGATGAAAGCGCCAACCCCACGTTTTCCCTCACATGAAATGCCTTAACAATCCCTCCCAAGTATTTACAGATCTGTGGATGGGAGATGTATTTCAGGGGTCTTCAGCCTGCCAACTCCACTCCAGGAGCTGTGTGCCCTCTCCCCTGTCTATTTAATTTTACTTTCACTGAACTAGATTTCTGGATGTGAGTGCTTTTGTTCTGTTTTTAACATACATGCATATATACTCAGTCACCCAAAACAGAGTGTAAAGTTTTCCTTGAAATTAATAAACATGTTGTACATAGTCACTGGAAAGGAGCTTTCTCCTTTTACTTAAAAAAAAAAAAAAAGGCAGTCCAAGTCCAATTTCCATCTCCCCTACCATCCCATCTGACAAACTTTTATTTCATGCCTACCATGGGGAAGAGACTGCTCCTGGGACTGTTTGAGTACAAACAGGCCTTGTTTTGTTCATTCTAAGACACGGATTATCTTCACATTTTCACGTGAAGCATGCTTCCTTTGTCACTGCTACAAAACGAACAGCGCATGTCATGATTAGTGGGCATCTCACATTAGGTAAAATGGTGCAGATTAGAGACCCTGCTCCCCAGCAGCTCACAGATGTCGCAATTACTGCGCTGGCAGCCAGTTTTCCTCACCTGCAGGAGGAAACCCAAGGTTTAGCTTGGAAAGGCTGAATCTACATTTTGCAAGAGATCAAAGCGCCCTTCAGAGTAAAACACTGTGCCTCCAAAGAGCCGCACAGCCAAGGCACCTTGAAAGACGAGTTAAGGCAGAGCAAGAACAGATTAGTGAAGTTTCAGGAACCTCTGAAAAGACTTCTTCTAGGAAATACTCCCAAATGCTAACAATGAGAGCTGGTTTCTTTCCTTTCCTATTTGACTCCTTTTGGTATTACAAAGTATGGTTTTACTCTTTATGAGGAAATATATAAATGGAAAAAAAAAAATCCTTCCAGAAGGCAAGGAAAATTTCTGGGGGCAAAGAAATCTTTTTTTCCACAGCAAGAAAATACTGGGATAAAGAAGTTGCCACCTGAACTCTCAGGCTCAAGAAACTGGAGAAGCCAGTATGAGAGGAAGCTCTGAACTCTTAGCAGAAGTAGATCATCATGCACATTTCTAGCAGAAAAGCTTAAGGGTGTTTACAGATACTGGAGAAGCCAGAGAGACTGGCCGGAGGCGGGGTCCTAACCTCCCAGCAATTATAAATCAGATCTTAACACCCGTGGGATAAGCTAACGTGAGGGAAAGATGCCTATGGGCACCGAGTTGTTACCAGCAGGATTATGAGTGGGGCAGCTTGCAAATACGATATTGGCATGTTGAAGAGAAAGGAGCAGCACCCTGTTGTCACATAGCAGGAAAAGCCGAGAGAACAAAAAGCAGAGCAGTGAGTCCCAATTTCAGCACAGCAGACAGGCTGGCCACCATGTTGAATTCAGAGACTTTGCGCCATCTAACTTTCGGCTTTCCCACATCTGGTACTTGATCCAGGCTAATCCACCTGAATTCCTGAGTATCAGCACACAGGTGTTTCTACTGATGCTTTTCCCTGTTGGGGAAAAGAAATGCACTCGGAACTGAGGGGCGGGGTACGGTGCAGAGGTAGAGAGACTAGTGGCCAAGCAGACCTGCCAGAGGTTTTAAAATGTACCGCCTGCGAAAGAGGTGACGGGCTGTGCACGCCCAGCTCCACAGAGGCTGCAGGAGTCTGAGGATGCATTGGCAGGAGGGCGAGTGTGTGCACTGACCCAGAAGGAATGCACCCCCTTATTCCTCGAGCTCACAGAAAGCCTTCCAACAACCTGATGTCTTCCCACCGGGGATGTCAGGGCCACTTAATGCGAAGTTTGATCCCTGGAGTAGAGAGTAAAACATTCTTTTTCTTCTCTGTTGTGTGTCAGCTTGCATTGCTGAATTTCTTTGTTTCCTAACTGAATCCCATCAGCGTGGCTGACTGCCTCACTTACTTGAAATGAACTGAGCTAAGAAACAAGTTTCTCAACAAGGCTGCATTCTCCAGGATGCTGAGAAGGGCAGCGTTAAGCTCAGCCCCTGCAGAGTGGGGGGGAAAAAATCCGATTTATGGCCTTATAAGAACATTACAAACAAAAAACTAAAAAGTCTCTCTTGCACCCAGTTCAAAGAAGCCTGGCACACACCATACCCATGCTGAGGGGATAAATGCCTCTGTGGCAAAGCCCAGTGGCTGTTCATCTTCTCTTAAATGAGGAAGGCAGCAGGCCAGAAAGTAAAAGAACTCCAGGTGGCAAAGTCAGATTCCTTATTTATGAAGTAAGTGGACTTGATATGATGACCTGTAGGGTCCAGGAGGACCTCAGAAATTCTCTGAAGCCAAGAAGAAAATCAGCTCAGGGCAAATGGAACACAGTCCCAAACAACTCATCAGTCAGATCTGCCAAGACCTGACTGGCTATTAAAACGAGATCTACCCCTCCCTCCCATAAGCAGTAAGCAGGTGGCTTGCTGACTTAGTAGGCAGCTACTACAGCAGGGGCAAGGATAGCTGTCCCAGGGGGGTTACCTGAGCACCCTCTAGAGCCTTACCCTACACCATAAGGTCAACCTTCCACGTTCAAATTCTTTCCCAAAGCCTGCCTCTTCGGCCCACTTCCAGGGAATGTCTCTAGTTGAACTAGTTGCCACAAAACCCCCAATTACCAGAACTTTGATGAGTAAGTGGGAGTGGGGGGAGGAGACCTGATGACAAGTTCAGGGTGGTAAGTTCCAAAGACTCCGAGCATAAAGACACGGATTCTCTTCTCACACCTTAACATTAACAAGTCCTTAACATTAACTTGGCCTTGAGTTCCCACAGCCCCCTTCTCAGCTGGTGAGTTATCTCATGACTCCATGACTCTCTAGGAAATCACTGATTAGTGTTTGGTCAGTGTTTAAGAAAAAAAATTTTAATTAAATTGTAATTTACTCTAGGTAAGTATTTTTGAGTATGGTGTCTAGCACAGTGCTTTGCCCTCCAGAAATGTTGAATGAATGGATATGTGACTCAATGAATGACCAGATACATTGAATTTGAGCTCCCGAATAGGAAGGCATGGTCAGTCAATCACTTCCTTCATACACTGAATTCCAGAGTTTTCCATCACTCTTCCCTCAGGAGTTGAGCCTGATAGAAGTCACAGGAGCATAAAACATCAGCTAATATATTACCTTCCAGAGTTCACTTTAATATGGATCCTGGATTTGTGCAAATATCAGGGGGCCAACTTCTAAAAGTGAGTGGGCTCATTTACAATACCTGAAGAGTATCAGTGAAATCCAAACCGGGGCCCCTCAGTTATCCCTCGAAACAATTCTTTCGGATCACAGCCTATCTCAACAGATTCTTCCTGCCCCAGGATTTCCGAGAGATTTTTTTTTTCTCTGTCCCAAATGCATCTTTGGGAAGGAATCTCAACTCCATTTGTGGAACAAAAGCTTGTTGCTAATGCAGCGTGGGACTGTGCACCCACAGACTCTACAGCAGGAGACCTGCCATGCTCAGCTGGGCTCTTGGCACCCCCAGTGAAGCAAGGAGGTGAGCATCAAGAAACAAAAGTTACTACCAGATGATGGAAGGGTCAACACAGTCTGCACACATCACCTCAGATGCCCTCTACCATTTCCTTTGGGTTCATTTAAAATGGCAACCAGAAAAAAGGATGTGCCTCAAAGACAGGCAGGAAAATGCATTCTAGACCAAACTTCCTAGAGGTCCCGCAGGCCCCCACCAAGAACAAAGGAGGCAGAGATGCCTAGTGCACAAACAAAACATGCAAGGCATATCCACCCTCAAGAAGCTCTTTGCATCAAAGGGTCTGAGTTCTCCCACTTCTGTCCTCAGTCACAATGACAGTCCTGAGAATATGTGTGTCACGTGTATGATTTCCTTCCATTTGCGTGTACAGGTCATATTCGTGTGACTCAGACACAGCCCTTGACCAGTGGAAGCCCCTTCCTTATGCTTTAATATGCTTGGTTAATGAAAACATGCAGTTGGTCGCCCTGAATGGCCAAAGACTCCCATTACCTACCATTCTGCTTTTCCTGGTAAGAATTCTGCACGAACTGCAGCCTCAGGGACACGAAGCAGGAATTGTGAGAAATGCACCTCTCAGTGTCAGGCTGAACCTTCCTTCAGCAAAGCAGGCCTGGCCTAAGCAGAGCCACTTCTCAGCATCCATATGAAATAGAAGGAGTCAGCCTTCCAAACGAATGTGGTTGACGTTTACCTTTCCCAGAGAAGACAGGCTCAGGGCGTCTGGAGCTGTTCAGGTCTTCTATGAGGCTGACTACAGGGGGCATCCCTAAAAGGCCCCCTGAGATCTGCTCCCCAGGCCACACCCAGCCCTTCTCTTGGGGCTCTAAGGGCTGATTTGGAATTCTATTTTAACCCAGAGTGGTTTGGGAAGAAGGGAGAGAATTCTTGCTACTGGAGGGAGGTCAATTTCCTGTGCCAGGAAGGACCTGATGGGGGGACCATCTGAATGCCCCCAGCGGCTGGACTCCACCTCCCCAGCATTTCAGAGCCTGGGTAGAGTGGTGCTGACACCTAGGGGTGGATGGAGAAAGCGCCAGTGTGGAGGGAAGGAAGGCCCGCCAAGCAGCTGGCAGGACCTCCTGGGTGCACCTCCTGGGAGCATCCAAGGAGTGGTGTTGCTCCCTAACTCCTCCCCATCTGTCCTCGAATCTGCCACCCTCCACATCTAGTGAAGGACCCCAAAAACCTGTCCCCCTAGGGATCCTTCACACAGAAGGGCAGAAGGCAAGTTTGACTTTAATAAAAAGGAGCCAGTTCTCCACCCTATCTAGATTACCATGGGCCTGAGAAAGGCAACCACTGGGGGAGAATGAAGGGAGAGAATATGAAGCTCCAGAAAGAGGCATCCACAGGCTCTCTGTTCCCCAGGGACGCAGACCAGGAAGAAGCAGGGACTATGCCAAACCTCCCAGAGGTGGCCAGGGGTGCTTTCTTACCAAACTCGCTCGCACAGAGATGTTCGATTATGGCTTCAGATTTCAACTCATTGTCACACGGAGGACACACGGTTGTGCCTAGGAAGGGAAAGGAGGAGAAAAAGGAGCTGTGAGTGACAGGGATAGGGGTTCTGGAAGGAGCTATCCCTGGGACCAGGCTGGAAGTAGTTAAAGGTCTTCTGGAATTTCTGAAGGGCAGCTGGAGAATCAAAGAGTCCTGGAACCTTGGACCTAAAGCCAACAGACACAGTTTCTTGAAAACCTGGGGGCTAGAACTGTGGAATACGGCACAACCACGTAAACCAACCTAATCTGGGGCTAGGCAGGGGCGGGTCTTTGAACTGTGGCTTGATGGGGAGTGCGCATCTATTCCAGGTGTTTGTTTCTGGTTCTTTCTCCCCTCGCCCTTAAATATCCCTCTCTGATCCCTGCCCCCTTCCCATTCCCAAACTCCCAATGGGATAGCAGATCAATCTGACCTGCTCTCTAGGAGCCAAGAAGGAAACTCAGACACACCAGCCCTAGCCACAGGCCCCGAACACCCCTCTCCAAAAGGGCCATTGCAGTGCGAGTTCCTGCCTGCGCCGGGTGGGGGGAGGCAGGGCCAGCTGGGTGGGGGCTGGGGGCAGCACCAGCAAGAGCTGCCAAATGGGAGAGGGGAACCCTCCGAAGGCGTTTTCACAACACTGTGAAGTGCTTTGAAGAGGAGGTGTGTGTGTGGTAGGCATGAGGGCCACTGCCAGGCACTAGGCACAGGGGGAGGAGACTTCTGAGGCCAGAGCCAGAGGCCTCCTCCAGGCCCAAATGCTGCTGGAGAGGACCCCTGGGAGGTGGAGTGTCTCTGTGGGAGGCCAGCGAGAAAGCAGGACAGTGGAATCCCCGGACGGGTGAGGTGGCCTATCATCATCACCACCATCCCCACCATCATCCATCAACCACGAGGAGTTTAATCCATGATCTAGGAAATCTAGCACATTCGAAGGGCACTCTGCCCCTGGCAAAGCACCGGGGTCCAAGCCAGTCTGGCGCTGAGGAGCAGAGGGAAGTCACCCAAGGTAAAACGGTAAGATGGAAGGCCCTTTGTCCTGCCCTTTCCAGTGGCCTCTATGGCAGTCTCCTGCCTGTGAGGTCCCCTGTGGCTCAGTGAAATGGGCCAAGCCTCCCACAGTGGAGACGCTATGGAGAGAGCTACACAGCCCTGCCAGGCCAGCGCTGCCCCCAGGACATCCTGGTCCACAGCCGGTCACCCCCACTTCCACGCAGGGACCACACCCCTTCATTGTTCTTCAGATTCCTCTCCCACATTCACTCTGTACCCAGGGCCAAACACCATCCAGATACTCAACGCAGCAAGAACCACAGCCAAGCAGAAGACTTCTCCAAGGTTCTCCAGAACCTTCTCCAAGCAGAAGACTGTGTAACTGTCTTTTGGCCCAGAATTTGGAAATTTGCTTTTCGGCCAGAACTTGAAATTAGGTTCTGGAGGTAATGTTTCTGACAAGGGGAAAAACTTACCCAGAATTTCGCATTATGGTTCTTGCTTCCATGGGGAGAAAAACAGAAGGAGTCCTGAAATATGGGAAGGACCATGTTACCTACCCCGGGAGAGTGAACCGTGCTTTGGGGTTTTCCTTGTTCTCTTATTTACTTTTTTTAAGTGGAAGCTATCACACTGGAAGTTTTTATGAATATAATCTTGACTGAACAAGTAGCAGGGCCCGGGCAGTGAGAATATCAAACACTGTCCCCTTGGCACACTCACATCATCCCCTCTGGACCCTCTGAGTTCCCTGAGGGGCTCTGTAGTCCACGGGGCCATGTTCCTCAGGCCCACCAATGAATATTTGACCTTCAGCACTTCTCAAGGTAGAAAGAGCTCATGGGGTGAGCTAACCCCTATCTTGACTTTTCTTTTGGCCAACTCTGGAGCAGCTTGATCCAGGGAAAGGAGGAATGTGTAATGCAATATTCATCTATGCCCCCCCTCTGGTGTGTCCTTGGGGCCCTGCAGGCCGCCTGAGCGGGAGAAATCCACCATCCGTCTGAGAGGTAGAACTAAACTGCTGGTCTAAGGTAGATTTAAAATAATGTTTAAAGCAAAGGAACCAAAAACTGAAAGGTTTTGTGTTTCACTAATATTTTAGGGGGAGGAGAGGAGACAGTCTAACACTAGAGGCACAATGAAGTGATTTTTTAAAAAATCCGGACACACATGGACACAGCTGTCTCTCCCGCTCTTATACAAACACACACACACACACACACACACACACACACACACACACACAAAATTTACACGTAAACTTTCTCTCTCACACATACAGCAGGTCTTCCCTGGCCAGCTCCTTGACACCCCGAGACAGACCCTCTGGAGGCTCTCAGGACATGTGAGGGCACCGTGGGCCCTGCAATCCGTGACTAGAACGGCCAGGCTGATCTAACGCATGACACATCTGAACAAAAAAAATAAAAATAAAAATAAAAATATATGCTCATTCATCCAACTTCAGTCAGTGAAACCTGGCTGGAAGGGGAAGCAACAATGTACTGGCCTGGGAATGGATAGGTCTAATGTAAGTGTGAGATTTAGAAATAACTTTCCTGGAAAGTTGATAAAGTTATGCCTCTCCTGTAACAGATAGGGACAGATGCTGATGTAGCTGGGGCGTCAGCCTTTTGGAGGGAAAAGTATCTTTTGACTTCTCTCTCATTATCAAGTTGATCTTTACTAGCACATGGCCCCTAAGGTGTGCCCAAGACCCCAAAACATGCCCATTTACATGAATAGCATGCAGAGATATGTGTTGCCTTGAAAATTTGGCTTTAATTTCAAAGACTAAAGAGAAAGAATAAAAGCAGTGCCTGTATATTTATTCTTACCCCAAAGTACCAGTTCCCATTCTGGAGCCACTAGCCATAAGGTCATAAGGACTGGTAGTTTGGTCTGTCTCAACCTGCCCCTGCAAACACACACACACACACACACACACACACACACACACACACACACAGCCTTCCCACCTCCATGCTGAGCTGACAATGGCCATGCCACCTCAGACGATGTCATGTGGGGCTCCTGTGGGGCTCCCTCCCACTGAAGGGCTGCAGTGCTGGGGAGGAGTGGGTGCTCTCTCCTCTCTGGCCAGAACCTCTCACCAAAAACAATGAGGGAAGAACCAGTTCCCAAGCCCCACACCTGACTGGTCTTCTCGTGGCTCATCTCTACTCGGCAGCTGGCCTTGGGAGGGTGCCTGCCTAGGCACTCCTGGGCTAGAGGGGAGGACAGAGGGGGATGGTACCAAGGCCCAGACTCAGGAGGAGGCAGTCAGGTAAACAGCAGCCCAGGGGTCAAAAGCAAGACAGCAATTATATGATATCCCCCACTCCACTCCAGCCTTTGAGGGGGTCAGTTGGGAGGATTCTTCCCCCTCTATATGTAGGCACCTTGGCCAGTCCCCCATCCTCCCCTCAAAATGTGTTCCCCCAAAGGTCTCCGTGGGCATGGGCTCTCCCCTAAACACAACCGGGAGTGGAGTAGAGGCCTCTGGGGCAGAGCTGGGCTAATCTCCTAGCCAGCCAGTGGCCAGCCAGTGAGGAAGGGGAGAAGGAAAAGCCTGGGGGCTGCCTG
Organism: Eumetopias jubatus; assembly: GCF_037043125.1. Taxonomy (NCBI): domain Eukaryota; kingdom Metazoa; phylum Chordata; class Mammalia; order Carnivora; family Otariidae; genus Eumetopias; species Eumetopias jubatus. Next base: position 38,225,379 of record NW_028274808.1, read on the forward strand.
CCGGGGATGGCTCCACACCCGCAGAACACAAAGTGCTTTGTTTGCTCTAGGTAATTGCTGAGCTCTTGCTCCCAAAGGGCCGCACTTCCCCCAAAGGTTAACCCTGTGCAGACACCCAGGAAGGGGCGAGCAGAGGTGCCCTGGCCAGTGCAGCCAGACTGCTGTCTCTCCCACACCTGGCAGGGGCCCAGGCCACCCAATGCCGGTCACTTTGGACCAATCTCCTCCCTCCCTAGAATAAGCAGGAGCATTGCAAATTCGGGACTCCCTTTCCCCATACTACCACCCTCACACTGGAAGAGTAAACCCTTCAGAGGACATTTCTCTTTTAGGCATCACTTCAAGATGAACTAAGTCAGCCAAGAGCCGGTCCCCCACCCTAAACCCCCTCCTCAGACCCCCTCCGGACAGCGCCCCTGTGCTAATAGCATCTAGGTATGGCTCCCCATCCCGGACTATGGGACTTTGGGCACATCTTTCAGCCTCAACTCTGCTCCTGAAGAATTCGTTCCTATAAAAGTCAGGCCACCACGCTGGATTTTTTGTTTGTTTTGAGTTGGCTTTTGCCTCTCCGGGATTTTTTTCCCCTCCCACTCAAGAGCTGCCCTTTAAGTGGGAGGGGTTCGAGAGGAGGCTCAGGGTCCTCCGTGGAGCTGTTCAGAAAGTCTCCAATTTGCGCAGCCCCACTCCCCAAGGAGAGATGAACAATGAGCTAATTGCATTTTTATCTTTCTAATTACCTGAGGATTTGTGTAAATGGGAAAAGCAGGGGGTATGCAAGAATGAGAGTACACACTTTCCAGCCCCCAGCCCTCCCCCAAGCAGTTACCTGAAAAGGGTGGAAAAACAGAAATCCTGTTTCTAAACTTTTTTTTCTCAGCCAGCTCTGCAATCCTCCCAGAGCTACTTGGCTGAATGACTAGCTAAGGAAAGCTCGGGGAAGGGGGGGGGGGGGGGAGGGTGGATATTTTTTTTACTCCTCATCGAACCTATGAAAATAAACAAAGCTGCGCCTTAGCATTTCCTCGGCCTTTCTAGGCTTTCTACACTTTGGGTTTGGGTTTTTTCCTCCTGGGGCATCCCGTCTCGGGTATTAAAAACTTCCACGGGGACTCGGTTCCCTCCCAGAGGGAGAAGGGCTCTCCTTTCATATGGAGGATAAGGCTTTGTCTCAGGTATGGAAAAAGCGAGCCTGGATCCCAGAGAGCCGCTCCAGGCACCGCATCGAGCTTGCTAGGGGCCGAGGCGCAGCCGCCGCTGCCGGCCGTGCACCTGGGTCGGTAGAGGTGCTAAGCGACACCTCGGACGGACGAGAGGCTTTTAAAACTCGTTCCGCACAGCTTGAGAGCAGCCTCCAGGGAGCACGTCCGAACTCCGGGGAGGAGCGGCGGGGCGGGGGTCCTAGTGGCAGGGGCTTTCCCCGCGGCGGGTCCCCTGGGTCCCCGCCCGCCCGGGTTGGGGGGCTCGCGCGCGTGGAAAGGGCCGACCTGACCTTGGGGCTTGGAGGCTTCGGTGGCATTGGGCGGGGTCATGGCGATGCAGACGTCCCCCTCGGGGAACTTGTCACACTTGAGCATCTCGGGCCAGTAGAAGCCGAAGAACTGCATGACGGGCTCGCACGAGTCGCGCACGGCTTCGCAGAGCCAGCGACACGGGTAGATGGGCCGGTCGAGGCAGACTGGCGCGAAGAGCGAGCAGAGGAAGACCTGGGTGCCGATGTGGCAGTTCTTGTTGAGCAGGGGCACCCAGCTGCTGGCCTGCTGCTTCACCTCGGCCATGGTCTCGTGCTCCAGCAGGTTGGGCAGCACCATCTTCTTGTAGCCCACGTTGTGGCACAGCCGCAGGTCCACCGGGATGTCCACGCACTGCGGCGGCTTGGTGTAGAAGCGCCCGCTCTGGTAGGAGCCGATGTCCGACTGGAAGCTCACGTAGTCGTACTCGCTGGCCGAGCCCGCGGCCAGGAGCCCGGCGGCCAGCGCCAGCAGCACGCCCGAGGCGGCCCAGCGGCGGCCCCCAGCGCCGCGCCCGCTGCCCATGCTGGCTCGGGGCACTCGCTCCCGCGACGTCGGGGCTGCCTCGGCCGCCTCCCCGCGCGCGTCCCGCCGCAAACTTCCAGGGATCTCCAGGGACAAAAGGCGCCGTCCCCAGCGCTGCCCGGCTCGGCGGCCGCGCGCTCCTTGCCCGGTCCTCGGCGGGTGGCTGCCCTCGGCCTGCGGCGGGCGCCGCGCCTGGAGCTCGCGCGGGGAGAGGAGCGCGCGCGGCGGCCCGAGTGCTGCCCCGGCTCCCGGACGCGCGGCGGGCGGGCGGGCGCGCGGCACCTACTCCTGAGGCTGCAGCACTCGAGTGCCCGGTGCTCGTGTTGCAGAGCCCTCGGAGTCTCCCCGCGCAGCCAATCAGCTCCCGGCGGCTGCGAGCCGCACTCATTTAGCATGTCAGTCACCGGCGCAATTAACCAATCGCTTCACTTGCAAGGGGGTTCGGTTTACTAGAACTAAACCCAGGTCAACACCCCTTAAAAAACAAAACCAAAAATAAATAAATAAATAAATAAATAAATAAATAAATAAATAACAGAAGAAGTGGGGAAAGGAGAGGAAAAGAAGAAGAAAAGGACAGGGAGAGAAAGAAGGAATAGATAGAAGTGTGGGGTGGATAAAGAGGGGAGTTACCGCTGGTCAACTTGAGTCGGCCAGAAGAGAAGCAAGAAAGCTTATCAGTACTTGCAAATCCACGCGATAATGAAGACTTTTTATTTTTTACGCTTTTTCCTAATTTCAAGCAGCAGCCCACTAGACAAGCAGCCCACCTCTTGGGTTTTGTCCTCCGCAGCTGCAGTACCAAGGCAGACGGTTTCGGACAAGCCCAAACCCGGGCTCATGAAGGCTGAACCAACCGAGATCTGCTTTTAAATCCCCAGCCGGTCCGGCTCCGGTCCCGCAAAACCAAGGGGGAAGGTGCAGTTGGGGCTGCTCGCTGGTTTAAAAATGCAGCTCCTTCCCAGGTGGGACAACCAGACGGTGGCCCTCAAACACACCGGAGGGTGCTGGTCATTGTTGCAACGCTGCTCAGTGTGGAAGGAAATACTACTCACAAAGGTGTTAGCTTCGGGAGGACAAGAAAAGAAAAGACAAGAAAATTAAAGAAAACAAAAAGACCCACCCGAGTCCCAGCCTGACGGCACATCTGTGTGCACACACATATACACATTGACATGTTTGTGGTGGAGAAAGCCAAAACATTAAAAACACATGTGCACTTATCAGTGTGGCTTGTGTAAATATCAAGCCCCTCACTCAGGCACACATGCTCCATTCAGAGCTGGCCCAGGAACCTGAAGTCAAAACCAAGGGTCCCCATTAAGGCAGAAGGCGAAAAGAGTGTATCAGCAGAAACAACAGCCAGGCCTTCTCCTGTAGGCAACCCCCTCCCCCAAAGAAACAGAAGTTTCCCGCCCTCAGAGTTCCTGGAAAATTTTTGTATACTTTAAACATCACCCTGAGAGGAAGGGTCAAGCTCCAGAGAGCTGGGAGTATGACCATGACTGACCCCAGGGACAGGTGGCAACAGCAAGCAGCTCATGAAGTTGGCTGGGCTTCCACCCTGCTTGAAGTGTGGGTGGAGGGAGGCCAAGGATACTGAAAACCCACATCTGAGCAGTGTGATACTACCCCATGTGGCAAATGGGCCACAGATCTCAGAGCTCAAGGCAGGTACCATAGGAGGTGCTGCCTCGCTGGGCCAGCTTGTTTGTAAAGCTCTGGGGAAGCTTGCTTTGGACTCCGCAGACCTAATTTCTTGATGGACAGATTCCAAGTAACATTACTAGAGTTTGTGAAGAAGCGAGGCTCTTTTCTTAAAGCACTCATGCCCATACAGAGATTGTGATTCTGCACTGTTCACCCTGGAAGCATCTGCAATCGGTCAGCCCCACTGTCATTTCGGGCTAATGAAAGGTGCACCAAAGCAAGAGGGGCAGAATGGAGTGAAAGAGATGAGAACCATAGAGCAAGACTTTGGATGGCCAAGGGTTAATCCCTAAACAATCGGTAAAGCTCAGCCCGAGAAGCTGGGGTAGACATTCCTCACAGAGAATAGACTGCAGGAGACCAGGCAACTGTGTCTCAATTCAAGGGGCATTTAGAGAAAAAAATGCTGTTTGGTAGGGGGTCTTTTTCTTTCCTCCAGCCAGGCCCTCAGTCCCAAGCCAAATGTGTCTGTTTACTCACTCATTGGAAAGAGTTGTGTTTGTAGATAACATCCTCTCACCTCTGAAATCCAGGCTTAGCTGACCTCACACTCATGTTTGCAGTCTCCCCAGATGGTGGGAAGACTTGGGTCTGTCCACCATTAAAATTCTGGAAAGTAGCCCAAGTGACTACACCTCCCCCAGTCTCGGAGGTCTCAAGTCAGGAGTAAACCTCACAGTCCCACTCATGAGAGGACCTACCCCACACCTGGTTGTTCTTTGTGGACTTTGATCACCCCCAACTCCCCATTCCCCACTCAGTCTTACTGCTTGAGAGAGGGGCCTCTTGAGCCATGCCAGGGACCCAATTGTCTGGAGGATAGACAGGGAGTGTGGGTATAACCAAGAACCCAGAATCCTAAACCCAGTAGTATGCTCCTGGCTCCTCCTTTTTTTTTTTTTAATTTTTTTAATGATTTTATTTATTTAACAGAAAGAGAGACATCGAAAGAGGGAACACAAGCAGGGGGAGTGGGAGAGGGAAAAGCAGGCTTCCCGTCGAACAGGGAGCCCAATGTAGGGCTCAATCCCAGGACCCTGGGATCATGACCTAAGCCGAAGGCAGATGCTTAAAGACTGAGCCACCCAGGCGCCCCTACTCCTGGATCCTCCTAAGGCCCAGCTGGAAAGGAAAGATTGACTCAGTCTCAGTACCACTGATAGACTTGAAACCACACCTGAGATTTTGGAGAATGACGGCCTGCTGCCAATCAGTTCATGTACTATATAGCAGCACCAGGCAGAGCAGACTAAAGAGCGCATTTTAGAGGGGCCTATGGGTTGTTGTTGGTTTGTTGTTGTTGTTGTTTTGTCCTTTTTCATATTATCAAAACTTTGTGCTTCAAAGTCCCATCTCCCTTTCCCTAATGGCAAGAATGTGTGTATGTAGAGGAGAAAGTTCGAGAACAAAGTTTCTTTAAACATGCTATTGACATGACAGAGCTCCCAGAAACCAGGGTTCTAGAGTGGGAGAGCTGTGAGCCAGGAGGCACATCTTCCCCGCTTGAGCGGTTTGAATGAGCAGGGGAAAAATACAACTTTAAACTTGTGTTTTTCATTTCAAAAAAGTTCTGATTTTTCCACACTGCCAGATGCCCATACATGAAAGTTGGAAGTGCATTCCCTGTTGCTTCATAACACGAGCTTAAGGAGGCATTCTTTCTCTTCCTGTTGCCCAAAGCTGAATGTTGGGCCCAAGCAGAGCCACAGAGGGGCCTCCCAGGTGCCTACCTGGTGGCCTCTTCCCACACACAGAGCTCCTTCCTGCCTGTTCCTAGAAAAAAAGGCCGGGGGGAGCGCTTTTCAGTCTCTTCCTCCTATTCTGTCCCATTGTCCTATCATCAGTGGTTTTTCTGACACTCCAGAGCTACACTCAGCATCCTCTCCATCAGCCAGGAGCAATGCAGTAGGGCAAGAGGGCGTCCTGCTGTGGCTGGGTGGTGGTGGGTCTGGTGCAATGCAGAGAAAAGCATTTTAGCCCAGGGTCAGGAAATACAGAGTAATGCCTTGGTTCTGCCTCTCACTAGTTGGGTGACTTGTACTTTATCCCTCTGGCTCTAGAGCTCTCATCTGTAAAACAGAACTATTAATGCCTGTCCTGCTACTTTGGAAAATAAAATACGGTATCTGCTTTTTAATATTTTTAGTATATGTATGTCCCAATTATTGCATGGGACATACTTATACCATAAGTTATTCCTGTTTATGTGAAATTTATTTTTTTTAAGATTTTATTTATTTGAGAGAGAGAATGAGAGAGAGAGAGCACATGAGAGGGGATAGGGTCAGAGGGAGAAGCAGACTCCCCGCCGAGCAGGGAGCCTGACCTGGGACTCGATCCCGGGACTCCAGGATCATGACCTGAGCCGAAGGCAGTCGCCCAACCAACTGAGCCACCCAGGCGCCCTGTTTATGTGAAATTTAAACTGAACTCCCATGTCCTGTATTTTACCTGGCAAGCCCACTATCCATCCTTCCAGCAGCTTTGCCTGACCTCTCAGTCCATCAACCCCCTTCTCCACTCTTAGTCAGATGAACCCCTCTCTCCTCCCTGCACCCAGAGAGACCACTTGTGGACACTTCATTACAGCACTTGCGTGGACATTTTAAAACTGTTTGCTTTGGGGTATCTACTATATGACTGTGAGCCCTTGGAAGGCCAGGATCTCATCATATTGTGTCTCACATAGGCATTCCTAGCATCTATCACTGTTCCAGGCATATAACCAGTAAGGATCTCAATAAGACCCTCTGTCACAAAAAGAGCACAGGTATGTAGTAGAGGGAGGCAGATATGTGAAAAACCCAAGCTGAGAGAGGCATTACACCTGAGCATTGGTTTTGCACTGCGTTCCCCGAGAACCAAGGCAAAAAGTAAGCGTGAAACACTCACATGCTCTCTTTGCCGGCAGGAAAGAAAAATCTTGCCTAGATCTGAAGTCTAAGGGAAATAATCATGAGTGCCTTATACAAAGGCTGCAAAGAGAGTATGGGACTTTTGTATTGGCTCTCCTCTCGTGCAAATCCAGAGCCGACCTGATGCACAGATGCCACCACAGGCAGACTCACCTCTCTCTCCCCAGGGCACACACAGAGTAGGCTGCACTAGAGGATGGCCAGGGCAGGGGGTGGTGAATGTCGAAGCCAGTTCCAGGAAGAGAGCAGAACTTCCTGTAAATCCTGCATGGACATGGACATGGCAGTGAACACTGAGCCCCAGGCCCTAAAGCAATCCTGTTAAAAACAGGGGCTGGGGGTGGGAGTGCCTGGGGGGCTCAGTTGGTTGAGCATCTAACTCTTGGTTTCGGCTCAGGTCATGGTCTCAGGATGGTGAGATTGAGCCCTGTATTGGACTCCGTGTTCATCGGGGATTCTGCTTGAGATTCTCTCTCCCTCTCCCTCTGCCTCTCCCGGGGCTTGCACATGCTCTCTCTCTCTCTCTCTCCCTCTCTCTCAAATAAATAAATCTTTAAAAACAGAGACTGGGACCAGAAGGCCAGGTTTCCAGAAGCCTCTGACACCTGGGAGTGGGGCAGGGCAAGAGAAGCTGGGAGGGGCTCTAGCCCTGTGACACCTGGTGCCAGGTCCTGACCTCAGAGCTCAAGGCTTCACTGGAACACCACAGAGGAGGAAAAACAGGGCTTTAGTGACTCCTTCCCCTCTCTCCCTGGGAGGTGAAGTGGCCCATGCTTCCCTGGCAGCGGGCCCGTAAATCTGCCAGGACTGCCCCAGGGAGGCCAGTGCCCCAGCAGCAGGACACATTCCCTGTGCTTATTTACCTAACCCTTCGTGGCAGGCACACCAGGGAGCTCCACCACCTTTCTCCAGAAGAACTCGGATACACATGAGGTGCTGGGGGGAGGAGCGGGAGAGCGCATCATCACACTCCTGCTCCCCACTCCGGGAGCCTTCACCTCTGTCCAGGGCTGGGAAAGCAATCATGTCTGAGCCTCCCTGGGGGCAGAGGGGGCAGCCTCCCTCCCCTCCGCCCCACCAGGCTCCCTCCGCTGGCTCAGGCACAGCCCAGTAGAGTGAGCTGTCTTCCCACTGTCTTCCCCAGGTGCATCCTTCCTGCGTTATGGCCTTAGAGCCTCACAAAAAGCCTCAGGAGCTGGCAGAGAAGTCCATTATCCCCATTTTACAGAAGACCCAGAGCTCAGAACGGTAGACCCCTCCCCACCAATCCAGCCACCACGGCACTGTGGTGCAGGACACACTCAGATCAGGAACACAGATCTTTGGATTTCAATCCTGTTGACTCCGCACTAGGCTGAACTGCCTTTGCTAAATGCTCATCCCTGGGGAGAGAAACCTGGAGAGCCTTCAGCTGTCCTCAACGTCTTATCGTGAATTCATTTATCAGACTCTTCCAAGGGGCCCGCTGGAAAGAAAAGATGGCTTTGAAAGAGTGGGGAGGATGGAGAGCTAGGTCTGAAGGTCTGGACAAGGGCATGAGGTGTTTTCCTATGCGATCCCAGGACACAAAAAGAATAAGATGGAGTCATGAGTACATACAGGCATCTGAAGTGGGGGCTGGGGACTACTGCAAGGACGGTGCCCTGGCCCGTCCTCAGTTACAGATTGACCGCAGTGCTCTGTGCAGGCAGCTGCCCATAAGCATGTACAGTTGGCCTGCCATCATGGGGATGCCCAAAAGAAAGGCTCCAGGGAGAAAAGACTTTGAGGCATGCCAAGAGAGAGAGCTCGCTATATACCCATGAGAGGGGGGTGCCTTTCGGGTACAAAAGCTGATCCAGGCTGTAAGGCAGGAGGTCTACCTATGGTCCTCTCTAGAGCCTAGACGTTTCCAGAGTTCCATGATCATTCCAGGAGTGATATTTAAAACTTTTAAAACCTGGGGTGGCCAGACGCCTGGGTGGCTCAGCCGGTTAAGCGGCTGCCTTCGGCTCAGATCGTGACCCCAGGGTCCTGGGATCGAGTCCCGCATCGGGCTCCCTGCTCCGTGGGGAGCCTGCTTCTCCCTCTGCCGTTCCCCCTGCTTGTGCTCGCTTGCTCTATCTCTAACAAATAAATAAATAACACCTTTAAAAAAAAAAAAAAACCTGGTATGACCAAGAGGATGGTATGTCACATGAAGATCACCTGTGCGGGTGGGTACCAGCTGGCCCCCAGCACTGGGACAATTCCAACAGAGATGTGAGTGGATACGCAGTTCCCAGGATGTACCATGCTGCCTTGTGTCTCTGTGCCTAAAGCTCATGCTGCCCCGGCAGGCCTGCCTGTCCCCCCAGCCCCGATCCAAGACTCAGCTCTCCACCTTCTCTTGGGCCATTCCCCGGAGCCTCCCAGCGAGAAGGGGCCAGGGCAGTCCTGTGTCTGCCCCCTGGGTCCCACAGCTATCTGAATACCTCTCCTCAAACACTCTTTGCTTGTTTACATGTCTCTAGAAGCTTCCTGAGGACAGAAACCATCTTTTTGTCCCCCTATCTCCAGTACTTAGCTCAGTGCCTGCCACAGAGTAGGCGCACAGTGGACATGTGATTACCAAATGAGGCTGGTCCTATAACCCACCTCTAAGCATTGAGAATCAAGGGCAGGTTGGTAAGTGGGGCATCCTGGAAAGCATTTTTTAAAATAGACAACCTTAGAAGGCATGCAACTTGGCCTTTCCCTCTTCTTCCTGCTTAGAATTCAGGTGTGATACCAAGAGGTACAGCAGGAATCCTGCCACCATGAGGATAAAGGCACACACGCTCGGGTAGAGGAACAGAAAGATGGAAAGAACCTTGTTTGTAAGAAATGACCTGATGGCCTGCCCTGGAATTCTTGTTAGGTGAGACCTACAATCTCTCTCCCCCACTTTTTGAAATCCAAAGTCATTTGGGTTTTCTCTTTCATACAGCTAGAAACAAGCCTAACTGACACAGAGCTGTAGTTTAGGGACTCTCCAAGCAGACAGAAAACTCAAAAGCTTCAAGTTCTAATTTTTACTGTCTCCTAGTACTTTACTATTCAAAGGTCGGTCCCCAGACCAGCAGCATCCGCATCTTCTGGGAACTTGTCAGAAATGCGAAATCTCAGGTCCCACCCCAGATGTGTCCGATCAGAATTTACATTCTAACAAGATTCCTAGGTGACTTTTATGCATATTTAAGACTGAGAAGCACCATCCTAAGAAACTCTAACATGTGCCTGCCATTCTCCTGTTTTGACTCCTATAGTAGCAGAGCACCCTATCTCGAAGTGTCAGGGTTTGTCACACACGTGCATCACATTTCTCTGCACCCCTCAATTTAGCATCCCCCTGGAAGGGCCCGCTTTTCTGAACAGGAGACTTAGTCACAGACAAGCTCTTCAGCCACCCCACGGGTAAAGCATTCAGACAATCCTTTAATAACGAAACCCGGTTCTCCAGCAGGAAGGATAGACAGGCAACTCTCTTTCATAAGGAAGCTGCGCTGCAGGGGCCTTAGCAAGTAAAGGGCATGCAGCGAAGAGGTGCTGCCCCTTGGCCCCTCCGAAGCTGACTGCAGTGGCCAGGAGTGAACAGACCCTGCTTTCTTCCCCACGCACTGTAACTTAAGCAGCTGTGTATCCAGAGGCTTCTGCGATCTCCCAGCAGCGCCACACTCTATCATATTTAATATCTGTCACTATGCAAACACGGCCTTCTAGCAATCTACCTAACACTTGGAGTGTTACAAGAAAGCCACAGCCCCCACCCCTCAGAAAAGCATAATTTGTCCACCCAACCCTTTTGTTCTTTATTTTTAACTATAGTCTAGACCACCAAATTACTTAATACACAGTTTAAAGCTCCATAAATAACAACTCCCCAAGTAGAGCCACTCAGCCTTGGAGAGCTTCCCAAGTTCTGCATTAACTCCTCGGGTGTGAAGCGTTTCCAGCCATTTCGGTCCATAAATATATAACTGGCTCCTTCCTAAATTGCCACATAATCCTTACCACCATCACTTATATTTTCTTTTATTGCCATTATCATTGGAGCCTTGACAGGAGAATAAATTATTCTTTCTGGAGTATGAAATGTTCTGCATCTTACACCATTTTAACTCACCCACACTCCCAGATATTTTATCTTATTTCCATCCCCTCCCCAAGGAAATTGCCTCCTTGCAATTAGCAGGGATTTCTGATTGGGGAGTTTATTCCATTCTCCCTTTTCTCCTGACATAACCTTTGCCCAGGCTGAGTCACATGAGAGAGGCCATCTAAGATGTATTCTCAAACCCCTAGAAGCATAGAGGTAAGAAAGAAAGACACGCATCAAATCAACCAAGGGGGCAGTTTGTGCAGAGCAGAGAGTTGGGGAAAGGGGAGGTGTGAAGAGCCCAGGCTGAGGAGATGTCACAGTCGGTCAGGACAGCCTGCTTCATCCCCGAGCATTCGTCTGCCCACTCCTTGTCCAGCACCTCAGAGAAGCCAAGGGCATCCCGGGGCCATGACCCCAGTATGAGCCCACCAGGAACTTACCTCCCTGTGGCATTAGGCACGTGCAGGTCCCCATAGCCGCCAGGTCTAACACTTCTGTCAGATTGGAAGACAATTCTCGTTCCCCATCATTTTGTTCACATCCCCAGCTCTGGCCCTGCCCAAACCATCCTAAACAAGTAGACTCTCGGCCTTCTGAGAGCTTTCCGAAGGTTGGGTAGTTACTGTCATTGAGAATAGGTACACTTGCAGCAGATTACCTAGGATGGCAGGTAGGAAGAGCCAGGCAGTGCTAAGGTCCAAAAAGGGGAGAGAACTCTGAAGAATGAGCTCACCTAGCCCCGGAGCCAAGAAAGTCACACTTGCAAACCTCTGTCTGGTTGGGAGCGACGCCTAACCCAGCTGGCCACACCCTGCCTTCCCTCTTCACTCCTCTGGCTGAGGTCCCCTCCAACTCTCCAAGGTGAAGGGAAGATAGAGGCCTAGCTTTGCAAAACACAAGGAACCAGAGGTAGTGTCCCAAGACTCACCTTTGTGCTTAATAAGGAGGAGACTCACAAGCCTCTCCTTTGTGCTTAATAAGGACGTATATGATAAATGGGTGAGCCCAGGCTCTCTGTCTCCAAACCCTCTCCCCTTATCTTCCACACATCATATTTCTCCTGGTTCGGGCATAACTGACTCTTTTATGAAAGATCTGCAGACTGCTCGAAACAAATCCCATGACCCCTCTTGTTCTCCAGAGGAGGGATGTTCCTGGTGGGCAATGGGCGCCAGACACAGGTTGCATGATCCGTGGATGTGAGGGAGGCAGGGCGGGACAGGGGCAACTTGCCTGATCCTCTCAGCAGCCCAGCCTGCCTCTCCATGCCCGTTCCTGGCTCTCTTACTGGACGCTTGGCCACTCTCAACACCCCTTCCTCCCACTGCAGGCACTCCAGATGGAACACCTTCTTCACAGCTGATTATCAAGGGCTCTTCCTGGGAGGTGAGTGAACCCCTGGCCCCTGAGCAGCTCCTCCCTGGGGCCAGTGCAGGGCTGGAGAGCAGAGTGCAGGGGAGGAAGCGTCTGTGGAATGCAACCCTCTCCCCAACACTCAGAGGCCAGCCTGAGGGGCATAATAGAATACATTAGTCCACAGCCCATTCAGCGCTGCCTCTTTAAGAACAATGGCGGCAACTGAGCTGATTTTTGCCAAATGACTGGCCTTAGTCCATTCGGAGCACAGTGGAGCTCACCAGACAAAGTCTATATTCAGGACTTCATAAGGGGGTGGCTCATGGGCACTGGGGCACCAGCACCAGATGACTTTCTGGGACCCCCCCACTCAAAGCAATCCAGGAAAGATCCTTGAGGCTGGCACCCGCCACTGAGGCCCAGTCCTAGACAGAGCCCACATGGGCCCAGAGGCGGGCAAAGAAATTGCTGCTTGAAACAGGCAAGACAGATTTCGTTCTTAATTTGAGGGCCCTGGTACCAGTGGCTGATTCCAGAACAATCTTTATCATTTGGAGTTTTACATCGGAAAACCCAGCTTGGCACCTGAAAGAGAATGATGCTGGGATAATCTCAACCCTATATAGATGGAGCAAGGAGCTAAGGAGTCTAGTTTTCCAGCCTGAAGTACTGAGTGTAGACATTTGCAATCTCTACACTTCTCTAAGCCTCAGGTCCTTAATTCATGAGGAAGTGGGCCAGACCAGCTCTGAAATTTCATGTGAAAAGAACACTCTGACCACACTTCCTTTACTTTATCCCGTTCTGCACTAGGAACTCCAAAAACACCAGAACTTGGAAAACTGAAGAGCCCGGTACAAATGTTTGTGATAATTATGGCCTTGGCAAAGATCGGTGTGAAAAATGCAATGCCAACACCAAAAATGGAGCTGTTCTGATGTGATTTTTTTTTTTTTTAGCCCTAAACAGGTTTGTCCGAGTGGGGAAACCAGAGAGCCACCCCGTTGGCATAGCTGCGACAAGCAGGCGCCAGCAATGCCCCAAACCAACCCTGCCTTCTCCCACGGCATTCTCTTTCCTGCTGTGGACATACGTCGGATGACTCTGACGGGAAGATCCAGGACGTGGTCATAGGCTTTCACACTTTTCTTTGCATTTTTCCTCTTAGCAACTGCATTATCAGTATGGCTGACACAAGACTTTTGCCTAGATTTTTTTGTGCGCCTGAGAAAGCCATGCCAAAGTTTGGATACAGAAAATGCGGGATCTGTGTGCCTGGGTGGCTCAGTCAGTCAAGCGTCTGCCTTCAGCTCAGGTCATGATCCCAGGGGCTTGGGATCAAGTCCCACATCGGGCTCCCTGCTCAGCGGGGAGTCTGCTTCTCCCTCTCCCTCTGCCTGCCGTTCCCCTGCTTATGTTCTCTCGCTCGTTCTCTCACTCTCTGTCAAATAAATAAATTAAATCTTTAAAAAAAAAGAAAAGAAAAGAAAATGCGGGATCTTAGGAGAGAATATTGCCCTGCTGGTTCAGACTCAGACATCACCCACTCAGGGAGGTCTTTCCTATTTAAGTGGCACCCAGCCTTTCCCTATCCCCTTTTCCTGCTTTATTTCCCTACCTACTTCTTATGATCTTCTAACACACTACATGTTTTGCTTATTTATTTTACTGTCTGTCTCCCCACCACCACCATCAAAATGTAAGCTTCCCCAGGGCAGAGATTTGTATCAGTTTTCCCATATCATATCCCATAGAACAGTGCCCTGGTACCTGGTAAGCACTCAGTGAATAAAGACTTGCTGAATGATGAATGAATGAATGAATGAATAGATGAATGAATGACATACAGAGAATATAGAACACAAACGTATATATAGTACAATTCAGGTTTTAAAGAAAGAACAGTAGGAAAAGAAGGAGGGGAGGGAAGGAAGGAAGGAAGGAAGGAAAAAAGCTAAAAAGCCTGGAAATAGGTACACTGAAATGTTAACTGTCTCTGTTTGTTGGACTCATAGGCTGTTTAAACTGTCTTCTTTTTGTTTTTCTTCATTTTCCAAAACTTCTACAATGACCATAATTTTTTTGGAAAAAAAAAAGAAGGTAAAAGGATAAATATTAATTTTAAAGAAGAGAAGATGGCTGAGGGACACTTGGGTGGCTCAGTTGTTAAGCGTCTGCCTTCAGCTCAGGTCATGGTCCCAGGGTCCTGGGATCGAGGCCCACATCAGGCTCCCTACTCGACAGAAAGCCTGCTTCTCCCTCTCCCACTCCCCCTGCTTGTGTTCCCTCTCTCGCTGTGTCTGTCTCTGACAAATAAATAAATAAAATCTTTAAAAATCAAAAAAGAAGGGTGAATAGCACAAATGTCTTTCTCGGGCAGAAGGAACAATGTAAGTCTCTAATACTAGCTTCAATTACATAGGTTCTTAAAAATCCTGCCTCATTTGAAATGTCAGGTGATTATTGCAAAAGACTAAGTGTGGGAAGGGGGGGGTGAACGATGGCTCACATTTCTGGATAATTGCCCCCATTGTCCAGGTCAGGATGAATTTGGAGTCATACTCTATATCTTTCTTCCAGACCACACAGAAGTCAAGTATGGAGTCAGAACTCTGGGGCCAGCAATCAATCAACAAATATTTAATGAGCTCCTACTATGTGCAAAGGTCTGTACTTGATGTGTGTTCTCTCTCTTCCACGTCTCCTCCTCAGCTGCTCGCTGTCACTTTGCCACATCTGAGTCTGCTTTGCTTGGGCCTCCTGTCCTCCCAGGCACCACACGCCCAGTCTGGGCATCTGATCATCGCATCGTGCATCCCCTTAAGAGAAGAGATCCTGAGCTTCTTCCACTTGCTCTGACTCTGAACAAAAGGTCAGAAACAGGCTCACAGAAGTTAAACAGCCTGGGTGCCTGGGCGGTTCAGTTGGCTGAGCGACTGCCTTTGGCTCAGGTCATGATCCTGGAGTCCCTGGATCAAGTCCCGCATCGGGCCCCCTGCTCAGCAGGGAGTCTGCTTCTCCCTCTGACCCTCCTCTCTCTCATACTCTCTCTCTCTATCTCATTCTCTCTCTCAAATAAATAAATAAAATCTTAAAAAAAAAGAAAAACAGCCTGCTTGAGGTCACAGACTGGGTTACTGGTGAATGCCAGGCCACTTGCCTGGGACCCCTCCACCCTCCTGGCCATAGTGGGTGTGAAACCAGGCATGATCCACCCATAAGACAGCCATGCCAAGAGGGAGACTTGGAAGGTCATATACCTGTCATACCAGGGGAGCGCTTGGCAGCCGCCCTTTCCAGACTACTGGAATTCATCCTGTAATAACTTGCCACACAAAACACACCTTTCCCGTTTGGACTGGACCCTGTCCCAGGACGAGAGGGATGGTGAGCTTGCCTCCTTGAGTGCCGCAGAGAGCATCCGAGCGTGCAGAGGCCTGGGGGTGTTTGTACTGAGGAAATGCTGGACAAACCATGTGTCATCCAATGAGAGAGGGGAGGCAGAGAGCCTGGTGGTTCGGACCTCGGGGAGTGTGTCTGGGCATGTGGCAGGATCCAGCAAGGTTTGCAAGGATTTCCCGCCAAACTAATGAGGGTCCTGGCAGAGCGCCGCATTCACTGGCAGGGATCCTCCTCTAATTGGGATCCAGCCTCAGCTCCACTGGAGGGCATCAGCCTGTGAGTAGAGAGCCTTGTTCTCAGAAGCTTTCCTGCCCCGCCTCCGGGCCCCAGCGTAGGGTGCAGACCCGAGACACCCTGTATGGCATGACACTAGCCTCACCAACAGCTCCTTTGCCCTCCACCTGCCCCCCATCGACATGCTTGAGGAGTCCCCACATGATAACCCCCACAAAGCCTCAACCTAAGCACAGGCGGCCACAAGAGACCAGCTTCTCTCCTGCTTTACAGCCCCAGCTGTGTGTTTTGGGGCTCCAGCCCATTCCCTGTGCCGCCCACCTTTTCAGGTTCTGATTAGACCTCCGACTATGTGTGGTGCATCCCTCCTCCCTACGCACATGCCTTACGCAGGTGGAGAGTATCAGCCAGAAGTAGACCAGCATGGCTGGTGCTCCCAGCTGGGCCCGGCAACATGGGGACTGCTGTGTGGGGAGGGAAGGAACCCCAGGGCTGGTGGGGCTTCCATACTCGGGGAACATCTCCAGAACGAAAGACAATTCCCCACCTTTCAGGGTATGACCAACACTTGACCAGCCGCTCGTCTTGATGAAGTTATTACGGTTCCTGCCTTTCGGTTGAGGAGACCAAAGTAAACAGGACACGGAACCACCCTCAAGATGTTTCTAGCCTCCTGTAGAAGACCTCATTTGCCTGTCCACAAGCTGAAATAAGATTCAGATTCTGATCCAATTAAGATTTACTCAATGCCTTCTTTGTGTCACACATGTTGACAACCATTTGTACATATATTAGCACAATAAAATCTTCTCAGCAAAGTCTCGGAGGTAAGATCATTCCAAAGAAACTGAAAGTGAAGTGTTAAGCAATTTGTCCAAAGCCACAGAGCTGGGAAGTGGAAGACTGAGATCCAGGGCTCAGAAAATCTTTGCCAGGACATGGCCGTAGGGGATGGAGCCGAGGAGCTACTAACTGAAAAGGTGAACAAATCTTTTTGAGCTACCATTGAATGTACCAGGTCCTGTGTCACTAGGCTAGAGATCTTCACCTTCACACCAGGCCACAACAAAGACTTTCTGGGATGGGTGCCACGCCCCCACCCCACCCCCGCTTGCCGGCGGGGAAGTTGGCCCATCCCGCCCCGCCCCGTTGGGCTGCAGGATGCAGCACAGGACCACCACACCCTCTGCATTTTTTCAAGTAGCTCCAGCTAAGGAGCAGGTGACACTTTCCACGAAGTGCATGGAGGTGGACGTTTGGAACTGCTTTCTGCACAGCTTTCTCCTTTCTGTCTCTCTTTCTTTCCTCTTTAAAAAAAAAAAAAGAAAGTAGGGTCTCTATTGTGTCCTATTGTGTACTGGCTGCCTGGCGGCTGATTTTTTCTGCCCTGTCTCATTAAGATGGATGGGGTTGCTGTCTTATTAATAATTGGGAAGGTTGCCCTTTGTTCCCTTTTCCTCTCCTCACTAACGAGGCCTGCTCCCGTGGCTCCATAAAGAGCCTCACAGCCCCGGGCACTCCAGAGCTCCCTTGTATGCAGGGCGCAGGCTGCCAAGGCAGGTCTGGCGGCCAAGCCAGAGCCTTCAAACCTTCTCACCTCTGGAGTTCTGGAATCATAGGAAGAAGGGCTGGGAGTGTCATCCAGCCACCCGCCCAGAGGCACCCACAGGGTGGATTTAAGAACCCCAAACCCGAGTCCTGGATCTGTTCCTAGACCCCCCACACCCGCTGTGCTTTGCTCTCCTCACTATGCTACCATTAGCTCTTTCCCGTGAGCTATTTATCCACTCCATTAGCAAACATGCTCTGCTTCCCATGTCAAAGAGAAAGAGGATTCATTCATTCATTCGTTGATTCAGTGCATATATTTTTTTGAAGGTCTACAATGTGCCAGGCACAAGATGTCAAGAAAGTGTGAAGTGCTATGGAAAAAATCAAACAGAATGATTATATCTGGAGGACTGAAATCAGGGAAGGCCTCTCAGAGGAAGTGACATTCCCCTTGAGACCTGAATGGCGAGTACAAAGCAGTTCCAACTCCCCTGCAGAAGGGTAAAGCCCTCAGAGACCAGGACTATCACATGTGAAACAATTAGGGAACAAGTAGGCATTAAGCTATGTGGGACTGACTCTAACCTGGACTTGGCTGGAGGTTTCAGGAAGGAGGCAGAACCTACGCTGCAATACATGAGGACCAGCTGGAGAAGAGGTTGCTGAACATTCCAGGTGGGAGAAGGCCGGAGCCAGGGCAAGGAGCAGAAAGAACATGGCCTGCTCATGAGACAGTGAGGGGTGCAGGCAGAGCACATAATAGTCACTTGCCCCTTTGTCCTGAATCTCTGTAACTGATGTACCTGGACATTCGACCACCCTCACCTTTCCTCCCTCCAGACCCTGCCCTGCTCATTCCAGATGCATGGGACCCAATCCCGGAGGAACAACTTCTGTGGGCCTGTCTAGCCTCTGGATTCTTCTTGGTTAACCCCCCACTCTGCAGCCACAAAGCCCAGCTGAACGCAGAGGAATCGCCCAGGAGAAACATCCCAGTAAAGAAGAGTCCCTAAGAGAGAGGTGGAGGCCCCACCAGCTCGAAAAAGCTTTGGCTGTACGCATTATGTTCTGCTCACAAGTTTAAACTTCAGCAGACCTGTCCTCTCTGCGGCATGAATTCCCCTCGCCCTGCCCACTCTGCCACCCCCTGCTGAGAACCTGAGCGTCTGTTCCCAGAAAACACTTCAAAGTTCCTCTGTGGGCACAGAGTCCCTCTACCTCTGCTTCACTGCCAAAAAAGCAGCAAGAAGAAAAAGGAGAAATGATATTTGCTTTTTATAACACTACCTGATTTTCTTCAAGCCCTCCTGACTTTTTTATGCCCCTGGCTTATGAACTAAAGCGTATTCACACAGCCAAGTAAGAAAGGACCTCCGCTCGCAGGGATGTCCCAGTTTGAGGAATTCTAGCCCCCAGCACCCCTCCCCCTCCCACTGCCATGTCAAGAAGATTAATGCCCTTTCTCCAACCTGTGAATGGAAGGCTGGGCTGTCACAGAATCTCCCAAGGAAAGGAAGCCCCCCATGTTTGCATGGGACTGAGAAACTCGGTGCGCACGCACGCACATAAACACACACCTGCACTCTCATGGTGGCCACCTCCCAGAATCCACCAGGAGAGGCATTTTTTTCTCAACCTCGTTTTAAGGCTGCATCAAAACTTATCATGGCATCCAAGTAGAAAAATTAGGTTGATCCTCGATTATATCTGGGAGCTAGCAGGTCCCATGTGGGAGGGGACCTGGGCTTAGTCTGATTCAGTTACCCCGACAAATTTAGTAGGCCTCCACAGGTGCTCCTTTTGGTCCTGCCCCCTGAATTTACTGAGGAGAAAAGAAGAGCAAATCTAGCAAGCACAGACTGAGTGCCTCTTGTTCACAAAGCGCCATGCCAGCTTGGGGAAGCTAAGTAAATAAGACACAGTCCCTCCTGTGGCCAACCACCCTGCCCTGATTCCACACTCAGGATCAGCCCTGGCTCCCATCTGCTTTGCTGCTTTTCTCCCTAGCCCTCCATCATTTGATTCTTAACACTATTTATATATGTTTCTGAGCATGTTTCCTCAGCCTTAAATGGTAATAATCAACACAGCTATCTTTTTTTTTTAAGATTTTATTTATTTGAGAGAGAGAGAGAGAGATCACGAGCAGGGGGGACGGGTAGAGGGAGAAGCAAACTCCCCGCTGAGCAGGGAGCTCGATGCAGGACTCAATCCCAGAACCCTGGGATCATGACCTGAGCTGAAGGCAGATGCTTAACCAACTGAGTCACCTGGGCACCTCCTATTAGCTATCTTATAGGGATGTATTAATGCATTTAAGTGAGATAGTGCATTTAAAAGCATAATAATGCCTGCCAAATAATACCCATCACCTGCAAAATGTTAGCGAAGCTTATTCTTCTTTGCTCACTCACAGTACCCTCTGAGTGTCTACAGCACAGTGACTGACATGTGTTTATCTTTAGTCCTCCAGCCCCAGCTCCAGCTTAGACCTTTGCCCATAGTAGATGTTTGTTAAATGTTTGTTTAAAAAATACCCCATATCCTGGGGCGCCTGGGTGGCTCAGTCAGCTAAGCAAGCATCCGACTCTTGGTTTCAGCTCAGGTTATGATCTGAGGGTCATGGGATCCAGACCTGGGAAGGGCTCCATGCTTAGTGTGGGGTCTGCTTGAGAGTCTTTCCTCCTCCCTCTCTCTCCCCCTCTGCTCGTCCCCCCACTCGTGCTCTCTCTCTCTCAATCAAATAAATTAATTAATTAAATCTTCAAAAAAAATACTCCACATCCATTCAGTTCTGGGCGCTGATCTCTCAGAAGCTGGTAGCACCAAGATTTGCTAACTTAAGGAATTCAGTTGTATTGAGGTATTAGGGCTCAACAGTTCTCAATGTGTTAACCTCCCCAGATAACAGAAGTTATATGCTGGGAACCTTGTATTCCTTAAACCAAAAGAATGTTTAATGGGGCCCATTTAAAGCATTTGAAGGGAGGGATGATTATTGTGGACAATTATGTAACACTCATTAGAGTGCACCCTAAGAAGTAAGGTAACCCTCATTAAAAAGAACGGACATGACCGGGACAGTCACACCCACCAAGAGGTGCCTCTCTCTGTCACTGACCCAATTGAATTGCCTCAAACTCTGCCTCCCCGAGACTTTGAAAAGTGTCTCTGGCCGATGTTTCTCTTCCGTAAAGGCTGCACATCCCTCAATCATCTGGTCATGCCTGGCAGTGCCTTCTCACTGGATTCACATCTTCCTGCATGTGGCACCGGCTGGCGGCTGCCAAAGTCCTGGGGCAGGACGGGAGGACGCCAGCTGTGAAGGCGAGCGGCTGGCTCACCTAACCTGGCCAGCCAGGACTCCTCCAAAGTCAAGGAGCCAGAGTAGATGTAGTTTCACCCATTTGGGCATCTCAGGAGAGCCATGAAGACTCTCTCCTGGTGCCGCTGTCTCTGTCAGCTTTGTTCTGGACATGGCACACACTTATCCACAAGCCCAGAGTAGATCCTGACTGCCTACTGCATCGAGCCTAACTCAGGGCCCTCTGCACTGGCTCACGACTCTCCCTCAGGCCTTCCCTCGCACCAGCTCCTGTTCCGTGGCCAAACTACACAGCTCACCTTTCCCTGAATACCCACAGGCTTCCTGCCTTCCAAACGTTACCTTTCCTGCTCCTCTTTCTTAAGCATCTAATCCCATCTCCTCCCTCATTTGAAATCCCCTCATCCATCCCCACTCCAGGTTCAACTCAGTCACCCCCCTTGCTGACCCACATCAGCTAGATCTCTTTCTGAATGCTTGTGGCAGCTGATACTCTGCTCTATGGCCCTGCTGTTTTTCTGCTTTGCTTTATGTTGTCTCATTCATCTTTCTGGATGAGAAGCTCTTAAAGAACAGGGGTCTAGTCTGACCTTTCTCCCCCACAACTCTTGCACAATGGCATAGATGGCTGGGTGGATGGATGGATGGTTGGAGGGGTGGATGGATGGAGGGAGGGATGGATGGAGGGAGGGATGGATGGAAGAATGGAGGGAAAGAGGGCAAGAGGGAGGAAGAGGAATAAAGGAAGAAATGCGGAATGAACGAACCAAAGGCACTTTGCCCTGGGGGTCCACCGTGTCCTGGTTAGTAACCGGGGGCCGGGCTACTGACGACGGGATGGTCAAAGTGTTGGCCCTTGCCTGAATGGCTTGCTCCCGTCCCTCCTCCCCTGCCCAGGGCCTCCCTTTTGTGGCATTCATCACACAGGCCTGGGCTCATTGAGGAAAAAATATGCAAAGGCAGAGCAGGGGTGGCCCTGCCCCGTGAAATCCTCTTCTTCAAGGGCCACTGCCCCCACAGGAAATCACTGAGGGACAGATCAACCTGCTGGGCCTCTTTATCCCATGGCCCGGACACCCCGGAAGCTAACCAGGGCCACACACAGCAGGAGACACACACAGTCGCCTCCACCAACAAGCCACTGGTTGTCACCAGGCAGTGACAAATTCTCCATGCTGCCCACACACACAAAAGCCAATGCCTGGTACCAAGAGAAGCCACATTCAACAATGATGCTTCCGTTTACCAGAACTACAATCCCCGAGATCCTCATTTCACTCGGGTTTGTGATTATTTATCTTGCTTTTTGCTTGTTTAGATCTTTGTACCCATTCTGAAGGAAAAAGAGAAACAATCCGAGAAAACAAACTGACCTTAGAATTGTGGTCAAGAAGACTTCCAGAAAAAAAAAGAAAGGAGGGGGGGTGCTCTAGCATCGAAGGCAGCACCCATGACCCTGCCCCTCGTCAGCGCACGCAGGAACTCTCCCTTCCAGGCTGCTCTTGGCCTTCTTTGCAAGCTGGAGGTTGCCTGTATTTGTGGATTGATTGACCCCATGCACAACACCGCACTGCAGAGGGGCCCAGGTAACCAAGTCTCATACCACCTACTTCCTCTCCCTGGTCGCTGACGGAAGCCACCCCCCAGGCCACTGCAGGACCGTGCGCCCCCAGAAAGGACTCCGGCCGCCTGCCGCCCACTCTCCTTCCACCGCCTACTCGCTGCGTGACCTCGGTAAGGCGGGATGAGACCCCCAGCGGGTGGCCCAGAGGATGCGTGGAGATATTGTATATCAAAGCGTCTCCTGCAGCCCCAACACACAGGAGGAGCCCAGCAATTGAGTTTCTTTGCGTTCCTCTGCATTCCAGACCCCTCTCTGACTCCTGGCCGGTCGCTCCCGGAGAGGTCTCCTGGCGACTCGCGGGCCTCAGGCTGTCGCTCTGGCTCCTGAGGGGAGCTGTGTGGACCCATCGGACCCTGAGACCACCGCAGACATTGTCCCGTGGAGCTGAAGAGGTACGGGGCAGGCGCTGAGGAACTCAGGCCCCCCAGCCCGGGCGTGCTCCTGAGCGCGCCCGCCCAGAGCAGCAGCTGCCAATGAGCCTGGGAGGGATGGAGGCAAACAGTTAAGCCCTAAGTCCTCACCCCACCCCCAAGTGCCTGTCCTCTCCGAGCATCCTCTTACCCTGGGCGTGCTGCCAGCTCCCTCACATACCTGGAATACCTCCTTTCATTCCTAGGACATAGAGACTGCCACTGCCCCTTACAGATAAGGAAACTTGGGCCCTGAAGAGTTATCTTTCTCAGTAGAACGTCTCAAGAGTGGTGGAACCAGCATTTGAGAGCCTGCAGAGCCGGGTCTGCAGCCATATACTTTGAGGGGCTCTGCATTTTCACGCCCCCAGGCTTTAAATAAGAGGAGCCCCCCCATCCCAGTACCACCTCTAGGAGATCCACAGTGGGTAAGCATGTTTCACATATTCTAATTCTCCTCTCATTTTTTGAGTTGGGAACTACTGAGGTCCAGAGACACACAAACTGTTAAGTCAAAGAGCCTATAAGAGGCCATGTCAAGATTCCTCTGACCCCAAAGCCTGCGACATTTCAGCTCACCGGGTCAGAACTTCTGCTCCGAGAGGTCAGTGTCAGACACACAGAGGAAGCCGAAACTGCCACCTCTGTGACCATTTGAGAGGTAATGAGACCCCATCTGTTCAGGTGCTCCTCCCTGAACCCCAGGCACAAACTGAATTCCAGCCCAAGCCTTGGAGCTTCGGGGTCTTCTCCAAGAGCCCCGCAAAGTATCGGCAGTGATGAGTTATGTTATCTGGGACGGGGGATATATGCACCAACAGAGTAGCGGGGCTGCCTTTATCTGGACTTAGCTGTCTGTTGGTAGAGAACAGACCCCATAAGGATTATGTCAGCGGATGGGGTCACTTTGATTTGGGGAGGGGGGAAGTGGATGTTGATGGGGCTGTCAAGGTGACCGAGGGGGGTGCGGTGACTAAAGGATGGAAGTGGGAGAACCCAGAGACGGTGGTGCCGAACATAAATTCTACATTTTCATGACGTAGGCTGGCCCAAGATGGGACAGGTGCAAACCCAGCTTGGAAATGCTATGAGTCCCAGCACTTCTGCTGCTAGAGCCGGTAACCTGATAATTCCAGTTATGGCTCCTAGTATCATTGCTCTAATCATCATCAATACCATTTATTTAGGTGTCAACATCACTTCCTGGCCTTCTTTACATTCTCTGTGGTACCAAGCACAGTGTTGACCCTCTCCTACCCCTGTAATCTCTCCTTCATCAACACAGGGACCACTGAGTCACAGAGCACTCCACAAGCAGGCTCCAGCCTGACCCTCTGGAACCATTCTCTGTATAACAAAGCACAGACTCCTCAGCTGGACCCTCATGCCCTGCAAGCTGAGAGCCTACCCTCACCCAGTGAAGACTCCTGAAGGGGCAAGCAGAGATATTGCCCCTTGGAGTCTTTAGCCAGGTGGCTGCCTCTGGCCCTTTAAGGATGAAAGAGCCTAGCGGGTGGGGGTGACTGAGGTGCCCTGAGCTGGCCAGAATGGAGTCTAACCTGCAAAGCTCCTGGTTGAAGCAACAGGTCTCCTATGCTCCCTGAGGAAATCTCAGAATGTGCTCCTTCAAATACTCATTCCTACCTTTGGTATATCCACTCCCAACAGATCTGGGAATCT
Source organism: Eumetopias jubatus (assembly GCF_037043125.1). Taxonomy (NCBI): domain Eukaryota; kingdom Metazoa; phylum Chordata; class Mammalia; order Carnivora; family Otariidae; genus Eumetopias; species Eumetopias jubatus. The sequence continues at coordinate 38,249,721 of NW_028274808.1, forward strand.
GGTGATGACTGCTCACACCTTGCATCTTGTCTTTTCTGTAACTGGGAATCCAGTAAATATTCATCGTTGATTTCATGCCCAGAGATTGTAAGAGAACAAGTGGCTTTCAGGAAAGTATGAACATAATTAAAATATATATATATATATGAAACTTCCCCCTGCAGAATTATTTTGGGCTGTCAGTATGGCACATCTTGGCACAAGAATCAATTTTTGGCTTGAAAGAAACTAGGTCTTCACTCATCACAGTCTCTTCAAGGATAATGAGGAGTGTTTTATCAGTTAGCTATGGACATAAAACAAGTAACTCCAAAACATAACAGTGTTGCTCATATGTCCAGTTGTGGGCAGGCTGCTGGGGGGATGACAAAGGCAACGGGGCCATGTGTCTCTCATCACCAGAAGCCAGCCCGGGTCTCTTCAAATGCGTGGCCATCACAGGTTCCAAAAACAGCAAGAGAAGACAAGTCCCACTGTGCGTGTGTTTTTCAGCCTCTGCCAAAGCAAGTCAGGGGACAGAGCCCAGTCTCCAAGTGGGAGGAAAGTCAGAGTCAAGAGTGCAAGAAAGTATAAACCCAGAGAGGGGGATAAACTTGTAGCCATTTTTGCAGTCTACCTCAAGGGTTAAAGGAAATGCTAGGCAGGCTATCTTTTACTAATTCCTTCCTCTTACAAGAGCATCAGGAATATCTCCTCTTTACCTGATTTATCAGATGGCCAATAAATATTTAATGAATATGTAACAAGTGACTAAGTACACAACGAGAGAAAGGAAGGAGTGAATGAACAAGGAGTGAGTGAGTGAATGAGTGAGTGAGTGAGTGAGTGGATATAGGTCTAACATTCAAAGTACCTAAAAAAAAAAAAAAAATGAGATCCTCAGTCCTGGGAGAAAATTCTAGAATTTTGAGAAGAAGCCTAAGAAAGACATACAACTCTTTAAGGCACAAAATCATTAAAGAACATTCTATTTAAAGGGAAGAGTCTTACGGGTGTAGTGAGAGGAAACTGAACTTAAAAACCAAAAGCCCTAACTCCTCAAATTTTCTTTCTTCTCTAAACATAATGTAATTAATTAATTTCCTCACTCTTTAATTTCAACAACTTTTTATTGAGCTTCTACTCTGTACCAGGCAGGAGCCCTAAACTTATGACGTTGCCTGTTGGAAGTTGCCCCCAAAAGTGTGCCTTTTTGGAGGCACATTTCCCTGCTCCTTCTCTGAGCCCAGCGTCACCATCTGCCCTGGAGAGGAGAAGCACCAGATGAGTTGTACCACCCTGCTCCCTCCCTAAACCTGGAGGCCTTCTCTGGCTAGGAGCTGCAGGGAAACTAGACCCAGATCTGGTTTTCCAGATTGATAGATTGGGGACACCTGGCTAATATGACCTCTAAGCTTCCTTGTAGCTCTGAAGGTGTAGAATAAGAATGGGAACCATGAGAACCACCCAAGTGATGTCATCCATCACAACCAAGAATCTTAGGCCATGCAGAATGCAGGTGTTCGCTGGTAGTCAACACAGGAAAGCCACTAAGAAAAACAGAAAAGCAAGATAGAATCTTCAGAGCATCCCCAAGACAGAGCTTCTTGGCCATACATAAACCTGTCTTCCTTAATATTTAGTCATCATGCTATCCCAAAGCCCTGCTTCCCTGGTAAAGACAAATAATTCAATCAACTAATTCAGAGCTCCATACTCCAGGAAACAAATGGAAGAGGCACAGCACCAAATGAGCCTGCTGCTCCTACACGCAGAATAAAAACAGAGGCAAAACATTGCACAGGTTTTGACCCCCACTCCCTGCCAACCTATGTGTAGTATCACCACTTTCCAAGATCTCAGTGTAGCCCTCAAGTCTGCCCACTGACTTCATCAGGATGAGGACAGGCACTCTCTCAACTTCCCACTCTCCCTGTCTAAATCTTTCTGGGCATTCACTCATCATATCTCATTCCTTCCTTCTGCAGGCTCGTGTATCCCTTTTCTCATACCTCAACTACGTATAGCATCCCCTCCCTTATATTCAGCTGCTCCCCCCACTGGCTCCTTCCCCTTCACCTGCAAACACCCCAACACCTTCCTTGTCCCCAACTGTCAGCAGCTTAAGATATTGTTGATTGTCCTTCCTGATACTGTCCCACAAGCAGACACCTTTTCCTAACTTCCCTACTCTTCCCCAATCCCTAGCATGCAGGCTCAAACTGTGAGATTTGTCTTTAATAGCATCACTTGCTCAAGATGGAAAATGATCTTCACATTATTGCTTAGGGATTCCTTCATCTTCCTTCCTACCCCCCAACACCCACACAATTAGTTGCCAACTTCTATCACCCTCCTTAATAGCTGTGGATCATCCCTTTCTCTCTTCCTACAAACACAATCTTCCTTACATCTTATAAGCACTATCGTCAGTCTTCCAGCCCTAGTTTCTCCACCACCCCCTTTCTAAATTCATAGCCTTTCTGGGGCGAAGCCTTGTATATGTCTATATTTGATCCCCTCACACTCCCTTCAGCCTGGAAGGATTCACCTCTGCCCCACCAAATCCTACCCAGCCTGCAAGATTCTGAGCAGTGGGGCCTCCTCTAGGGGAGGTGCTTTCTCATGGTGCACCTCTCATCTCCTATCCTGCCCCTTCTTACCATTCCACCCACCAGGAGCTGGAAGTTATCTCTCTACCCTCTGAATTTCTATAGCTCTGTCTCTATCCCTATCCTAAAATGTTTCTCACTTTCTACATTGTGTCCTAGATGTTCATGTATTTTCCTGTTTCCCTACTGACAAAGATTCCTTGAAAGATGTAATTTAAATCCTTTATATCCCCCACAGAACTAGCATAATGCCTTTGGGTAGATTTGTTGAATGAATGAATGAATGAATGAATGAATGAATGAATGAATGACTCACATCCCCAGCTTTCACAGAAGGCAGTCACAAAGCATCTATAACTCTTTGGGTAGGGACTTTGGGATTCTTGCCCAGAAACAATTTGGTGATTGTAAAAGTATCACTTGAATTATTTACCAGAGCTATGTCTCTTGACAGCCGTCTACAGCCACCTCTGTGTAGAAGCAATGAAATTAAAATCTGCTGTATTGAACCAAATTCCTTGAACAGCCCTATCTCCCCCCACCAACCCCCATGTATGGAAGATGGAAATCTGCAGCTTCTCCTTGTTCCTTCCCGGAACTGTGAACAGTCACCCGACAACCTTGGCCATCCCACCCCCACCCTGCTCAGCCCCTGAACTCATGTCTTCTAACCTAATTCATTTTCTAGATAAATGAAGCAAATACCTAGCAAATATTATTTATGACTTTGTGATAAATAAGCCTTTTACAGAAGTTATTCAAGGAGTTCTGGGGAATTTCAAGGATAACTTTCAGCAAGTTACAAAGGTCGGGTCAGCCTGGGATACTGAGCCCATAGTATTTGCTGTACCATTCATCTGTTTTGAATTATTAGTCTTACCCAGTTTCAGTCGGCTTTCAATGGACTGGCTGTGATTTTAGCTCTCTGGCTGTATTTTATTTCGATAGTGGGCAAGGGACTTTAATAATTATTTTTTGTGCTATACTGACAATGGGGAGAGAAAAAGGGGATCTTAATGAAATTCAAACACTCACAGATGTGCTGGAAAAGATGGGTTATACCTGACCAGCCACCATTACCCCCCACAACCATGCACACAGAGCAGTGGCATCCCCCTCCATGCAGAGATGAGAAAGCACCATGCTGAACCTGGCAGCACGGAGGTGGGGTCATAAGGGCAGGGCTTTCCCAGAGGGCCAGGAAGTAGTGGGCTAACCCGGGCCCTTTTCTAATGTATGAATGCATGTCTGGTGCTCTGCAGATGCTGCAAACTGAACTTCCTGAGAGCAAAGACTATGTCTCACTCAACTCTAAATCTGCAGAATCTAACATTCTGCCAGCACAAACTAGGCACTCAATAAATATTTATTGGATTGGATTGGATTAGATTGGATTGAATTGAATTGAATTGAATTGAATTGAATTGAATTGAATTGGGTTGGGTTGATTGGATTGGGTTGGGTTGGGTTGGGTTGGATTGGATTGAGTTAGGTTGAAATGAATGGAAATGAGTTGAATTGGGTTCCCATCTCCCCTCCACTCTAACTATAGTTTCTTTACCCAAAGCCTTTCATTTTTAAAAAATTTTTTCACTATTTTTTTGTTTTTGTTCATGGTGGATTTGGGGTTTTATTCTTTTTCTGGTTAGTTTGTTTATCTTGGTTGTTTGGTTTGATTTTGATTTACCCTGAGAATGAATTTGCCTGAGGCAGGAGTTTAACTTAGAATGCAAAGGTATTTCCAGATCCAAACATTTCTCCCTAAATAATTTGGCAAAATTCATTTTTTCATTCCTGAGACCTAAGATTATCGGCCTATTATTCTAGAAGTGGTGTGGAATAAAGAATTAAAGAATGCTGTTGCATCTTACACCCTTTTAAAATAGTGAAATTTGTATCACCATGTTAATAGTTTTGAAGATGGCTTTCTTCCTAGCCTGCTCTACTAATTTGATACTCTATTTGGCAAATTCTGCTGGGCACACATGGGTTCTTTAAAAAAGTACTTGGTGAAGTGAATTGACTGCAGAAAGCCTGGACTTGCTCACCTCTTTGACTGTTTGTTTTTAACTTCAGAAGGTAGAAAGATGTCTCCCCCTGTGAGAAGTCAATCAAAGACTCCCTTTGTCTTCAGACTGAGGCACATTCTGCTAGATCCCCTTCTTATAAATGTCTGTCCCTCTCACTTTACATGGTAAATATGGCCTAAAGAAATGCTGCCTTGGTTTTTTTTTTTAATAAAATTATGCTTAAATGTACTAGTGGACATTTAAAGGAAAACCTCCTGCAACACGAATAACACTCCAGTTTACCTACTATCAAATCTGAATTTTTCATATCAAGTTTTCTCAAAGAATATTCATCTCTTCTTTGTTCTTTGTTCCTCAGACACAGAGACCAGGGCTGAGGCCCAAGAGGGCATGCCTATTTGCCATAGTTGCATCTGGGGCCCAATAGAAGCCTAGCTCCACAAGGTGGGGTCTGATAAAAGAGAAAAGGCTGAGATCATCATGCCGTCCTCAAAAAAGGGCTTTAAATCATGAGGGAGGGCCTATGCCGGAGGATGCAAAGGGATGGAGTAGCAGGGAAAAGAAAACAGGAATAAGTCCATTGAGCAGGAGAGATTGAAACAAGGGCCTTTGCTATTGCTGACTTGTGTTTGCTCCTGCATTTCAGCTCTGTGTTGGGCCAGGTAGATTGAAGGACCCAGGAATAGAGTTGACAGGGTACCCAGTTTGTTTTGCTAATGACCTTGGATTTCTGTGACTCTCTCCAGCTTCTGGATGCCAATCCTCATTTTTGTCCATGAAGACATCCTCAGTTTCTACGTATCCCCCTCTGAGCACTCCGTAAATTTTATCCCTTCCCTTCAAGGGTGTTAATACTCAATTCCACAGGTAATAAGGGGTGGGGGCTTCCTGTCATAGTGAATCCTTCACAGCTATTTCATGAGGGAGAGTATCCTTTCAGTAGGGAGAGAAAAATGAAGACTTTTCCCTAGCACTTCAAAACATTTGGGGCCAGCTGCATGTCCTTCATCAGTTGTTGGGCAAGATCCTTCAGCCCAGAATTCCTGTGTCACCTTCTCCTAGGTCTTTGTTAGTAGATTGTGTTCTTTTTCTCCTACCTCGTCTGGAGAGCTCCTTCTCTTGTTAGCACCTTCCCAGAGACAAGGCTTTAGGGACAAAAGCCTCATTTGACTTGGCTGCTTGCTTCTTAAGGAATAAAAGCCTCTGGCTGACTTGCTGCTTAACAAACTACTCTAGAACTTAGTGGTTTAAAGCAACAATTTATTATTATTATTATTATTATTATTATTAGCATTAGCATTAGTATTATCTTGTGCATCTGTTGACTGGATCAGCTGGGCAGTTCTCATTTAGGATCTCTCATGGGGTTGTAATAAGACAGATAGGAGCCAGGGCTAGAGTCATCTGAAGGCTAGATTCACTGAACATCCAAGATGGTTCACTCAGTGGCTGACAGTTGATACTGATTAACAGCTGGAGATCAGCTGTGGTTGTCAACCAGGGCACCTTCATGTGGTTTCTCCATATGGCTTTTCCCAGCACAGTTATCAGGTCCCAAGAAAGAGTGTCTCAAGAAGCTAGCTTTCTGAGAGACCCAGACTGAAGCTGCAATGCTGCTTAGGACCTAGCCCTAGAAGTCTCTGAAAGTCACTTCCAGCATACCTTATTATTCAGGCAAAGCATGAATATCAGTCTAGATTCAAGAGAAGGGGAATTCCATCCCACCTCTTGATGAGGAGAGAAATATGCAAGTACAGGGAAGGAGAGAATTGATGGCAGCCATGTTTGTAAACTCTCTACCACAGAGTTGTATCATATTCTTCTCTTATTCCAAGAGTCTAAAACCATTTTATTCATCTCTGGCCCTATGCTGCCTCTATTCCCTTCCCCTCAGACTCATGATGCCTCTAATTAATGCCTTCTCTTAGGAACGTATTGTCAGTAAGTCAATAAAAGGGATTTGACAGCTTTCTTTATAAAGCCAGTGCTGAATTGAGCATGGTAAGTTTTGGCTCAGAGAATGACTGCCTTAAAACCACTGAAGAGCTCTGTTTTGTTTTTTTGTTGTTTTTTTTTTTAAGTTTTTGGGTTTTTAAAACAGAAAGTCCATGGGTTTCAACCATATCACACACTGCATAAATTTTCAGATGTTCCCACCATTTTCTTTTCTTTCTTTCTTTCTTTTTTTTTTTTACTAAGAAACTAAACAACAAACCACCTTCTGAAGTTCTTCTCTGGACTAGTACTTAAGAATGAAAAGTGAAAAGAAAGAAAGAAAAAGGAGTCACAGGGTGGGGGGGCAGTGAAAATTCAACTGAAAATAATGATTTTTACATAATTCTAAAACCCTGCTGTCTGGAAGGAAAGTGAATCTTCCGAAGTATCAGTGCTCTGTAGAAAACAAACGAGGTTTACACTGAAAACCCTCACACCCCAATCTCACTACTGTCTCTCTCTCCCACCAAAGGCTGGGATGCCCGCAGCAGAAAGACTAGTGTTCACATTCCCCCATAAGAGGACGTAGGAGGCTCCTTACCCAACCCCTCTGGCCTGCTCTGGGCTGCGCACTGAATCATCCAGGGACATCTCTGTTCTGAGGGTCTCTCCCCCCCACCCCCAAGAATAACTGCCCTAGGGGTATGGTGGAGGAGGCTGGTGTGACTCAGGGCAAACTTACTCACCTTGCACCCCCCCATGCCATCCATTCAAGGGGTTAAATACTGTTTGGTGAAGCTGCTTCCAATCTCTTGGAGGATAATACTGCAGAAAGGGAAGTTAAGAAAGCAGAGGTGGACACTGTTATTTGTATTTTACTCTCAGACATTTTCAAAATTACCTCCCAGTTGACACAGTGGCTTACTGAGAAGAACACGGGACAGGGAGTTCCACAACCTAAGATTTGCCTTCTTTCTCCACTAACCACCAGTATGGCCCTCACGGGGCTCAGCTGGGAAATGAGATGCCTGTACTACCTAGAGATAGACCTACTACCTAGGTCTATCCAGCCCCCAGATTTTCCTTCAGGAAAACTCAGGTCAGGAAGAAGTAATGACACAGAAAACCCCATGTGGTGAGGCTGCACACAGAAACAGTTCTGCTCCCTTTACCCTGCCACACAATGCTGCCCCAGCCCTGCAGCCATCTGAAGTGAGTCATTTGTCCCCAGCCACCTTCCCTCCAGGAGCTGCCAGCCCCCTTTCAGGCCACTGCGGGCAGCCCATAAGAGGAAGAGTTTGCAAACTTGCTGCCATGGATAAAATCCACAAGCTGTTTCCCTGAAAGGCAAGGAGTTGGGGTGGGTGGGATGGGGGTGAGAGCAGGCCCTGTTCCCTCAGCTCTGGAGGTCTCTGTATTCTTTAGCTCTTAATCATTAGATCGGAAAAGGGGAAAGGGGCAGGGACTGGAGGCGGAGGGGGAGGTAGAGGGGAAGAAAAAACTCAACACCAACAAAAAGAGAGACAGCCTCATACTCAGGTCCTCTGGGACCGAGAACTCCATTCAGAGTTTTCAGAAAATAGGGTCAGGCATGTCTTGTGACCTGAGACCCCAGAGCTCCTCTGTTCCCCATAATTATCTAATACAGCACTCTCCCTGCCAAATACAATGAAACAATTTGTCACTTCAATTATCTGTCAGTCAACACTGAGGCCTTTTCAACAGGCCAGCACATGTGTTTGGAGAGCTTGTCAGTGAGGGCTGTCTAGCCAGACCCATAACCATGGAAAATGGAACCTTTGTTAATTCTGGTTCTTAGAAAAGTAAATCCATTCAATTTCTCTCCTCTCACTCGCTCTTCTTTTCTAAATGCCTTCAGTATGGAATTTGCACAAGGAGCTGAATTGGTCCTGCTCTGAACCTTAAATGACTGGCCAAAGGATTTGCATGAGGAAGCAGAAATTAATTATTCCTTTCGGAGCTTTTTCCCCCTGGTCTCTGTAATTCTGTGTTTAGAGGCAAGATTACACCCTGCGTTACCAGCAGGATGGGGGTTGTGCAAGGGAAGGGAAGTGGGGACACGCGGGGGGGAGGGGGGGCGGGTGGCAGGGAGATGTTTGCATCTTGTTAGCGCTTCCTGAGTTCAAGCCAAGGAGCCAGCTTCACTGCCTCTTTTCCCTTCCTCAGGTTTGTGCAGAAAGAGGGCAGCTCCACACCCAGCCACCAAGTGGAAGCTCCTAGGGGAAGTTCCCTTCCAGGTTCTTCAGATTCCTTGCTTGGAGAAATAAAGGGAAAGGAAATCTGTTTTGAGGGCCCATGGTCCCTTGGGGTCAACCTGGCTTCTATTTCTACATAGACCAGAGATTGTTAGCTCTTGTGAGGGGACCAGACCACCTTCACTGTTAGGGAATAGGGAGGGACCTCCTTTACTGTGAAGGGACAGGGTCGTCCTCCCTGTGAGGGGACAAAGACCTCTTTCTCTGTGTGGGGACTAGACTTCCTTCACTATGAGGGGACAGGGACTTCCTTCTTGTGAGGGACCAGACCTCCTTCACTGCAAAGGAATGGGGAGGGACCTCCTTCTCTGTGAGGAGACAGGGACTTCTTCCCTGTGAGGGGACCTGGATCTCCTCTCTGTGAGGAGGAAGTAGAACTGTGGCTGAATCACTGAGGCCTAAATGGAGAAGTCTATATATTCCTTGATTTCCCAGAATAGTCTAGCTTTAAATGCTCCATCCCAGTGTCAGACCATGTATGAAGCTGCATGTTTCCATCTGGGGTTGGGATATAAGTTTGCTATGAGACAGTGTGCTGGCAACAAAGACAAAGGACCCTTCATGATTCACCAAGGTCCACGTGCACAGAGTGGCTTATATATTTTGAAGGTGGGAGCTGGGGGTAGACACACACGGGTCCATCATGGTAGGATAAGCCTAGTATTTCTGTCTTGATTGTTTATATAGGAATTTTTTTTAAGATTTTATTTATTTATTTGAGAGAGAGAGAGCACATGAGAGGGGGGAGGGTCAGAGGGAGAAGCAGACTCCCTGCTGAGCAGGGAGCCCGATGCGGGACTCGATCCTGGGACTCCAGGATCATGACCTGAGCTGAAGGCAGTCGCTTAACCAACTGAGCCACCCAGGTGCACTATATAGGAATTTTTAAATATGTTGTCCTATAGCAAATAAAAATAATGTGTTTAAAAATTTAAATTTATGTACATATGTATGTATATATATGTGTATGTGTATATATATATGTGTGTGTATATATATATGTATATATATATAATTTCATACACATTGGAGTTTTATTTCACTGTCAACACTTACAAATTCTCCCCCCACCTGAGAATGTGTCCCAACCCCCCCAGCCCCAGGTTTCCTGTTCCCATAGGAAGCCGTAGGCTAGAATCCATTACTTCTGCATCCACAGAGAGTTTTCTTCCCCTCCTTCTAGTCCCGGGACCCAACACCAAAAAAGAACATACACTAGTGTCTTCCAGGCATGGGAATTTTGTCCCAGGACAGCTTAGTAAATGGATCCCTGAAGATTTTCAAACCAAGTCTCACTCCGCCTACCCCAGTGCATTAGACATCTTCAGGCTGACCCTGACCTCTTATCTGATGAGATTCATCCTTTTCATTGCTCTTTCCTTCTGCTTCCATCCCTCCTTTTTCACTTTCTTCCTCTCTTCTTTCTTCTCTCCTTTTCCTTTCCCACCTTTTCCCTGCCAGCCCTTTTACCGTTTTCCCCTCTTCTCCTTATGATTATCTGCCTGTTTCTTTTTTTCTCTTTTAGCTCAAAGACTCTCACAGCCATCCCCATAGCACTGGGTTATACAGAGAAAGAAATCATCTTTTTTTTTTTTTTTTTGTACTCTAGAGTAAGAAAATAGAACCCAAAATGGGGAGGTCTTAAATTCAGTCAGGAAGTTGAGTTGACACTGCCAACCCCATAAATCAATAAGTAGCCACCAGGTAGACCCAAGGCCAGCCAGGTCGCCTAGGGGACATCTCTGCCTCCATCTCAGCACCAGAACACAGTGTACTTTTCTTCACTTGACTTAGGTGGCAGATCTCTCTGAGAAAGGATTCTGGAGACCAAGCTGAATATGGTCCAAGAGGTAACTGGGATTTTTGCTCATAAGCTCTGAGTAGAGCCTCTCTTCAACTCTCAAGGAAGAGTCCATGGTGGGGGAATGACACAGGGAGAAGAAAACAGTTTTTCTTTCTAAACAGATACTATGGAAGTTAACTGGTCTCTCTAGAATGACCACTACTTACAGAAGATATATACTTACCCCAAAGAGCTTAACAATTAGCACAATTGTTTTGGGATGTTTTCAGGAAAAAAAAAATAATATATATATAAAAGAAGCACAAAACATACGTGTTCCTTTCTAGTAACCCTATGTTTTCAAGAAGGGGGTTGATGTTCAATAAGCCACAGTGTCATTCTCTACTTTTTTCAGATTTTTAGACTGATCATTTTGGGGCTTCTTCCAAAAATCAACCCTATCTTTAATAGAGGAAAATTGGCAACCACTAGAGCAATATGAAAAACTGTGCTCCAAGACTGAAAGCAATTCCAAAAGCAGAGTGTTTCTAGAGGATCCAAAGCCTAGGCAGGATCAGGATAATTCAACAAGCATCTCTGTGAACATCCCGTGTATAACACTATAGCATTGAGGCAATGCCAAACCACGAAGCTGAAGGAGGCGAGGCACAGATGGAATCACAACCACCAGTGCACAAAGGTAGGGTCTAAAGTTAGGGGGCAGGGAGGAGCAGTCAGTCTGTTTTCTCTCAACACTGGGACAGGCATGCCAAGGCCCTCACCTCCCCCCACCTTCTCTCCAACCTCCCTGCCAACCTACTCCCCCTCCCCAAAAATCCCTTTCACTTTACTGACACCAGTGTTTAACCTTTCACCCCTAGCAACCTCCACTGTTTGCTCCTTGGGAAACACAGTGACACAGTTGCTCTCTCTCCTGGTCCCTCCCCAGAGAAAAGGGGGCAGAAAGAGCTGAGTTGAATGAGCATTCTGTGCGGCCACAGGCCTGGGGCTGTGTTTAATCCCATCTCTGGCCCCGCACAGTTTAGAAGCATTTCCCAAGGAACGATTGCAGGCATGGCCGATTCTCTGTCTCTTAGAAACCTAGTCTTTCCAGCACATTGTTTGGCTCTCTCATCCTGCCTTTAGATAGTCCCAGCTTTTCCTTCCCACAGTCAACATCCCTCAAAGCCTAGAAAATAAAAAAATATGTATTTGGAGGGAGTGATAACTGCCTCCAAATTCAAGGACTAGAGCCAGCCTGTGGAGAAAACCTTGCCATCTGGGAGGAAAAGGAAAGGGGCACCCAGAGGAAATTAGGTCAAGCTTTGAAAATGTGCACTGGTATCCCTCTGGTCATCCCAATTTCCCAGAGATGCCAGGGAACGTCAGGATCTCCAGCCTGAATGCCACATTCATTTGGGTAGTAGAGGCTTTTAAATTTTTCCTTAGACTCTACTCCATTTCACTTTCTCTGGCTATAATCACAAAATGTCCAAAAATGGTAATGTGTATCATTTCTCTTGGGTGACTCCATAGAGTAAATATTTTACATACAATTTACCCAGAAACCCAAAAATGATTTGCTGAAACCAGCCCAAGTACAAATTTGCCACCCTTTTGAGAAAGAGTGAATAAAGCTTCTTGGGCGGTGAAGCAAAATCATTTAAAAAGCAGCAATGCAGGGCGCCTGGGTGGCTCAGTTGGTTAAGCAACTGCCTTCAGCTCAGGTCATGATCCTGGAGTCCCAGGATCGAGTCCCACATCAGGCTCCCTGCTCAGCGGGGAGTCTGCTTCTCCCTCTGACCCTCTTCCCTCTCATGCTCTCTATCTCTCATTCTCTCTCTCCCTCTCTCAAATAAATAAACAAAATCTTAAAAAAAAAACTTTAAAAAAATAATAAAAAAATAAAAAGCAGCAATGCAAAATTTTAAAGCACACATAAGTTCACTGAACTCAATGAGTATAAGCCATTTTAAATTATTTTTATATCTAAATAAACATTACCTACATTACTTGAATTTTATAATTTGCTTTACAGTTAATTGTCTTCTTGTTGCTATTAAAATTCTAACTCAATAAAAGTGACATATATTATTTAAAATGATTGCTGTTCTTGGGAGTGGGGGGGGGGTGTGCCACCAAGCTGGGAACAAGGAGAAAAGGGCAAGAAAGGCCAGAAGACACAAAGCCTGGGTCTGCTTCCAAGTAGTTGAAAGATAAAGAAGTTATTAATGATAAAGATAATAATTCATTCATAGCATAGAAATAAAAATAGTGGGTTGTCTTACTCTCAGGTCTGAAGTATCAAATTCAGGTATGCAAAAGCATTTTGGAGATCTACAGATGAGCCGACCTTTGTACAGACCCTAAGTACAGATTTAAAGAACAAAACCAATGAAAGATATGTATATATATATATATATTTGATCTTCAATGCATATAAGTAATCATGAATGTGCATGTGTTCCAAAATATATGCAAACTTACAATATGTGCAATATCTGTATGTATACACATAAACACATATATAACCACACAAGTCAGAACAAACATACCTACTCAGATTGGGTCTTCCCCAACATTTTTGTAAGTGGGCTCACTGGACCTGTCAAAATGTGGAATAAATAGTTGTAGTAGATTTTAATTCATCTCCTTAAATATGGTGATGTTTTATAGTCTGAGCTGAAAGGTTGGTTTCACGGTATTACCAACAGAATCACTTTGCTTGTTGACTTTAGGAAAATTTTCAATTAATAAAGAGAGTGAAAAACAAGTATTTTCCATTCTCCCATCCATGTGGTAATCCAGCCTTTTTTTTTTTAATGAAGTAGAAAGGAGTACTAAATCAAGCAATATCACCTAAAACTTGAGGTAGCTTCTGATGACTTTGCCAAGAGGAAAATTCAAGCATTTCCCCCACAAATAGCCATCTCAGCAAGTAGTGAAGGTAAAACTCCTACAAGTAGAATGCAAAGGCTTCAGGAGTCCATGAAAACGAACAGGTGTTTAACCACACTCTAAGTAGCAAGATAAGAAGGAAGCTGGAAGTCCTGTTTTGTGGCAGTTCTGAAGAACAAAGCCACCATTGGCAAATACTTCTTGGGGCCATGGGGCTGTGAAAGACCAATGATAGACATGCAAATGTGAAGGGGCCTGAATAAACTCAGCAGAGCTGAGTTTCCTCAGGCTGGGCGGGGAAGCTTTGGGGAGATAGTCGAAAGCATATACCCTGAGCCAAAAATAACATTTGTGCTGTAAGGATGTTTAGGTAGAGCTGAAATGAGCCATTGAATGCTTTTTTAAAAAGTGCCATTGGATTCTGAAAGGGCAGCAGTAATGCAAATTTGAAGTTTGCCTTAGTTAATTGGGGGGAGGATTCACCAATTAAAACATAGGCAGAAAACTATTCCATTACCACTTAAAAAAAAGGAGTCTTATTGATGAAATGCTTTTTAAAACAAAATAGTATACTCAAACATCTGAATCTGACAACCTGAAAAAGAGTAGGAAGGCTTTTAAGTAACCTCTCTAATTCACCCAACCTGAGATAAACAGCTGAGATCAGTAGTTTAAGGTTGCTTACACCCAGCAATGGTTAGAGAGCCCTCCAGTGCCTGGAACCGCCTTTTTTTGGCCTCACCTCTGATATTGCTGCCCAGGGGACTTCAAAGAGAAGGGCTAGTAGCCCCAGTCCTTTCACAGGTGTAGCCCTGAGAAACATCACCAGAAAGGAGCTCACTGAAAGTCCCTATCTCCGTCTGGAAGTTCAAGGGAACAGAATGAGGAAAATCTTCCTTCTCAAGCTGGCTTCCAAATATGTATTAAACTGATTATCCAGAATTTTGGCTTCCTGCTCTACAAAATGAAAATTTACAAACTGCAAATGTCTTTTTTTAATAATTACAGTTTTATTGATTCAGAAAATATGCCTAGTGTATTTCGTCTTGACTTTGGTGTTGACATTTGTTGAAATTATTTCAGTGTTGTGTATCTGTTTCTGTCTGAAGTGAAGGTGTAAAGAGAGTTTTCAATAGAAATAATAACATGTGGATGAGGGAAGCAGAATGTGAGCTGGAAATGTGTAAAATGAACTACTCAGTTTTTCAACATTTTTTCCATGAGTTTCACATGAAGTGAAATAATTCTTTCTAAAAGGAACAAATTGTCAGTTGAAATGTTTAAATAAATATTTTGACTAAAAATGTATTTCACACGCATACACACATGATTTCACATACATACATACATTTCACACACCCATATTTTTGCAAAGAACTTCTGACAACCCTATCCTAAATTTTGCTTTCTAAAATAAAGCCCTCCTGAAAAAAATTTGGAAAACATCATATCGACCCTCATTGTCTTCCTCCTGATTCCCTAACATCCAGGAAATGAAATAATAATTTCTGTAACTTTCAAGTGAAGTCTACTTTAGTTGGTTTTTGGTTGGACGCTGTCCCCATTCATTCCAATCCTCCTTCCCAAACTTTCTATATCTCATTCAGAGGGACATCAAGACCTGGGATTTCCATAGCCTGGGAACTTGGGAAATGCTCTATTGCATCTTGGAAGGTATAGTCTCAATAAGTAATTTGCTGTAGGCTTAGGAGAAAATGGGAGATTCCCAACTAGATAGGTTTGCAGGACATTGTTTCCCTCCAACTATTCTGTTGGCCTAGTCTACCCAAAAACCAGATAGTGAGGTAGGAGACAATCATACTTCAGGAGAGCAAAACCACCTCCTGGAGAACCATGCTAATTGTGTGGTTATATTACATAGCATCTTTAGTTATTGCTATGGTGAAGTTGATCAGAAATCCATCTCCTTATATACTGGAGAATTTAAAAGATGCTATTTATAGGTAGCACCATGCCTTTAGGAGAAGAAAGAGAGAGCCATTTACAAGTAGCAGGTGGCTTTTGTAATATAATCCAGGCTCAGAAAAATGTCACACCTTACTTTACAAAAATATGCATTTACTTTCTTTCAAAATTGGGCCTTAGAAAAATCAAATGAAATATTTATAATTAATGAAATATCTTTCACGTTAATAAGGTAACCTTAATTCTTAATCTATGCCACAGAGCTCACCACTTGGCTCACTGAGCTCCTGGACTCTCTCAGAAGAAATCACAGAATGGTGGCATTGGTCAACCTTACTCAAACGTTGCCTTCTTACATTGTGTTTAAATCTGTACATATGCACAGGCTCTCTCTAGGGAGGGAGCTATGAACTAGAGAATGCAGATCTTAAGGACTTCTGGTTAAAAATAGAGGAATGAACACATACATTATTCTCCTCTTCCTCCCCAATAAGACAAAGAGATCTGGAGAGGAATAGAACAACAAAATGTTGGAAGCTGGAGAGAGAATGGATGAATGTGTAACTGACTCAGTGGTCTGCAAAAAATTGAATACTAAGAGAAAAATGGAGAAATAAGAGAAACAATGCCATGTATATCATGGAATACCTAATAGCACCAAATACCTCTGAAAGGGGTAAAGGTGGAGCAGGGGTAAAGGTGGAATTAGGAAACCTAATTCCTATTAGGTATTAGGAATACCTAATAGCACCAAATACCTCTGAAAGTAGGGGTAAAATCAGGAGAAAAGTCTGAGATCCTGAGATCTCTAGATGCCACTAATAATTTCTCCTTCCCTTACCCTGACAGGAATAAAGATTTGTTTCTTGAAGAAAGTAAAACTTAGAGTCTCTGGACCATGAAACACCACAGCACAAACTGCGGGGGTGGGGGTGGGGTAGGAGAGTTCCACAAATAGAGCTTAAAGTGGAAATTTATGCTCTTAATATTGACTCTTGCACTTCTTCTCCCTCTTGGCATCCAGATTACTGATAAGCAGGCACATAACTCTTCAGAAAGGAAATTAGAAGACTTCACTGGGAAATTCAATCAGAACAAGAGATAGGACCTAACAATACTGGCTTTGGGAGCTCCCTAATGAAGCAACACAACCAAAACACCTTGGACTAAAATTCACAGTAAACAAATTCTACCCTCTCACCCTGGGCTTCCATGGCCCTGTAGTGACCTGCTCTCAAGTACAATGGGATAGCCAAGTATGAGAAGCTCTTAGAGGAAGATCTATAATATGAAAGATAAGTGCCAAAACAAACATCTGAAAGCAACTTGAAGAAAATAGTTGCAAGGTAAAAACTTCAGAAGAAATAAGAGAAAATACTTCATCCATAAAATAAGAACAGGTAATCCTAAAATGCAATGTTCAAAGAATAAAAAGGCAGATATTGAAAATTAAAAATATGATGCCAGAAATGAAAAACTCAATATAAGAATTGAAATACAAACTTGAGGACGTTTCCCCAAAAGTAGACCAAAAACACAAAGAGACCATGCAGAAGAATTCCAAATAATTTATGTAGATACTCCAACCTCAAGAAAGTGGAGCATGGGGGCACCTGGATGGTTCAGTCCATTAAGTGTCTGCCTTCGGCTCAGGTAATGATTCCAGGGTCCTGGGATTGAGTCCCACATTGGGCTCCCTGCTCGGCGGGGGGGTCTGCTTCTCCCTCTCCTTCTCCCTGCTTTTGCTATCTCACTCTTGCACTCTCAAATAGATAAATAAAATCTTTTTAAAAAGGGAAAAAAAAGTAGAGTATAATTCCCACTCCTTAAATATGGGTTCTGCATTAGAAACTTCCTTCCAATGAGTAGTAAGAAATGGGGGGGGCAGTAACTTTTTACAGTGCAGAAATCTCTCAAACACTACCTCAGCTAGGTGCCCAAGGTTAACATCAACAAACAGTTATAAATCATGTTGATAAATAGTATGTCCTTTCAAGATGATATGAGAAGAGTGCTTTACTTCTGTGGTCTTCCTCCCAAAAATACATAACCTCAGTCTAATCAT
Source organism: Eumetopias jubatus (assembly GCF_037043125.1). Taxonomy (NCBI): domain Eukaryota; kingdom Metazoa; phylum Chordata; class Mammalia; order Carnivora; family Otariidae; genus Eumetopias; species Eumetopias jubatus. The sequence goes on from NW_028274808.1 coordinate 38,267,225, forward strand.
GAGAAAAACATCAGACAAATCCCCACTAAGAGACATTTTAAACTGTTAAGGTCATTAAAAACAAGAAAGGTTTTTGAGAAACTATAACAGCCAAGAGAGACCTAAGGACATATGACAACAAAGTGTGGTGTTGAAATCCTGGTTAAAGTCCTGGAACAGAAAAAGGACATTAAGTGAAAACCAAAGAAGTCTGAATAAGTTATGGATCTTAGTTAATGATAATGTGTCAATATTGTTCATTAATTGTGACAAATGTACCATACAAATGTCCACAACAGGAGAAAACTGGATGTGGAATATATGGAATTCTCTGCACAACTGTTACTTTTCTGTAAATATAAAAATATTCTAATATTAAAAGTTTATTATTTTAATGTAAGCTTTATTGAGGTATAAGCAACAAAATTGTGAGATATTCAGAGTGTCCATCATAGTGATTTGATATACATATATGTTGTGAAAGGAGTCCCTCCATGTAGTTAATTAACACATCCATCACCTCATATACTTTTCTTCGGGTCTTTTTGTTTTTTTGTTTTAAGGTGTTTTGTTTTTGTTTTGTTTTTTTTTTCTGGCAAGAGCATTTAAGTTCTACTGTCTTAGCAAATTTCAGTTATATAATACAGTGTTTTGAACTATAGTCACTATGTTTTACATTAGACCTTATTCATCTTATAGTTTAAAGTTGTATCTTTTTACCAACCTCTATTTCCCCTACTCTTCATCCTCTGGCAACCACTTTTCTCCTCTGTTTCTATATGTTAGTTGTTTGTTTTTTTAAGATTGCATATATAAGTGATATACAGCATTTGTCTTTGTCTGGTTGTTTCACTTAGCATAATGCCCTCAAGATTCACCCATGTTGCAGCAAATGGCATAATTTCCACATTTCTCATGGCTGAATAAATTTCCATTGTATATATGTACCACATCTTTACCCATTCATCTATTGATGGACTTAGGTTGTTTCTATATCTTGGCTATCATGAATAATGTTGCAATGAACATAGGAGTGCAGTTACTTATCTCTTTGATACCCTGTGTTTATCTCCTTCTATATATACTCAGAAGTGGGATTATTGGATCATATGGTAGTTCTATTTTTAATTTTTTGAGGAACTTCCATATTGTTTTCCATAGTGGTGTACCAATTTACATTCTACCAACAGTGCACAAGGATCCCCTTTTCTCCACATCCTTGCCATAACAGATGTAACACAATATGTCATTGCATCTTGATTTGCATTTTCCTGGTGATTAATGCTATCAAGTACCTTTACATGTGTCTGTGGCCATTTGTATGTGGGAAAATGTATGTTCAGTTCCTCTGCCCATTTTTTAATTGAATTGTTTGTTTTGCTGTTAAGTTGTATGAGTTCTTTATATATTTTTGGATATTAACCTCTTATCAGATGTATGATTTGGAAATATTTTCTCCCATTGCAAATATTTTCTACCCATTAGGTAAATTGCCTTTTCATTTTGTTGATGATTTCCTCTGCTGTACAGAAGGTTTTAGTTTGGTGTAGTCCCACATGTTTATTTTTGCCTTTGTTTTCGTTGATTTTGGTGTCAAATCAAAAAAAGAAAATTGCCAAGGCAAATGTCAAGGACTTACCCCTGTTTTCTTCCAGCAGTTCTATGGTTTCAGGTCTTATATTCAACTATTTAATCCATTTTGAGTGGATTTTGTGTATGATGTAAGATAAGGATCCAGTTTCATTCTTTTGCATGTAGCTATCACCATTTATTGAAGAGACTACATTTCCCCATAATATATTCTTAGCTCCTTTATTGTAAATTAACAGATCATATATGCGTGAGCTTATTTCTGGGCTTTCTATTCTGTTCCATTAATCAATGGGTCTGTTTTTATGCCAGTACCATACTGTTCTGCTTATTATAATTTGTAATATAGTTTGAAATAAGGAGATATGATGCCTCCGGCTTTGTTCTTCTTTCTCAAGATTGCCTTGGCTATTCACTGTCTTTGTGGTTCCATACAAATTTTAGGATCCCTATTCTATTTCTGTAAAAATGCCATTGAAATTTTGATGGAGCTTGCACTACAGTTCCCTCCTGTTATTGTATTGCTGTCTATATTTCTCTTCAGGTCTGTTTATTTGCTTCATATATTTAGGTGCTCCTATGTTTGGTGTATAAATATTTACAAACATATCCTCTTGTTGGACTGACCCCTTTATCATTATACAATGACCTTCTTTGTCTTATATTACAGTCTTTAGCTTAAAGTCTACTTTGTCTCATATAAATTTAGCTACCTATGCTTCCTTTTGATTTACATTTACATGGAATATCTTTTTTTATTCCTTTATATTCACTCCTTGAAGCTGAAGTGAGTCTCTTGTAGGCAGCATATAATTGGGTCTTGTTTTTTTATCCATTCGGTGAGTATATGTCTTTTGATTGGAAAATTTAGTCCATTTACATTTAAAGTAATTACTGATAGGTATAAACTTACTATTATGATTTTGTTAGTTATTTTCTTGACTATTTTGTAATTCCTTTGTTCCCTTCTTCTACTCTTGTTTCCTTTCTTTACGATTTGATGATTATCTGTGGTGCTAGGTTTATACTCCTTTCTTTTTATCTTTCTACCATAGATTTTTTGCTTTGTGTAAACCATGAGTCTTACATAAAACGTCTTACCATTGTAACAGTCTATTTTGAGCTGGTGACAAGTTAACTTCCAATGCATACTAAAGTTCTACATGTCTAGTCTCTTCCCCCCAAATTTTATGTTTTTGATGTCACAATTTACATCTTTTTACTTTATGGATATCCATTAACAAATTATTGTGGTTATAGGGTTTTTTAAATACTTTTCTTTTAAACTTCATACTAGATTTATAACTGGTTTACCCACCACCATTACATTAGAATATTCTTTTTTTTTAAGATTTATTTTTTCATTTCAGAGAAAGAGAGAGAGCAGGGGGAGGGGCAGAGAAGAAAATCTTCAAGCAGACTCCCCACTGAGTGCAGAGCCCTACACAGAGGATCTCAATCCCATGACCCATGAGATTATGACCTGAGCCAACACCGAGAGTTGTATGCTCAACTGACTGAGCCACGCAAGCAAGCCTAGAATATTCTTAATTTAACTATATATTTACCTTTACCAATGAGATTATACTTTCATATGTTTTCCTGTTACCAATCAGCATCCATTTGTTTCACTTTGAAGAGGTCTCTTTAACATTTCTTGTAAAGCTGGTCTAGTAGTGATGAACTCTTTTAGCTTTTGTTTGTCTAAAAATTCTTTATGTCTTCAATTTTGAAGGACATTGTTACCAAGTAGAGTATTCTTAGTTGGCAGTTTTTTTCTTTCAGCACTTTGAAGATATTATCCATTCCCTCTGACTTGCAAAGTTTTTGCTAAAAAATCTGCTTATAATCTTCTGGGGATACCCTTATCCATAGCAAGTTATTTTTCTCTTGCTGCTTTTAAGAGTCTCTCTTTGTTTTTAACTTTTAAAAATTTAATTATAATGTATATCTGTGTGGGTCTCTTTGGATTCCTCTCATTTGAAACTCTCTTCAATAACCAGGTTAGGGAAGTTTTCACCCATTGTTTTTTTAATACGTTTTCTGTGGCTTATTTTCTCTCTTTTTCTTCTTTGACCCCTGTAATGCAAATATTAGTCCACCTGATGATATCTCATGAGTTACTTAAGCTTTCTTCACTCTTTTTGGGGGGGGTTGTTTGTTTTCATTTTCCTTGAATTTAGTGTTAGTTTCTGCATAAAACAGCCACTTCCCCCAGTCTTGACAGAGTGGTCTCATGTAGAAGATGAATCTACAGCCCAGCCAAAGCTCTTGGTTGTTTCTCAAACCTTTGTGATAGTCCAAGCCAACTTATTTATTCTTAGTGGCTCCCAGTAGTTGAAAGTATGACAAGACCTGCCAGTATCTCAAAGGGGAAGACCTACATGCAGGTGACTGGAAGTCAAGCCCTCAGGCAACAGCTTTTAAAGTATGGCATTAGGGCCCTTTCAGGGAAAGACTGGGAGGTAGTCATTTCTGTCTGCTCCCTCTGTAGTGAGCAGTGGAGGAATAGCCAGTTAAGATCTGGGTTTTTTGTTTGTTTGTTACAATTCCCACAAGCACAAGCCCCACTGGCCACCAGAACCAGACATTCAAGGTGATTGTCCTCTGGGTGGTAGCCAAAAGAGCCTGGGTGCCACACATACACACAAGGTCCTTTCAGGGAGGTACTGGCAACCTGGAGTGGGCAAAGCGAGAATGTGGAAAGAACATCCACCAGCCTTCCCAAAACTGGGGAGGAGTGCAGTCAGCCCCTAGATGTTTGCTATTTTAGAAACTTGATCCTCAGGTGGCAGCTTTTAAAATATGCAAATAAACCTTCTAAGGGAAAGACTAGGAAATGGACATTTCTGTCTGCCAGTCTCTGCCTTGAGCCTTGAGGTGAAAGCCACTATGAGTACTAGTAAACCACTAAGAACTATTTCTTTGTTCACTATAGTCTTGTGTGCCTTAAGGATGCAAGTCCCATTGGCTTTCAGAGCTAGGTATTTTGAGGGTCCATCCATTAGGTGAAAGTCTTAAACATTGGGATGGTAGATATTGGGTCCAAACCCTTCATTCCTTAGGAAGAAGCTAGGAGTTGGGAGTTTCTTCCTGATTGTAATCACTGTGACAGGGATGGGGTTTATAGTGCAAATGTGACTTGGCCTTTCCTACCCATTTCAGTGTGGGTAATTTCTCATTCATCTGATGTACAGGAATTTCTCAGCTATCTTCTGGATTTCTTTAAGAGGGAATTGCTCCATGTGTAGTTGTAGATTCAGTGTATTCATGGCAGGATGTGAGTTTAGGAACTTCCTCTGTTGCCATCTTGGACTGAAACCAAAAAATTTACTTTGAAAAAGCCAACAGGAAGTGGCACCTGGAGTGGGGGAGGGGGCTTGGCAGTACAAATGAGAAATCAGAAAGAAAAACAAATTTTATAGTTAAAGTATTACCCTCTAAGGTCCAAATCCGATAGAACAGAGAAAACAAGGAAAGGAAAACGTCAAAGAAATATTCTAGAAAGTTGAGTTTCTGTCTTCAAAGGTCCCACAGAGTGCCCAGAAAAGTGGTTGAAAGTAGATATATCATCATGACATTTCAGAACACTGAGGCTAATAGATGCAAAAAACTTAAGAAACCAAAAGCAGCTTTTATATAAGGGGCCAAAATTACATTGGCATCAGACCTCTCTACAGAAATACTAAAAGATAATGCTGCATTCCCATTAAAATTCTGAAAAATAATCACAGAAATGGTGCTGCTCTCTTCTCAGTATATCACATCAGTAGAAAAATCAAGTTGACTTGTCTCAGTGAAGGTCATGTTAACCTTGATTGACCTTTGACCTGTGTATCTGCCATGTTTATCCACTATAAAAGTCATCATTTCCCCCTTTGTATTTGATTAATATTTCGCTGGGAGATAGTCTTATATTACCCCAATATTCTCTCCCTCATCCTCAAACTTCCACCCATCAACCCTAGGATCCATTGACAACTCCCTATGTATATCAACTACCATTATGATGTTTGCCAAACAATGTTACCATTAGTTGACATTCTTCTGATTAGAAGTACTTTCCTTTCTCCTCCATTTGTTTAGTTATTCATTTATTTACTTATTTTCTTATACTAGCATGGACTTTGGGTTTCTTTTTTATTCAGTATGTTGTAACCCACTACTTTCATTGTTTATTTTAATGCTCATATTGTCCGAAATTTGGTTAGTGGGAGCCCCTTTGAGCTGGCCCTTATATTCTTTTGACATGTCCCTTAACTCTTCGAGTACTACCTTATTTCCTAGCACAGTAAGACATTTCAGGTTCATTTTGTTCATTTTTTATTTTCTTTACCTCTGTCTGGGTTCATTTATTTCTCCAAGGAGATATGTATATATACCTCTACAATTATCTATATATCTAGCTGAAGGTTTTAGAAATAGATATGGATACACACACACACACAATGAGTTCATGCTGATACTTCCAAATTCTAATATAACACCTTAGTGTTCTTTTAGCTCACGCTTTACCTTACTTATAAGTCCCTTCTCATCTCTTTTTCTCCATGTTTATCTGCTTTATTCATCTTTTTCTCTCTCTACAACAGCTTTCTTCACTTCTCCAATCTACATGATAGAAAAAATATATATATATGGTTGTGAATAGTTTCAACTTTTGAGTTACAACTTCAGTGAACCAGAGAAAACCAGAACTTTCCTTGTCTTTCTAATTTCAAAATTCCTGTGAAAGAGTGAATGGCCTAGTCTCAGCCAAGTGCCCTAAAAGTGGCCTAGAGGTGGGGTAATGTGGTGTAAACCTGGCATTGTGGGTGGAGTATGGGAGAATCTGCTCCCAGAAGAGAGGTGGGCAGTTCCCAAAAGAAGTGGGGCAATGAAAAGTGAAAACAGTAGATGTTTACTACAGGCTGAGAACTGAACACATCAACAGTAAACTTGAAGAGGGAATGTGGTGAAGAGGGAATGTGGTGAACACTAGAAGCAGTTCTGAAAATCTTTTGGCAAACTCTGAGTCAACACAGCTATTATTCATAAAGATTCCATAGTAAAAAAAAATAAAATAAATCAAATGGGGTCTATGAAAAAAAATACAGCAAAATGAGAGGAGAGGAAACTCGATCCAAAGATTCAGGGACAGAACATACTTTTGAAAATTATTTAATGCAAGACTCAGGAAACTAATTCATAAAACTTTTTGGTATTCTCAAAAGAATGCAAAACCAGAGGCAAGTATTCTTAAAAATAAAAGATGAAAGGATAACAGATGAGGTGAAAAGAAATATGGTTGAGATTTTTTTTTTAAATTATAAAGAAACTAAAAGTATATCAGCAGATCAAATCAGAACATAGAGGGAAAATCTAAGAGAAGATATTTATGAGAAAAATTTCATGTGTGTACCTAGATCAGAACCTGTTACAAAGTAAGTTCTCAAATATCTGTAATACAAACAAATAATCAAGCCTATAGGATAGTCCTTGTTAAAAAAAATGAGAACTGGAACTATATTAAAAAGCAAAAAAAAAAAAGTGGGAATGCATATTGAAGGAGTAAACTACATTCTAATCAAAAACAATAAACAATGACCCACATCTAAGCATATCTTAGAATTTTTAAATTATCAGATGTAAATAAAAATTCCTTAAAATCCAGAAATAATATATTTTTGAAAAAAAATGGGTTATCTGCAAAGGAGTAAGCAGTAGACTATTTTAGAATTTTGTACCACTGTACTAAACGTCAGGTGAAAGTCTACATGGTTTTAAGAAGAAAAGATTGTGGCACAGAATCACTCCCAGGAAAATTATCTTTCATGTATGAATATCATACAAACAAGGGATCTGAATCTACATAATCCTCCTTAAAGAGTCTTAAAACATCACTTAGCTAAATGAAAGCCTAAGAATGGAGCAGTTGTAGTATGAAATGACAGTGAGCAATTACACCAAACAAACAGTAAGTATGAATAGCTGTTGCAAGTCTGGTTAAATAATTAATTGCAAATGTTAAAAAAATCACTTCTGAAACAGAAGATACATAATGTAAAAATAACAATTTAGGAACAATAATCTGATGGTTTCACAGATGAATTCTTTCAAACTTTCAAGGAACAGATAATTCTTATGCTATTTAAACTTTTTCAGAGCATAAGAAAAGATGGAAGCCTTCCCAGTCAATTTTACAAAGTCTTCATAACTCTCAAATCAAAACCTAAGAAAGTACAAAAAGAAAACTACAGGCTAATCTCACTTGTTATTTTAATCTAAAAGTCTAGCTAAAATATTAGCAATGGAATCCAGCAGTATATTACAAGAATAATACTACTTGTCCAAATAAGATTTATTCCAGGAATGAAGAATGATTCAAACTTTTTAAATCAATGTACAATAACACAATAATGTCAAAACATACGAATATCTTGAGGGAAAGTAAAAGGTATTTAAAAGAATTTATAGTCATTTCTGATTTGTTTTAAAGACAGTAAACTGAAATTAAAAGGATGCTCCCTTAACCTAATCAAGAATATTTATTTTGGATGATGTTCCACTATTACACTTGATGATGAAACATTAGATAGATCTTCTTTAAAGTTAGAGACAAGACATGGATATTAGCTATCACCACTGTTCACTAATATGGAAGTTCTAACCCATACAATAAAATAAGAAGAAGAAATCATATAAATTCATGTCTAAACAGATGAAGGTAAAATAAATTATTTGCAAATGATGTTACCTTTTATCTGCAAAATCAACTGAAAAAATAAGCAGAACGATTAGAAAGGAAGGTACATAAAATATACACTGTACAGATATCTGTACAGAAATCAATATCTTTCCTGTATACCATGAAAGAAAAAATAGAAGTTACAAAGGAGAAGATGGTTGCATACCAAACAAACAATACCTAAGATTCCACTTTAACAAAGTTGTTGATATCTGAACAAGATAGTTCTATCAGCTCATGCTTTGACACACACCTTGTCAATGACAGATAAAATATAAAACAGAATATTAGAAAATTATAGCTAATTCAAAAATAGGATACACATCACCACAGATCAGAAATTGAAGAGAAACACAAAGGAATGAAATAAAGTTGAAGCTATGGGCCTGCTAGGCTTTCATCCAGGAGCCAGCAGATGGTTCCAGAATTCAGCTCCTTAACAATAAAGGGCACTAAAAGTACTCTAGCCAACACGGGGAAAAGAGCCAAGCTCACTGCTTGAAGCCAGGAGACAATGAAGTGATATCTTTAAAACCCTAAGGAAAAATGATGTCAACATAGTGTTATAACCAGCTAAACCATTATTCAAGAGTGAGGACAAAATAGAACATTTCAGATCTACAAACATTAAAAAAATTTTATCTAACAGTCCCTCACTAGAAGAACTACAAATGATGTGATTCAACAGAAAGAAAAGCAAATCCAGAGGGAAGACATGGTATATAAGAAATAATAGTAAGCACTAAAAATGGATAGATTTGTTGGTAAAATTAACATACACCTACACTTACGTATAATGCATACTCTATAATATATACACATATATACACTATAATTGGTAATTATAGGTAATATTTAGTCTTGGAATAAGGTAAGAATGAAAACTCTAGACCTAAGCTGTCCGATATGGTAGCCACTAGCTAGATGTAAGCACTGAGTACTTGAAATGTGGCTAATCTGGACTGAAGTATGATGAAGCATAAAATATACACTGGATTTCAAAGAATTAGTATAAAAATAATGTAAAATATCTCATTAATGGTTTTTATATTGATTGCATATTAAAATGATAATATTTGGTTTATGAGTGAGAGAAAATATTTTATGAAAATTATTTCACTATTTCTTTTTATCTTTTTAAATTGGCTACTACAAAATTTTAAATTACATATGTGGCTCTCAGTAGCAATGCTCTAGACAACAATTTCAAAATGATGGCGTGGTAAGGCATAAGACAGAAGGTTTTTCTAAAGAGTCGCCAACAACTGATAAAATTTCTGTCATGTTTAAGGAAAGAGAAGGCACACTAAGTAACTATAGGCTTTATTACCAAAAAAATTTATACTTAAGTATGAATGTTTCAAAAGAATAGAAATATCACCCAGAGCTTCCAAACCATCTGAGAAAGGAAAAAGGGGAATGTAGAAATTCTCATTAATACATCAAAAGAAGGAAATATGGGATACAATAAAAGGCAAAGAAAAGGATGATAAAAAAATAAGATGGTAGAAATAAGTCCCAATTTTCAGTAATTACAAAAATTGTAATCTCAACTACTAAATTCAACTTTCTTTGAAACACAGTACAAGAGGGACTTTCTACCCCGGAAGTGGGGAACATAATTTTTTAAATTACACATGAAATTTTTACAAAAATTGAACGTATCTTAGATTTCAAAGAAAGTTGCAAATGATTTCGAAGAATCAATGACACAAACCATAGCCTCTAATCTTGGTCAAATTAAACTAGAAAGCAATAATAAGATAGTTTTTAAGAAATGTATGTTTGGAAATTTCTAAATGAACTCTGAAATAACTCATGGAATAAAGACAAAATCAAAAGGGAAATGTTAAATATTAGAACTGAATAGCAATAGAAGTGGTACATAAGAAAACTAATGGGACACGGTTGTATCAAAATCATAGTTCTAAAGTCACTCAGGAAAAAAAAATTTTAAAGATAATGATTAAATACTCAACACACAAAGCAAAACAGGACACAAAGAAAATAGAAGAGGGAAGGAAGTTAACAGCTAAAATTAATTAAATAGAACACAAAGAAATCATAGTGAGTATCAATAATAATGAAAGATGGACTTTATAGACATTAACAAAACAGGGATCCCTGGGTGGCTCTGTCAGTTAAGCGTCTGTCTTCAGCTCAGGTCATGATCCCAGGGTCCTGGGATCAAGTCCCACATTGGGCTCCCGGCTCAGCAGGGAGCCTGCCTCTCCCTCTGCCTGCAGCTCCCCCTGCTTGTGCACTTGTGCTCGCTCTCTCCCTCTGTCAAATAAATAAATAAAATCTTTAAAAATAAATAAATAAATATGAATAAAACAAATCTGCAGTAAGACTGCCAAGATAAAAGAGAAAAGGCACAAATCAACAATATTTAAAGCAGAAAGAGGGAGGTAGTCTCAGAATAGTAGAGTTTTAAAAATCATAAAATAATAATATGAATTAAATGTAGTAGATTTGAAAATGCGATGAACTGGATAAATTTCTAGAAACACAATTAAATACCAAAATTGGCTTAAGAAAAAATAGGAAGCCTCAACAAACAGCTTAAAGAAATTGTATTAGTAATGAAAAGCTTTTCCCTACAAAAGGCACAAAGCCAGAGTGTTTCATAGGTAAGTTTTCCAAAACATTCAAGGAACTCTTTTACAAACTTAAAAAGAGAAAGACCATCTAATGCATTTATACTCTGGTATAGTATAACCTTAATACTAAATGGAATGAAAGTATGACTTGATATCAAAATACTGGTAGTGTAATAAATCACATTAATAGATTAAAACAGAAAAGATATATGATCATTTCAATGGATACTGAAAACATATTTGATAAAAGTCAATACCCACTTATCCTAAAAAAATCCCAAGAAATTGGGAATAGAAGCTGCTTTCCCTGGGATGCCTGGGTGGCTTAGTGGTTAAGCATCTGCTTTTGGCTCAGGTCATAATCCCTGGGTCCTGGGATCGAGCCCTGCATCGGGCTCCCTCCTCCGCGGGAAGCTTGCTTTTCCCTCTCCCGCTCCCCCTGCTTGTGTTCCCTCTTTTGCTGTCTCTCTCTCTGTGTCAAATAAATAAAATCTTTAAAAAAAAAAAAGAAGCTGATTTCCTTAATCTCATAACCTGTATTATTAAATGTGATATGAAAAACCTATTAAACATCATAATTAATGGTACAACTTGAGAAGCATTAACAATAAAGTCAGGAGTGAGATACCCACCATCATTGCTTATATTCAGCATTACAGAGGAGGTCCTGGCCAATACAATAAGACAAAAGAATAAAACAAATAATAATTGGAAAAGAAAATTTAAACTGTCCTTATCCTCAGATGATATTTTTCTACATGGAGAACCAATCTAGAATACTACAAACTATCATAACTGATAAGAGACATCAGTAACATTCCAAAATTAATAATTTACATCTCTACTGGAAATTATAAACAAAAATTTCAGGAAAGTGTTCTTCCAAGGAGGGAAAACATGAAATTAAGGAAGAATATACTGGAGGCTTCCACTGCATCAGAAATGTTTTAATGTTTTTTAAAATCTGAAGTAAACACAACAAAATGTTAAGATTTGATGAGGCGGGGGTGATGAGCAAAAGTATGTTTATATAATAGTCTCTACCACAGTGAGGATGACTTCAGTCCTGGGACTTTGAACCAAACAGGAAGTGTATACTGAATTCAACAAGGTGCAATTAACAGCTACAAAAGTGTGGCCAGGGCATACAGAAAGGATCTGAAAAGAATATGAAAAGGAATCAGGAAGAAAATACATTTATTGGGCCTAAACATGTGATGAAGCAAACTGGATGGGAGGTTGCAGACTTGACATCCAAAAGTAGAGTTAAGAAATGCCATATCTTAAACTCAGAAAAGATCAATTGAGTCCTGTTTTTTAGTGGCTGATAAAAACTGAGTCAATATGTTGCTGAGTGGCTCCAGAAGAATCAGATCTAGGGTCTGGCCAAAAATCTCTACCCATAAGCAACTTTGTTCTGCTAAAATCTCTCCCACAATTGGACTGGAGTAATAACCTTTGTTATTTTTTCATTCTGGGATTTTTTTTTTAACCCTAGGAAGGTTTAGAATAAAATATAAAGATTACTAAATAACTGAATTACATTAATACTTCCGTGTTACATTCAAAAACAGGTTTTCATAATTATTAAAACAATCTGTATGTATTTAGTATTTACAGTAATTGCAGGGTTTAAGAGTTTGGGCATATGAAAGAATCTAACAGATTAAAATTGTGATTCCATTTTACAACATGCAATTAGGTAATTGATTTTATAGTTGTAAGTTGAAAGGTGTAAGAGACTTTAGCTAAGTTTTTAAACAGCACTGGAATGTTTTTAAAGATTTGCCATATTTATCAGTTTGTTCTATCAGACTTAATAGAGTTGTTCAGCAATGCTGCTTAGAGGCATTTGAAGTGTTGAAAAGAAAATCAACTATGTTAAACTTAATAAATACAGCTTTCATGATTGAAGGAATTTAATTAACAGAGTTGTAAATGGGACTGATTGTTTAGGGGATATGTTCTATTCATCTTGCATTAATTAAACTTTAATAAAAGGAAAACTTTAATTTTTGTATTTTACTAATTTTATGAATAGAATAATAAGGCTTGTAACGTGAACTAAAATGATTACAGAAAATCTAGTTTTTTAATTTATAATTTGAATAAATCAAATATTAACATTCTGCACATAATCTTTTTCTCTGCATAAAAGCTACCCTGAGGAACACTCAAATCTTCACTGTAAATGTGTTCATAATGAAAAAAATAAAATCTCTCTCAATTTTTAAATTTTTATTTATTTTCTTTTATTTTTATTTATTTTATAAGTAATCTCTCCACCCAACATGGGGCTTGAACTTACAAGCCCGAGATCAAGAGTCACAGACTCTACCAACTGAACCAGCCAGGTGCCCCTCTCTCAATTTTTTTAAATGGAATATATATACAGGCTCCAGCTTCACCTTCAGCCAGGAGTCTGCTTGAGATTTCCTTTCTCTCCCTCTGCCCCTCCACCCCACACTCTCGCTCTCTCAAATGAGAGCGAGAGAGTGAAGGGGAGAGAGAGAGAGACTGAGTGCATAAGTTGGGGGGAGGGGCAGAGGAAGAGGGGGAAGCAGACTCCTTGCTGAACAGCAAGCCCAATGCAGAGCTCAATCCCAGGACCCCAGGATCATGACCTGAGCCAAAGGCAGACACTTAACCAACTGAGCCACCCAGGTGCCCTAATAAATAAATCTTTAAAAAAAAGAAAAAAGGAAATATATACAGACTATCTGTAAGTAAAATTACAATATTTTATTGGAAATTTTTTAAAATCTTAAAGCTCAAAAAGAAAAACACTTTCCAAAATGAGAAATTCGGTATTAAAAATATGCTAATATTCTTTCAATTAATATAAGACATTTTCAATTTAAAAAGTAACAAGATCTTTTGCTTATCAAAATTATTCCAAAAAATAATTTTAAAAAATAATCAGGAATTACCAAAAGTATTTGAAAAATGAAAGTAACAGTGACTCACTTTGCCAAATATTAACAAGCATTATAAAGCTCTAATACTTTAAAAGAGTAATTCTGACTCAATAACAGATAAACAACAAAACCTAAAAGAAAGCTCAAAAATAAATCTGTGTGTATCTCTGCCTAAAAGCACTTTAATTTGTAAATATAGAATAAAATAAAGATTATGCTTGAGGCAGTGTTTCTTCTACTCCTATTATTTTCTTCCATGTAGGAGAAGCTGCACTACAGTAACCTCTCTAGTGTCTAGCCACCCCTTTACTCACTCCTTTACTGGGGAAATTACATGACATGTATCTACTGGTATATTTGGGAAGATACTGAATATAATCAACCCGACTCTGTTCTTCCACTTGAGAGTGAGCTGTCCACAAGGATCAGGCATTCTCCCCTATTTCCAGGCACAAGCTCTTCCCTCATGCAGGGAGGGCTGCTGTGGTCTAATATTTCCATCCATTGGGTGAGTCTATCTGCCTGACCCAAGATTCAAGTCAACAGGCAGATTAGGCTCTCATATTAAACTGCATCCTCCAACCTAACCTTTATCAGAAATAAAGACTGGCTTCTATCATCTCAATTTCTTCAGAACCCCTGTGGAGAAGAGAAATGCCCTTCAGAAATCCCCATGGTAGGTGCATAGGCCAAAAACGTTTAGAGCAGAAAGATTGTCCCCTGTGGGCACCTTGATTCCAACAGAAAAGACAAAACCAAACTAAATATGCTTGATTGTTTTTTGCAAATTTACTAAATAGATAAGTTATTCAACTTGCTCAGGAGTGGAGTGAGGAGAGAGATAGAAAGATATCAGAAGTATCACACCAGTAGACTTCCACCATCTGAAGGTAAAAATATTTAAAATAGGGAGGAACCATTCCCCATTATGCAATATTTTCCCTCAATGGGGAGAGGACACATTAATCAATAAAATAGTGCTGGAAAAACTACCTAACTAATTGAAAAAAGAACAAAGTTCAAGTCCTACCTCATGCCATACACTCAAATAATGTATTGATTAAAGTGTTAAATGGAAAGGTAATATGTCAAAAATTGATGGATATATAGGTAAATACTTATCCAACCTGAGGTTTGAGAAGGAATTAAGGCAAAAGAAAACAAAGAAAAAGATCAAGAATTACTATATCAAAATGTAAGACATTTTTGTGAAGAAATATCATTTATAAAATGAAAAAACCAAGTCACTGAGCACCACGAGTACCCAGCAGGGAATGAAGGAGAGAAAGAGGAGGTTTGGAGGCAGATCATAGAGTAGGATCTGGGGAGTCCTTTTATGCCACAGAAAAATTAAAGTCATGGAGAAGCCAGGAAAACTATTACAAAGGCTTTAGTACCACTATATAAGCTTGCTTCCAACAATGATGAAGTGAAGTAGTTGGTGGATCCTCTTCTAGATAGTAATAATAAAGTGGGGGCAGCTGGGTGGCACAGCCAGTTAAGTGTCTGCCTTCAGCTAGGGTCATGATCTCCAGGTCCTGGAACTGAGACCCGCATGGGGCTCCCTGCTCAGTGGGGAGTATGCTTCTCCCTCTGCCCCTCCCCCCTGCTCATGCTTTCTCTCTCTCTCTCTCTCTCTCTCTCTCTCTTTGTGTCAAACAAATAAATAAAATCTTTAAAAAAATAAAATGCAGATGTATTATTTTTTAAATAATCAATTATTTGAAGAAACTGGTAAGTCAGAGAAGGGCTTAACTCTTGAAAGACTACAACTGCTTCAGATAAGAATTGTAAGTTTATGGGTTTTGGTCTTTGGGGCCTTTGTTTTTTGGTTTTTGGTTTTTGGTTTGCCTCAGAGCACTCCCCAGTCCTGATGGCTATGAAAAAAAATTTTTAAATGAGCCTTGCAAATTCAAAGTGTCAGAAAAAAAGAGTTCAGGGATGGCAGAGAAGTAGAAACTTGGGTTAAAATCCTGGGAGCAAGAGAACTACAGAAAGTATGGGACTAAAATTTTGTATGCAAACTATGTCCCAAAGCCTTAGATGAGTACAAAACTATGCATGTGTCGGGAGGAGGGAAAGGCACCTAGGGAAAAAACTGCCACTCCAGGAGGCCAGGTTAAAAGACACGGTAACTGGAAACTGAAAGAACTGAGCAGTTATATTAGCTACTGTTCACTACAGAGAAAGCAGAGTTTTTAGTCTGAGTCAAGACAATTAACTATCCACCAGAACAACAACAGCAATCACAACAAAACTCTTAGAAGAAAATAATAGAACCTAGCATCACTACAACATTATATCTATGCTTCTGAGTTTTCAACCAAAAATTACTAGATACAAAGAAATAGGAAAGTAAGGTAGTCAATAGAAATTGACTCTGAGTGGCCCAAGATGTTGAATTTGGCAGACAAAGATTTCAAGATTTTATTTATTTATTTGAGAGAGAGAGAAAGAACATGAGAGGGGGGAGGGTCAGAGAGAGAAGCAGACTCCCTGCCAAGCAGGGAGCCCAATGCAGGACTTGATCCAGGGACTCCAGGATCATGACCTTAGTCAAAGGCAGTCGCTTAACCAACTGAGCCACCCAGGCGCCCCTGCAGACAAAGATCTCAAATAATTTTTATAAATATAATTAAAATATTAAAAGAAAATAAGCACTAATAATTAAAGGAAAATATAGTTCTAATGAGTAAATGGAATCTAAATAGAGAAATGGAAATCATGAGATGTTCTAGAACCAAAAGTATAATAAATGAAATGAAAATTTTACTAGGTGAGTTCAACAGTAGAATAAAGATGGGGAAAGAATCCATGAACTTGTAAAGAAATCAGTAGAAATTATCTAGTTCAAATAATAGTTTTAAATATTAAAAGAACCTATAAGATATGTAGAAAAATACCAAACAGTCTAACATATGTGTAACTAGAGTCCCAGAAAAAGAGGAACACAAAAATATTTAAAGAAAGAGTGGCAAAGTTTTCCAAATTATGAGAAAAGCATTAACTTACAAGTCCAAGAAACTTGATGATCCCAAACATGACAGATACAAAGAAAACTGCCCCAAGATGCATCACTGTCAACTGCTGAAAACCAAAGAGAAAAGGGAATCTTGAACAGTTACAAACACTTGAAGAAACAGTCTCATAGTTTCTTCGATGAATATAGAAGCCCGCACTTACCATATGACCCAGCAATTCTATTTCTAGGTATTTACCCTAGAGAAATAGAGCATATTTCACATACTGATGATACATGAATGCTTATAGCAGCTTTATTCATAATAACCAAAATCTAAAAACAACACAAATGTTCAACAATAGATAAATGGGAAAACAAATTTTGGTATATCCATACAATGGAATATTATTCAACAAAAATGAACCAATACCTAATATATGCAACATGGATAGATCACAAAAATACATACTATAATATCTGAAATTCTAGAAGAGGAAGACAAATCTATAGTGATAGAGTGATCTGCTGACCAGTGGACACCTGACTTTGGGGTTGAGAGAGGCTGACTGCAAAGGATCAGATGCATATTAGTTATCTATTGCTTTATAATCAATTACCCCCAAACTAAGTGTTTAACACATTTATTATCTCTCAGTTTCTGTGGGTCAGAAATCTGTGCATGACATAATTGGTTCCTCTAGCTCTGGGTGTCTCACAGGTTGCAATCAGGAGCTGGGTTTGTAATCTTCTTAAGGCTCAACTTGCAGTGAATCTACTTCTCAGCTCATTTAAGTAGTTATTGGCAGAATTCAGTTCCTTGCCAGTTGTTGGATTGAGAGCCTCAATTCTTCATAAGTGGTTGCCCCCAGTTCTTTGACATCCTGGCCTCTTCACAGGAAAGCTACAATATTGAAGGTGGCTTGCTAGAGAAAGCTAGCATGAGGGCAAAGAGCAAGAGAATGCCAGCAAGATGGAAGGCACAATCTTTTGTAACCTAATCTCAGAAGCAATATCTCATCACATGTACCATATTCTATTCATGAGAATCAAATCACTAGATGCAGCTCACCTTCAAAGGAAGGGAATTATACAAGGGAAAGAATATTAGGAGGTAGGTATCCATACAAGCCATTTCAGAAGCTGCCCATCACAGGAAAGAAATTTATGAGTTGATGGAAATGTTGTATATCTTGTTTGAAAATAAAAACTCATCAAAGAGTATGCTCAAAATGGGTATATTTTATTATATGTATAGTTGATTTGTTTAAAGTCCAGTTACTTTAAAAAAAAAAGGGGGGGGGAGATTAGAGCATAATCTCAAAAAAAATTTCTTTTAAAAATGGAAGAATCTTCTTTTTCTCTCAAGCTCAACTAAATAGTCACTGAAGGAATATAAATCTTCAAGTACAAAAAGGACAAACAGACAATAATAGTGCTTGAGAATTTTAGAAGATAGTAAAGTGGATAGAGAAGTATTACCTTTCCCCACAGAGCAGAGTAAGGTACAAACCTGGAGTCTGGTACATTTGAGAAATAAACCAATTTATCCTTCTGTATGTGGAAGCACCACAGACTATGAGATGTGAGGCTGAGGGTAAGGAGAATGATAAACAGAACAACTGGACTCCCAGATTCTTTCCCCCACCAAACAATATCCACACTCACCCCATTCAAGAAACCAGAAGTTTATTTATTCTCAGGAGAGGGTCAAGATTGTGCAAAATAATGCAAATGGCAGGGATGAGGCATGATCCTAAAAGCAGAGAGACTAAATTAAAGACTAAATATTGAATTTAGGACACAGAGGTCATCCTCTATTTGCTCCCAGAATACTGGCTACCAGGTATATTTTCCCCTCCCCCTGGCCAAGGAACTGGATGATTTTTCACTGGAAAAATTTAATTGTCACAGATAAAAGACTCAAAATGCAAATCTGGCCACAGTAATCCCTGCACAGAACTCTTATAGAAGTACTTCTCAAACTCTGAGGTGTTTAAGAATCCCTTGAGATCTTGTTAAAGTGCAGATTCTGATTCAGTAGGTCTGGAGTGGGGCCCAAGAGTCTATGTGTCTGACAAATTCCCAGGTGATGGAGATGGTGTTTATCCCCGAGTCACACTTTTAGCACCCAGGCTCCCTTGTCCTCCATCCACAAAACACAGAGTGAACTCACTTGCAGGCTTTCCAGTCTCCTTTAGGCATAAGCACCCTCTCCTAACCTACCCAAACTCACTTCCCAGCATGCTATCCCCACACCACACCTCTAACCCCACTCCATTCAATCAAGTACTCTTTCCTCCAGCTTGAAGTGCATCATTCCTTCCCATACTAGGACAAACACTTTCTCCTCCTTCAAGAATCAGCCCAAGATTCCACCACTTCCTCTCTGAAGTTGGTCCTGACTCCTTTGGGCAGACTTAATCTACTGCTTCTGTGTTTCATTATATCCTGGGCCAACCTCCATCATCAACCTATGCACATACACAAATATATAAATATTTGTTTGTTCCTTCCTTCCTTCAGTCAGTCATTTATTAAGTGACAAAGACTCTCACCTTGACCTAATTCAGGGTCCTCTGATCATGTTTCTGACTAAGCCTTGATCCTGGGCTCTTGTCCTTGGCCCACTTACTCCAGTTTTAGTAAGAATCCCACTGAGTCACGTAAATGAAAATACCCCACCTTGGCCAATCAATCACCCTTGATATCTGATCAAATTTATCATTCCCCACCCTGCATCTCTTAGCATCCTGGCCTGCCCTCAGCCAAAATCCTGTTAGGTCAATTTAGCAAAGAATTACTCTATCTTTTAGTACCTACCACCCCCCCACCCTGCTTCTTGGCCATAAATCCCTACTTTTCCTTGTCATATTCATACTCGAGCCCAATCTCTCTCCCCTACTACAAAACCCCATTGTATTACCTCCCCCGAATAAAATCTTCCTTACCATCATTTACAAGTATCATAAATAATTTTTTTCTTTAGTAGTTATAATGCCATCACTCAGATCCGATTGATCTATCATTCAGGACCCAAGTGAGCACCTTTGAGGCCTTGTCTTCCTTCCTGGCTGACTAATCAGGGATCCACTGGTGAGTCTCACTCAGTTTTGACCCAGGGCTCCAGATGACAGTCCTTGAAGCACAGTAGAGACTGATTTTTATTCTTGAAATTCTAAGTATACTCTCTGAAGCTGGCTTAGATTCCCAGGCAAGAGAAATTGGGTTTTTCTGTCTAAAACGTAACTGCTGGGCTGGAAATCTTTCTTCCTGGCTCTCTATCTCCCTGTTTTGTTGTTGTTGTTGTTGTTTGGTTTGTTTTTTTTTTAACCACAAAAAATATATCTATATTTTTATATTGGGGGGAGGGAGTAGAAAAGAAACCCCTATACTGGGCCCTACTCAGTGGCAGCTTCTTGTTCCATCGGGTTAAGGAAAACTTTGAGGAAATAAAAGTTGTTTGGAAAAATCCAGGTGTAGTTGCTTTGTATGTTGTGTTGGGTAGAGGGATGAAGTGAAGTGTGAAGGACCCTCATACCCTCCATCTTGCCTCAGACTATGTCCTGGAACCCTGGGGCAAAGAAAGCGCTACTTTCATTCCTGCTTCTTGGGATTGTTGATTCTTCCCACAATAACTTCACCACGTAGTCAGAGCAACACGCCCAGCAGGTTGGCCAAGATGGCGAGCGGCACGTCTGTGATCCTCCCGATCAGCCGGACTCCTCGCGATGCGGTCTGCGTACCAGCTGGAGGTAGGAGTCCCGGCCCGGAAGTTGGTCTCTATCTCCCTGTTCCCAACTGATTTGAAAACATGTCCACACAGAAATCTGCATATGAATGTTTTAGCAGCTTTACTCATAATCTCTAAAAACTGGAAGCAACCAAGATGTCTTCAGTATATGGCTGAATGAACTGTGGTACATCAATATAATAAAATACTAGCCCATGGTTTTTTTAAATGAGCTATCAAACCACAAAAGTCCTGGGTGAACATTAAATGTGTAACACTAAGTGAAAGATGGCAGTCTGAAAAAGCTGCATACTGCATAATTCAATTATGTATTCAATTATTTACATTCTGTAAAAGGCAAAACTATAGAGACAGTAAAAAGATAAGTGGCTGCTAGGGGCTCAGGGGGATGGGGACAGGGTTGAATAAGTGAAACACAGAGGACTTTTAGGTCAATAAAACTATTTTGTATGATACTTTTTGGTAGATACATGATATGCATTTGTCAAAACCCATAGAATTTTATTGCACAAAAAAATCAACCTGAATAAATGCAAATTTTTAGAAATTTAAATCGTTTAGGAGGTCAAAGGATCCCAGGTATTAAAAATGTGAAAACACTTGCAACAACGTGGATGGAGCTAGAGTGTATTATGCTAAGCAAAATAAGACAGTCGGAGAAAGACAAATACCATATGATTTCACTCATATGTGGAATTTAAGAAGCAAAACAGATGAACATAGGGGAAGGAGAAAAAAAAGAGACAGAAGCAAACCATAAGAGACTTTTAACTACAGAGAACAAACTAAGTGTTGATGGAGGGAGGTAGGCAGGGGGCTGGGCTAAGTGGGTGATGGGTATTAAGGAGAGCACTTGTTGTGATGAGCACTGGGTGTTATAGGTAAGTAATGAATGAATAAATTCTACACCTGTACTACCATATATGTTAACTAACTAGAATTTAAATGAAAACTTGAAATTAAAAAATTAAATGTACAAAACAATCTTACTGAAGGGGAGAGATATTATTGACCTAACTTTGGAAATGAATGGAGTCTGTAAACCTAAAGACAAAAGGAAATATACATAAACACTGTACTCTAGTTGATAAAGTTGTTTTCCACAGGGGTATGGGTTAAGAATTCTGATCCTGCTATACATGTATACTGGCATTGAACAAGTAAGTAAATGTACGGTGGGTGGTGGAAGCCATGTTTTTCATTGTAGGAGAAGGAATTACAGAATAGCAAGGGGAGAAAGCTAAAATGATGGACTGAAGTTGGAGACATCAGTATGTACTCTTGTTTAATTTAATATAGATCACATGGTTACATATAGAAATACTTACAGATATGTGTATATAAAATGGTTAGTATATACATACATATTTCCTTGCTCTTTCACCTGAGAGGGCCTAGAAATAACAATATTGCTCTAGCAGTGAATACACCTAGTACCCAAATCTTAATTTCTAATTCCATTCTCCAGGGGAAGAAACCAGCATTCCTTGGAAAATAGGCACTCAACAGGATAAGTGGAAAGACTAACATGATGAGGAATGAAACATCAATAAGGAAAAACCTATGTAAATAAATAAGCCATGGCTGCAACCAAAAGGCCAAAAACTATCAGCAACATTATTTTCCCAAAGTCCATTTATGAATTGTTTGGAACTAGGTATGCATTTTACCATGTATTAAATTATAAAATATTCATTTAATGAATATTTTTTGATGGTTACTCTGTGCAAAGCACTGTGTTATAGATGAAACTATGAATGTGGGGAGGTAAATTAGAAGGAAATCAAAGCCCCTACTAAGGGGTGTGGCTTAATAAACAGTAAAGTCACATACTGAGTTGGGGAAGACTAAGAGGAATATGTGAGATGGGAAGAAGGTAGGAAATCAATCATTTCATTTTATCGAAGCTACATTTGAGATATTTATCATTCTAATGGAGTCACCAAGCAAACAATAGAATATAAATCTGATCTTTAAAAAGTCATCAGAGATGGGCGCCTGGGTGGCTCAGTCGTTAGGCGTCTGCCTTCGGCTCAGGTCATGATCCCAGGGTCCTGGGATCGAGTCCCACGTCGGGCTCCCCGCTCAGCGGGAAGCCTGCTTCTCCCTCTCCCACGCTCCCTGCTTGTGTTTCCTCTCTCGCTGTCTCTCTCTCTGTTAAAAAATAAATTAAAAAATCTTTAAAAAAAAGTCATCAGAGATAAAAATTAAAAAGCATTAAATAGGTCATTATTAAAGTCATGAACTAGATAAGATCACCAGGGAGAAAAATGTGAAGAAAGAAGACAATGAGCCCTAGATTACAATCTTATGACAGTCTAGGATTTAGAGGCTAACCAAGATCTAGAGGCCAAAGAGAAAAAGAGGATCCAGCAAAGAAGATTCAAAAGAAGTATCTGTGGATTCTAAAATCATTGAACTTACAGAAGCACAGAGTAGAATGGTGATTGCCAGGGGTTAGGAGTGGGGAAATGGGGAGACGTTGGTCAAGGGGTACAAAGTTTCAGCTATGCAAGATGAATAAGTTCTGGGGATCTAATGTACAGCATGGTGACCACAGTTAACATTACTTGTGTACTTGAAATTTGCTAAAAGGGTAGGTCTTAGGCAATCTCAACACACACAAAAAAGTAACGATATAAGGTACTGGGTATGTTAACTAGCTTGATTGTGGTGATTATTTCACAATGTAGAATAGCACCCTCCCCATCCCTTCACCCCTCTCCACCCACCCCCCACCCTGTTAGACTGTCAGTCATAGCCTAATGCTACATCACAATGCCTCCGTCATTCACCTCACTTCATCTCATCCCATAGGCATCTTATCATCTCACATTATCATGAGAAGGGCATGGTACAAGATATTTTGAGAGAGAGACCACATTCACATAACTTTTATTAGAATCTATTGCTATAATTGTTCTATTTTATTGTTAATTGTTGTTAATCTCTTACTGTGCCTAATTTATAAATTAAACTTTACCATACGTATGTATGTATAGGAAAACACAGTATATATGTACTATTTATAGTGTCAGGCATCCACTGGGGGTCTTGGACAATATTCCCCATGGAAAAGGGGAGACTACTGTATACATATATCAAAACACTGGGGCACCTGGGTGGCTCAGTTGGTTAAGCGATTGCCTTCGGCTCAGGTCATGGTCCCAGGGTCCCAGGATCGAGTCCTGCATCAGGCTCCCTGCTCAGCGGGGAGTCTGCTTCTCCCTCTGACCCTCCTCCTTCTCATGCTCTCTGTCTCTCATTCTCTCTCAAATAAATAAATAAAATCTTTAAAAAAAATCAGGTTTCATACCTTAAATATATAAAATTTCTATTTGTCAATTATACCCAATAAAGCTGAAATAAATAAAATTAAAATTAAAGTTTTTTTAAAGAAGTATCCAATGACAGAAAACCAGGAGTATGCAATGTTCTGAAAGCCGAGAGGAAGAACAAATCATGTTGAATGATGATGAGGAGACACATAAGATGACACTAGAGAAATGTCCATAGAATTTGGCTACATTAGAGGTTGTTGGTGACTTTGACAATTTCAGTGAAATAATGAAGATAGAAACCAAATAGTATGCACTCCTTGACTATTTATGTTTGAAATTTCACAAAATCACAGTGCCTTTCACTGATGGAAGAAAATTCATTCATTTATTCATTCTTTCATCTATCTACCCTATGCCAGGCTCTGGAGGCAGAGCTAAAGATTCACTGATAAATAAAACTTCTTTCTCTAGATGTTCCCAGGCTGGTAGTAGTGATCACAGGTATACGTATAATTGCAACAAGATGTTGTGGCAGCAGAAAGAAGGGACTAATTATTGTAACTTGAGTCATCAAGCCTGGTTTTGAGGCTTGAATTTGAGGTACTTTGGAGACCTCCAACATCATACCAAATAGGCATTTCAATATATGGGTCTGAAGGTCCAAAGAGATATCTGGGTTGGCTATGTAATCTCCCTACAGCTAGCATTTGTGTGGAGGAGAGCTGCCTAGTGAAAGAGTATATGTCAAGAAGAGTAGCAAGCCTAGAGGAAATCTTTGAAGATCTCGGACATTTCAGGACAATGTAGAGGGCTTCAAGCCTTCAAAGGAAGAGGAGTCATTAATTCCTATGCCGCTAAGAAGTTAAGTCAAATGATGATGTGAAAATGTTGAGTAGATTTGGTAAGTGGAGATCATTATGAAAATGGAAAGCATCCCTTACTTTCCTGCACGAAATCCCCCAACTTACCTACCTCTTCCCCTATCTTCTCCTACCATCCTTCGCATAATTAAGAGCCACATTTTGAGCCTCTATTGAAACCTAAAAATTATGGAAGAACTTCCTGATTGTCAGGCCACGCATTTTTTTTAATTACTGCAAGACTAAAAACAGAGTTGTTTTAGTGAATAAAAGGTAAAGTAGAATGAAAAAACTAGCTGTGTTTGAAAAATTGAAGAAAATTGCATATAACTAACTCAGTTTTAGAACTCCCCTGAATCCATGACCTTTAATACATAGCAGGTGATGAGTAAATGAAATGGATTAGATGAGAAAAATCTCTCCTGTGTCACTTACTAAATGAAGAAACCAATCTAAACATTTGCTCAGATTTTAAGAATCTATAATAATTAGGGCATTAGACAAGTTCCCCATTGACTACAAAGATGAATAGGAAATGGTTTCAGTCCTCAACAGTCTGGAACCTGTGTAATCGATCATCCTCTTAAAGAGCATCAGTCTCCCCACACCCACCCTCTCTCAGCCTGCCTATCAACATACTCAAGGTTTCTCCACATAAAGAAGTACTTGAGCTTGTCTTCACCTCTTCTCTCCTGCCTCTGTCTCCTTCTTTTGAGAAAGCTGCAACAATGAGAGGTCTCAGTCTAATCAAACCCAACTAACCATTATTTTCCTGAGCTTGCAACCCAGGCTCTGCTATCCATTTCCATACTACAATAGCCCCATCCTCAAATAGTAAGTTTGGTTTTTATTGGACTGAGAAAACTAAAGCAATCAGAAGAGAACTTCCACATGCTCCCACTACCAAATCTATCCATAAGGCCACCCCTCCAGCTGTATACAGGAATGTGTTGCCTCTTGTCTGATCAAAGACTCCTTTCTTACAATTTTCCTCCTCTTTTTTTCCAGCATTTTTTTCTTCCTACTGGATAATTCTCATCAATATGCAAATATCCTGCAATATCTCTCATCTGTGAAAAGAAATCCTTTCTTGACCTCACATCTCCCCACAGCTACTGCTCCATTTCTCTATATCCCCTTATGGCAAAAATTCTTCAAAGAGTGGTTTCCACTCCCTGTCTTCCCTCTTTTCCTTCTATTATCTCTTGAACCCACTCTAATAAAGCCTCTGCTCCCACCCCATCACCAAAACTGCTACTGTCGAGGTGTGATGGTTAACTTTATGTGTCAGCTTAGCTGGATCATGTTGCCCAGATGTTTGGTCAAGTACTATTCTGGATGTTTCTATGAGAGTGTTTTTGGATGAGATTAACATTTAATACTGCGGACTTTGAGTAGAGCAGTTTGCCTCTATAATGTGAGCGGGCCTCATCAAATCAGCTGAAGGCCTAACTAGCACAGCAGACTGACCTCCCCTGAGGAAGAAAGAGTTCTCTAGCAGACGGCCTTCAGACTTGAACCACAGCATCAGCTTTTCCCTGGGTCTCCAGCCTGCTGGCTCACCTTGCAGATTTGTACTTCCCAGCCTCCATAATCATGTGAGCCAATTCCTTAAAATAAATCACTCTCTATAGATATATACACAACCTATTGGTTCTGTTCCTCTGGAAAGCCCTGACTAACACACACAAGGTTACAAGGGACCCTTACTAAATCCAATGATCAATTCTCAGCACTCTTCCTATTGCAACTTTCACCAGCATTTGATACAAATGAATCATATCCTCTTTCTTCAAAAATGCTCTGAGCTTCTGATGTATGGTGTACTTGAAAGATGCTAAGAAAGTAGATCTAAAAAGTGTTCATCACAAGGAAAGAAACTCTTTTGGGGGGTATCGAAATGAAGTGATGGATATTAATTAAACTTACTGTAATGGTCATTTCACAAGTTAAGTCATTGTACCTTAAATGTATACAGTTTTGTATGTCAATTACATCCCAAGGAAACGGAAAGAAAAAAAAATTGCCTGTGCTTGTTTCCCGGTATTAGTCTCTCCTGGTTTTCTTCTGTCATGGGCCACTCCTAAGTCTCTTTGTAGGATCTTCCTTTTCTGCCCCAGAGCTCAGGCTCAGACCTCTTCTCTACTTTACCTACATTTTATTTCTCTTTGTAGCCCTAGAACCCAGTGCTGATTCTTCTCCCACCAGTATAATTGGAAAAAAGATCAGTAGGGGAAATAAAACACTGTACACAGGGCAAAGGTCATCAGTGTCCATAAACTCAATTCTTGAGATGAGAGGCCTTCAGAATTTTAAAAGACTGTGGCAGTTAGGATTTCAAGCGCAGTGTGGTCACCCACTCAAATCATTTCAATTAACATCCCATCCTGTCCCAGGAAAAGAAGAAAGATTTATTCAGCAACTGACACATGGAAACAACTTGTAGGTTAATGTCTAAAAAACTCATTCATTCTCTTACTTTAAAGTATCATCATTTCTGAGCTTAACATTCATACAGTGATGTCCAGAAGTCATCTTAAAAACAAGCAAAAGCACAGGTCGTGTCTAAGACCACCCTTCCTGGAGAAAAATGAAGGCAGCCTCCCTTGGGACTTCTCTCTTCCCTCATTTTACCGCCTTCCAGAAGGGGTCTTTTATGGAATGTGGTGGTCCTTTCTTTCAGCTGTTCTATGAACAGGTCTCTAGCACAGTAAGCCATGGGAGGGAAAGCAAAAGGAGGCAGAAATGTTTGGCTTTTTCCCTGGGGAAAGACTGTCCAAGAGTGACTTTTGACCAATGAAGTTTCAAGAGCATTCTTTCATGGAGTCTCAAACAGAAAAAAAAAAAAGAAAATTCTGTTTACACAATTTTTCTTGGGAGCTTTACGAGGCAGGCAGCTGGGATTCCTAGCAGTTTTAGTCTCTAAGATTAGATCCAAATGAGAAGAAAACAGAATGTGAACAGGAACATCAAGGCTAGACTAATCATCACTAGTGCTAGCAAAGCCTTTCACTAGGTACAGCATCCACCAAACGCCCCGTATCAATCTCCGTTCCATACTTCCATCTGTACTGTACCAGTGGTGTGCTGAAGCTGGCTCATAGCGACTCATGAAAGCCATCCGCTAAAATATTTGGGGATTTTGTGATCACATTGTTAAGCCCAACCATCATTAAAAAGTAAAGTTATATAAATTTAAAATTATACAAATGAAATTAAAAGCAAAGGTAATAACAAATGCTCAAAATCCTCACTTCCTAATTATTTTCTTACATTTTATTCACATGGTGATTTACTTTTATTGTCTCTGACAAAAATACAGCTCAGTAGTGCTCTACCATGCATCTTTTCCTGACTCATTGTTCAGTGACTTCACATTAGTACCTTGAAATTGACCATGAAATTAGCCATAGTGGGTATGTTTACACCATGGAAATTGGCCTACACTGTGAATTAGGTCTTTTCATGCAGGGTTAGGGGGAGCTAATTATTGAAATTTTACCACATGTTCCCCGTCCCCCTGCCCCATTTTCCACATCCTTTCATTATAAATACTGGGTCACTCCTTTGGGCCCTCAGTTTAAGACTTGCTTTCTCCACGAAGCCTTCTGTGATTACCCCCAGCCTACTATGACTCCCTGCACTGAATTCACATTGCATTGTCTGCCTGTAAGCCTCAACTAACTGGCCCTTAGCTAGTACAAGGGAATATAACTAATAAATTGCATATAACAAATCATTTTACATGGCTATGTAGTTTTCTTCTACTTCATACATTGAGTGCTCTTTGACAGCAGAAGCTGAGTACGTAGTAGGTATTCAACAAATACTTGCTGAATGGAAATCTGCATATGGAACTTCCTAGATAACATGACTATGTCCCAGTTCCCAAGAAACTTGTTTCCAAAGAAGGAAAGGATGGATACTGATCAACTTAAATGCAAAAGTTTCTTTTTGTATGACAGTTCTAATCCAGCCCAATACCTCACTCCAACCCCAGCTCAGCAGACTTCTAAAAGGTGCTGGAAGAATCCTGAGCTGGAGAATTCACTCAGGAGCCAGGCTGGGGGTGGTGCACAGGCTGACCCAGCACGCTGACACCTTGCAGGGGAGCAGCTGGTAGAGGAAGAGGCACAGGAGGAAAGCTGGCTGCATGAGGGGAAAACAACTCTCTGGGAAGAAAAGTGTCTCCAACCACAAGTGACATTTCGCATTTGCAAAGGAAGCAGCCACAGACAGGAGATCACAGCTGGTTTGACTTACAAATAACAAATCCAATCCTGTTTCTTGCAGCTTGTCTTCTATCTGTAAACACAGACGAAGCTATCCACAGATGCAGGTTCAAATTACCCTAGTGTTCCAGAGCTCAGCATGGGGTCTTTGGGGGTGGGCTTCAGAAGAGTTACTGGATGGAGTGAGAGACAGGAGAGGAAGATGCCTCTCTGTGTTCTCATCACCTCCCCACCCTTGCAAACTGCAGGGTGATGCACTGTGAGGAGGCAATAGCAGTGATGAAAAAGAAAGACTCAGGTGGGCATGATGGTTGATGGTAGGGGAATGGGGGCCTGAATCTTATCAAGAGAGTAAGAAAGAGCATCTGGAGTAGGGAACTTCCCTCTCCCAGAACATCATGGGAAAAACAGTTCTGGTCAATTGCTCTGGTCCCAACAGGATCTGCACTGTTCCATGAAGGCATTTGCTTTGACAGCTTCTTGAGACGCTGGCTGCTGCCCAAATGCATCCTGTAAATCTACTTCCCACATTTGTTTGGTCTTTTCTTTTCTTTTCCTTTCTTTTTTTCGCAGGGTGCAAAGAAGGATGGGACAAAAACTGACCCATTTAGACAAAATTGACCTATTCTAGATAGAAGTGAATCAGAAGAGTGAGTGCCACAGATGGCCAGAATTTGTTTCCTAAAATTACTGAGCAGTTCAACATGGACTCCCCATCCTTGCTTCTAGAGAGCAGAGGCACAGTTTTGCTAAGTTCTGCTCCTAAGACAGCTGAAATGGAGGCTGCCCGTGTCCAGGTTCAGAGAATGGAACTCTCTCCATCTTCCTTCTTCCCACTGGTCTCATAACTATCAAGACCAGGTGGTGTAATTCCACAGACTTCTAATAAATTGTGTCATTTCACTGGAAATTTGCTTTGGGAAATCCAGGACTCCTGGTGTGGAAGCTGGGAAATTTTTAGTCTCCCAAAGGGAGTAAGCAAATCTCCTGCACGAGGTCCGTCCTGGCTAACTCCTGTGCTTCCCCAGGCTGGAACAGAGTCTTCCTCATTGCATGTGTTTCTTTTCCAGGTCTCCACATTTTGCTTTGTCACTTCCTATCCACTCCCAAGGCCATGGCTGCTGGCCTTGCGAATGCTCGAAAAGCCTTGTAACTGAAGGAAGCTGGGCTGGAGCCCAGCGACCCTCCCATGTCTAGAGCACCATCTGGTTGGGAGGTTTATCGCCCACTGTTATCTCTGTGTTCCTGGACGCAGCTTAAACCTATTAATTTCTTATCTTGTCATCACAGGCTAAATGAAAGCATCCTCCACTAGGCTTCCCCCCTTTGGAACAAAAATCTTCTACCTCTTACTCACCCCCACATAGTTGGCCTCTGTATGTTTCCAAGAACTCCTTTTCTAGCTTCCTGTGAAGTACTTTGGTCTGAAGATCCCCCAGGGAGTCTGCCTGGGAGACGGAAAGGCCTGAAGAAAATTAAGTGGCTTGCTCCCTCAATGTGTTGTGTTTGAGACCCCATGCATGAACCTGTCAGCTCCAGAATGAATCTCCTGGGGCCACCTTGAGGTCCATTCTAGTCTCAATGTGGGGGCCAGATTTTTCCAACTTTAGGAACCCCTTCTTAAACTGCAAAGAGGTTCTGAGGAACAACTGCTAGAGAGGAAGGAATGGAGTGTCTGTGAACTAGGACATGAAATGGCTTGGGTGCTCAAGACTGGAGGAGACTAAGACAGACACCAGAAGGGAAGCTGCAGTCCGGCTGGGAAGGTAGCCGAGCAGTGATGCCCAAAACATAGGAGACAAAATTGTCGGGCCTGGGTCACCCACTGCTTTGGCCTCTGTCCCTACAGTAGTCTGGGAGGTGGAAGGAGAGAGTTTGATCAGCCTCTCTGTGCTCAGAAGGAAAAGGAACCTTCTCTGCAAGGCTGTGTTCGGCTCATCCATATGTCATCTCCACAGACAGAGAAAGAAAAAGAGCATCTATCTTCCAGCTTCTCCTTTCTAGAAATGAGTACACATTTTCACCTAATCCCCTCAGCCAACTTCCCCTCTGGTCTTGTTGTGCAGCCTTAGGTCACATGGCCCCTAAAGCTGTCCCTGGCAAGTGCAGTGAGACTGATGATTGTCTAGGTGGCTCAGGATCCACCCCTGGAGTGGGAGGGACGGATCCCCATCACAGTAATTTTCCACCTGGCCCAGAGGCGGGGGGTGGGGGTGGGGGGCAGTCTTTCAGTTATGCATTCAACCTCATCACACCTCTGTCTTCAAGGTCAGCAAGGACCCCACTGTCCTGAGGCCTCATCCTCTTTGACCTCTCAGCCAATCTTGACACAGTTGAAGACTCCCTCCGTTTTGAAACCTTCCTCCACTTGGCTTTCAAGACATCTCTTTCTCATATTCTCTTCCTCTCTCACTGGCCACTTCCTCTGTTTCCTTTGCTGCATCCTCCTCACCTTTCCAACCTCAAAATGGTGTACAGTCCCAACACACAATTCTCAGATCTCTTTTTCCTTTATCTTCATTCTACTCCTCTGGTGGCATGGCTTTAAATACTAACTTCTGTGACTCCCAAATATTTATCTCTAATGCATACCTCTTCCCTTAATTCCAGATTTATAAATCCAACTGCTTAATCAACATCTCCCTTTGAGTATCTAGAGGCATCTCAAACTTTAATGACCCAAACTCCAACTATACCTTCAAAATATATTCAAAATCTGATTATATCCTACATTTCCACCATTTCGGACTCTGAGCATCTTTCTCCTCATCTACAGAGAAGCCATGTCACTCTCTTTCCTTTTACCCTAACCTCCTATAGCCAATTTTCCAACCGAAATGAATCTTACAAAACATGTCAGATCATGGGACTCTTTTGCTCAAAATCCTCCAAGGACTTCTCATCTCACATAGAATGAAAGCTAATAAAATTGTTACAGGTGGCCTGTAAGACCCCACAACATCAAGAAGGGCTAAATGAAGTGAGGAAGGGGATGATCTGAAGGAAGTGAGGGAGCATGACATACTGATGTCTGGGGAAAGACATCGAGAACAAAAGCTATGAGGAGAGAATGTCCTTGGCATGTCTCAGGAATAGCTAGGACCCTGCTCTTCTCTCTGACTTCCTTTCCTACCACTCATCTATAGTGGGTTGAATAGTTTTCCCCAAAATTCCTATTAACCCAGAACCTCAGAATGTGACCTTATTGGAAATAGGCTGATATAATGAGTTAAGCATCAAAATGGGATTATACTGGATAAGGGTGGTCCCTAAATCCAATGACTAATGTCCTTATAAGAAGAAAATAATACCCACACAGAGACAGAGAAGAAGGCCACGTGGAAACGGAGTTGGGCAGACACCGGGTTATATTGCATAAGCCAAAGAATGCTTGGGGCCATGCTTGCTGGAAGAGATAAGGAAGGATTCCTTTCTAGAGCCTTCAGAGGGAGCACGGCTTTGCTGATACCTTGATTTCAGACTTCTGGCCTCCAGAACTGTGAGAGAATACATTTCCATTGTTTTAAACCACGAAGTTTATGGTAATTTCTTATGGCAGCCCTCTGAAACTCACACACTCTCCCTCCCTCATTTAGTTCCAGCTACATAGGGTTCCTCAAATTCCCCTATAAGGATATGGAAGAGGCCAACAGGATTATATCAAAATGGCAGGAGTCTTGAGAGCCTGTTTGACTTTGCCCAAGTCCCTTGACCTCTCCGAACTTCATACATATTCCTTACGTACAAGGCAAAACATTCTCTAGATTTCTTTCTGAGAGCTGCAACTATTACTAACCATTGATACAGATTCAAATCCGTACAGTGAGAGCAATTCTCATTAGATGACATTGGTTTTCTCCAGAGCTAGGGGACCTGCCCCAGATGTGTGCAATGGAAAAATTCTCACCCTGGTAAGGCACCTGAATGCCACAGGGAAGCTGCTGGAACTGGACCAGACCCTGGAACAAAATCCAGTCCACATTTGCTTAACAAAACTATTCTTTACAATCCTGTGCATGCTCTCACTATGGTATCAAGAGCTTTTCCTAATCAACATCTAAGAATGGGAACAGTCTGGTAACATTATGAACTACTTACATATGGAACCAGAAAATACAGCAAGCAAATTGACTCAAACACAGGATTGTTATGCAACTCTATTTTCCAAGAACCAAGCCTTCTGATTGGGGACTCAATTTCGGACATCCTTTAATTTAATGGACACCTCCTCCAGACACGCTGCTGGTGATTGTCTCATGTATCCCAACAGCTTGTAATTAGTCTGGGGCAGGGGTGGGGGTGATAAGTAATCACAGCATTTTAGAGCTAGAAGAGAGATCCTCAAACCCAGCCTTCTCTTTTTACAAGCAAGGTGTCAAGGCTCAGATTGTTAGAGTTATTTGCCCAGGTACAGTGACAAAGAGACTGGAAAGAGCCTGTCTCCATTCCCAGGAGCATCCCCTTACACTTCATCCTCAAGTGTAAGCTTCCTGCACGTTCTGCCAACTCTAGAGTTCATGCTGGAAAGGGGTCTTCTGGTCTATGCTTTTTGCTCTGGAGCTGTTTCTTCTGCCGCAAGAATGGGGAAGCTGCCTGATTTTGCACGGAGCCACCTTATGTTTTCTAAACCACAGAAGTTAAGTTTGCAAGATTCTTTTCCTTTTTTTTTTTTTAACGGCTCTTCAAAGACAAAAAACAACAACCATTTCCAATCTGATCCAAGACCACAGGATTGTTTTTAATTCCATTCATCAGTATCTCATTCACCC
This sequence comes from Eumetopias jubatus, assembly GCF_037043125.1. Taxonomy (NCBI): domain Eukaryota; kingdom Metazoa; phylum Chordata; class Mammalia; order Carnivora; family Otariidae; genus Eumetopias; species Eumetopias jubatus. The sequence goes on from NW_028274808.1 coordinate 38,300,897, forward strand.
CAAGAGACTATGGGATGTTTCCATATTTACATAATGGGCTCATCATTTTAAGCTCCATAGGGCCCTCTCTGACATGGTGGCAATTATGTTTCCCTGCAAGCTTCCAAGTTTACTGTAAAGGCCAAAAGGGTCTCAGACACCCAGAAAACATACTTTTTATGTTTTTATAAACTCTATAAAATTGTAATTGGATCAAACTTTGCATTCAAAAGCACATTCTTCAGGAATATTTTATATGCACATAAAACATCGAGAAAATGTTAACATTATGATCTTAACTGTTTGCACATTGGAACCAGCTAAAAGTTAGGAAAATGCAATCCATCTGTTCTCTTCTTTGAAACTCGATTATTCTGAAAGCACAAAAGAGTGCCTCAGGGGAGGCTGACACTGCCCTCTCCCAACTCCTGTTATCAGGTGACACAGGGGTGGGCGGGAGAGGTGGTCTCACTGGGGGCAACTGTTTTTCTGTCTCTCTCCAAGCTAAGGTCTGGTCAATACAGGAGCATCGACTCTACTGGCAAATCCTCTAAGGCTGAGCAAAGAAAGGGATGGTCATATGGTTCCCATGGCCCAGACTCTGGCCTCGGTTGTCTGAGGAGCTTCTGAGTCATTTCACCTGTCCTGGCTCCCAGCAGGGGCCTAATTCCCAAAGGGCATGGGAATGGGAAGCCCAGGTTTTGCTGTAGCCCTTAAGGCTTGTTTGTTCAAGACTATCCATTAGGCATTTATTAGCCTTCATTATGAAGTGCTAGTTGCCTGATTAGTTCAAGCTGAGGGGTGGGTAGAAGAGGCAGGGGGAAATGAGGGAGCAATATGAGCAATAGGCTGATATTTGCTTTCCCAGAGAACTCTGCCACTCAGCTTCCCTGTTTTATCTGTTAGCACAGCAAATTGGACCCCTCATTATCACATTTACAAAGTGCTTAGCACACACAGGGAGGAGAGTCAAGGATGTTGGCAGAGAGACTGGCTCCCACTGAGGGAGGTCCTCTCCCTAGAAGAACAAAGCCCATTTCTCCATGGTCATGCCCATACCTGATGGGAACTATCCCACCAGGACCAGGCCAAATACAAGAGGATTTCTCCTTGGAGAATGGGATCTCTGGTGCAGAGGATCAGACAGAATGGAGAAATTGTCCTGGGAAGGCCACCAGATTGCGTACACCCTTTGCTGAAAGAGATCCATAGTCTGAGAGATTATTGGACAGGGGGTTTGACTGTGTTGGTGGCAATGAATACAGAGAGGATTTTCTCCGTCATTAATAAAACTAGAGGAGTAGTTCTCACTCTTCAATGTGCCTAAGAGCCACCAGAAATCTGTCAAAATGCAGACTCTTGGGCCCCACCCCAGATCTAGCAGAATCTCTGAGAGTGATGTCCAGGGATCCGCATCTTAACAAAGTCCATAGGTACTTCACGAATGATGCATTAAGAGGGGGCTGTAGAACAAATTGTTTAATAAACATTTCACTCACCAAATAGTTTCTGGTGAGTTCCTATCATGCAGAAGGTACAAAGCAAAAAGCCATAAGGGATAAAGATGCAGGAGTGAGCTGCAGAAATAAGGTAGAGCACTGGAGAAGAGGTGGTCAAGGAACTGGAAGACCAGTGGGTTGGAGGACCACAGAGCTGACAGTTTAGTGATGGGGGAGAGGGGTGGGGGCGTCAGTCAGGGACACACACAATTATTACACAGTACCACACCTGGGCAAGGCAGGGGAAGTGGGAACACATGAGAAGGGCCCATCATCCCTTCTTAGGGGACAGAGAAGGTTTTCCAGACAATATAACATCCAACCTGGGAGCTGACAAGAAGTTAGCCAAGCAAAAGCCATACAAGAGATAAAGAACCTAGGCAGAAAATATAACTTGTGCATAGCTCCAGAAGAGACAGGCCCGTGAATTCGGGTCTTGAAAATGACTTAGAATTGTTGAACCATAACATGTGAAGGTGGGGGCTGTAAGAAATTGAGGCTGGAAATGTTTGTAAAGAACCACTGGATTTTATCTAAGGGAAAGTGGGAAGACACCCAAGTAGACCAATATCATTCTAGCTACGGTTTGGAGAATGAGTTTGGGAGAGCAAAACTGGACAGAGACCAGAGAGGAGGTTGTTATAGTAACTTCTCTCTTCAAACCCCAGTTAGATCTGTGCCCAAAGACTGTATCACATTGCTGACCTTCATGAAACTGGGGCCAGTCTTCATGAAGTAACTTCTCTTTGATCCAATGGGCATCCATCAACCACTGGGTGGTTTGCCAACTGGCAGGAGTGCCCTCTACTGGTCTGGAGATTCACGCACCACACAACTTGAAAGATGGGGGCAAAGAGAAGACACATTCTTTCCTCTTCCCTGGTGGAGGGATTCTTAATGAGAGTAATGATAATACTGTGCAAACTGAGAATAAACGTTTCCAGCTTCAAGTTGCCTCTGAGAAGTTTCCAGAGATAACTAATCCACAGGAAGATCCTCAGAGCTGCTACTTGTCAGGGGTTTCTATGATTATAAATAACAGGTTAACATGGAACTCCATGAAGGCTCAGACTCTTATAGTATTATCGCACTGTTGATTTAATGTACCAAGTTTCTCCCTAGGGTTTCCCATTCTAGAACTATGGACACTTCCACCATTATTAGTATCTAAAAACAAAAAACAAGAAAGCATTGCAAAGACTGTATATCATCCCAGAATATTCTGGAGCTGACCCATCACCCCAGGTGCATACCCAAGTAGCCAAGGCAACTATTTACCCTCTGCCCTTAAAAATCATCTCTAGCTTGCGGTGGTGAGTACCCCACACAGCTACCCTCTGCCCACAGCCTGGCTGAATATGCAAAAGTGTTTCCTGCTAGGGGTTAGCATGGCCAGAATGGGTTTACTACCCCTCAGTACACCCACACAGTCACACTGCTCCCTGTCCATGGCAGCTCCCCACACCCCCAGCATGCCACACACTCACCCTCTCATCTGTTTGGGAGACTAGGGGAACGGGAGTCAGAATTCACCTCTTCCTTCTCCTCTGGCCACACTGCCTAAGACTTCAGCAAATACCAGGTAGATGGTGGAGGATGAATCCTTGGGCCCTGGAATCAGAGAGACCTGCATCCAAATCCCCCTCTCCATTTGTAGCTCTGTGATCTCAAGCAAGACACTTCGTTTCTCTGGGCCCAGTTCCTCCAAAAATAGCATGAGGATAATAACTCTACCCACCCTTTGGCCTATTATGACAATGAAATTTAAAAAAAAATGTGAGTGTAGAATTCCATAAGTCACTGACTCCTGGTAAACCTCATTCATCTATTCTGTTTCACTAGCTTGTGAAGAACAAATGGGTAATATGTGTGGAAGCACACTATAGATGATATATATGTAATTGTTATTGATCAAACTCCTATCTATGTATAATGCCATGCCATTCAAAGAAAATGAGAGTCTCTAAATTATTAGAACATTTAATTCTAAACAAAACACATTGAAAGTATAAACAAGCTTTAAAGTGGTAATACTAAATAACACTCTCCAGATTTTAAAGGACTTTTCCTGTGGCATAAAGTCACACAGAACTGGATCTAAATTACTGTTCTACTACTTATTAGTTTTGTAACTTGGGACAAGTTAGCTAATATCCCTGAGCTAAAATTTCCTTTTCTGTAACATGATTAGGATAATATCTACTTCATAGAGTTATAGGCAGAGCTAAGACCAGGGTGAGATGAGTAAGGCATTTGCCTCAGGCACAAAATTTAAATTTTTTTAAAAAGATTTTATTTATTTATTTGAGGGAGAGAGAGAGCATGAGTGGGGCAGGGTTTGAGGGAGAGGGAGAAGTAGACTCCTCACTGAGCAGGGAGCCCAGAGATATGCTTCATCCCAGGATCATGACCTGAGCCAAAGGCAGATGCTTAACTGACTGACCCACCTAGGCACCCCTTCAGGCACAAAATTTAAAGAGATGCCAAAAAGCACAATAATCAAGATAAATAACATTCTAATGCAATATTTTTAAAAATAAAATTAATGCAAAGAGATCCATAATGAACAAAATAGGATTGGTATTACTCATTTTTCCTCTTACTTTATGTTCCATTATGGCTCAGTAAGGCACTGGGTGTGAGTTAATCATAAACTAAATGAAATAATAAATGTAAATATCTAGAATAAGGCATGTCATATGGTAAGGGCTCCATGAATTTTTGATGAAGGAAGGAATTAATGAATAAATGATCATTTCATCTCTTGAGTATAGTAGTACAGTATAGTGTAGTATTGAATAGTATGGTATAGCATAATATAGAATAATGTAGTATAGTTCAGTATATAGACACTTTAAATAAAGTTGCAAATTGTGGCAAAGGCCATGAAGGAAAACAACAGAACGTATAAGAAAGAAAGGCCTCCTAAATAGGAGTTTCATAAAATTAGTGAATACATTTTCTAAGCTCTGTGGATGTCATGGGGATTTTCCATTCCTTGAAAGTTTGAAAGAACTCACCATTCAAAAGTAATCAACTGATTTACATGTCCATCAGCCTCTTCCATGCACTCCCATATCTCTGAATATTGTAATTTTTAATTGTTACCAACTAGAGAGGCAAAAATAATGATAGTAACAGTTTTATTTCTCATTTTCTTCAACAATATTTATCCAACAAATACCAACATCGTACTACATGTTGGAGATAAAATGGTCATCAAAACTGACCTGGTACCTGACTTTATGAACCATACAGTCCAGTGGACTTTTTTTAGAGTTTCAACATTTTCTTTATAAGTTTCTTGGCTATTTGTTACATTTTGTTTCTTGGGAAAGCATTTGCATTTTTACATTATACACATGAAACCCATGCATATCAGAACTGAATCCTCACATTGATCTGTTGCCAGGGAATCTTAGATAATTTCACCTAATTAGGAAAATACTATACATGCCATTTTTCCTTGACACCTTTCCCTGGCTCCATGCCCACGTTCTCTGCATCTCATGCCCCATGTCCCATGCCCTTTGCCCCACGTACACTGAGTTTAAAAATTTATGGATATCTTTCTATATTTTTCTTTACAATCAGATAATTCTACATACACACACACACACACACACGTACACACATGCACACACGGGCATGCTCACAAGCATATACATACACACAGGACTTTTTTCTGATATCATTTGCTCTATATGTACTTTTCTGCATCTTGCACAACTCACTCAAACATTTTCTTAGGGAAATCACTCCAAGTCATCTGGTGTGGCTCTACTTTTTTTTATGGTTGCACAATCTTTCATTGTATGGCTATATCATTATTTATTCAGCCACGTCCCTATTGACAAGATTCACTTTTTTCCCAGTTCTTGGCCACTACAAACAATGCTGCAATTAACATATATGCCCTCATGAATTGTGTACATTAGTTTTTAAGCAATAAATTCCTGGAGGTTTAATGCTCATTCTCAAAGGGTATCTGGTATTTTAATTTTTTTAAAAGATTTTATTTATTTGAGAAAGAGAGAATGAGCAAGGGAGTGGCAGAGGGAAAAGCAGGAGAAGCAGACTCCCCACTGAGCCGGGAGCCCAACATGGGGCTCAACCCCAGAACCCCAGGATCATGACCTGAGCTGAAGGCAGAAGCTTAACTGACTGAGCCACCCAGATGCCCCTGATATTTTAAATTTTAATAGATGTCCCCAGTTGCTTTCCAAAAAGGATGTAGCACTTGACATTTTCATAAGTATGTGTCACACACACACCCCTGACAAAATTGAGTTTAAGAGTACTTTTTAATTTTGCTTGTCTAGTAAGTATAAACTGGTACTTTATTGTTGTTGTACTTTGCATTTCCCTGATTACTAATGAATTTGAGCATCTTTTCATATAGCCTTTTACTGTTCATACTATAAATTGTCTTTCCAAATACACTGCCTAGCTTTCTGATGCTTGGTATGTCTTTCATTAATTTGTTAGAGTTGTTAGTATATTATAGAAATTAACTCTTTGACATCTGCATTATAAATATTTTACCCAGGTCTATTACTAATCTATAGACTTTGTATATGGAAATGTTTTCTATACAAACACTTTACATTTTTACAAAGCTAAATAAGTCTTACTTTTCTTTTATTACGTCTGGATTTCCAATCTTGCTTGGTGGGATCTCCCTAACTGCATTTTCTTGCAACTTTTTTTTTTTTTTAATTTCCCTTACATTTGTCTTTAATCCACCTGGAATTTATTTTTGTTTTTGATATAAGAATGGGATCTACTGGGGTACTGGGTGGCTCAGTCGTTAAGTGTCTGCCTTCGGCTCAGGTCATAATCCCAGGGTTTTGGGATCGAGCCCCGCATCGGGCTCCCTGCTCGGCGGGAAGCCTGCTTCTCCCTCTCCCACTCCCCCTGCTTGTGTTCCCTCTCTCGCTGTGTCTCTCTCTGTCAAATAAATAAATAAAAACAAACAAACAAAAAAAACATAAAGAAAAGAATGGGATCTGTTTTTTTCTTCCAGATGGATATACAGTTATGTCAGCATCATTTATGAAAGAGTACATGATTTTTCCTCTGAATTGAACCACCTTACTTGTCTTATGTTAAATTCCCATGTATTCCAACACCTAATTCTGGACTGTTAATTCTGTTCCACTGAACTGTTTGTTTATTCTTACATAAATACCATATTGATTTTATTATAGAGGATTTCTTACATATATTGCATATGAGGCAAGTCATCCCTCATTGTTCTCCTTTCTCATAATAATCTTAGCTATTCTTAACCATTCTACCATATGAAATTTAAGGTATTTGCATTCAGTTCTAAGAAAAACCCCATTAAGATTTTAAATTAAAATTGCAATAATTTATATATCAGGTTGTCATTTTTATTATATTACCCATCCAAAAATATAATGTGTCTCTCCATTTATTCAGATTTTATGTCTTTTAGTAAGATATTTTAGTCCCTTTATATACATTCCATGTCTTCACTGTTAAATAATTTTGTCACTTTTAACATCATTTTAAATGATATAATATTTCCATTTCTATTATTTGGTGCTTATTGTTAGAGTTGTAAATTTTTTTTTGTTTTTTTATATAATTATCTTGCATTGAAGCTTATTTATTAAATCCAGTAAGTTTTTTCCCCAAGATTCCTCAGATTTTCTTGGTATACAATCTTATTAGTAGCAAGAACAGATTATGTTATCTATTCTTTTCTAATACTTATGCCTGTTATTTCATTTTCTTACCTTACTACATTTGCTAACACCTTCAAAATAACATTAAATGATAATGGTGATTGTAGGCAACCTTCTCTCTAGTTTTTTATTGTAACTGAAATTGTCTCAGTGTCTTTCACCTTAGGATAATATTTGCTATTGGTTTTTAGTCGTTTTCATGTTCAAGAGCTTTCTGCTTTCTATTTATATTAAAAAGACCATTGAATCATAGACCTGTACCTCTGAAACAAATAATACATTATATGTTAAAAAAAAAAAAAAGAAGAAGCTAGTAGGAAGGGTAAAATGAAGGGGGGGAATCGGAGGGGGAGACGAATCATGAGAGACTATGGACTCTGAGAAATAGTGAGGGTTCTAGAGGGGCGATGGATTAGCCTGGTGATGGGTATTAAAGAGGGCATGTACTGAATGGAGCACTGGGTGTTATATGCAAACAATGAATCATGGAACACTACGTCAAAAACTAATGATGTAATGTATGGTGATTAACATAACACAATTTAAAAAAAGAATGACTGATAAATTTAATCCAATGCCTTTTTATCATTTAGTATTGTGTTCAGATGGTTTTTCTCTTTTTTAATTCACTGGTGAGTTTATTTGCTGTTCTGCTTTTTTTGTTGGTTTTCTATTTCAGTAATTCTCCTTTCCTTTGTTTCTAGATAGTATTTCTTTTTAAATGTCCTCTGATTCTGCTGTTATCTAAGAATCTCTTTCTTATTTCCAAGTACTTAAGATTTGTTAGTTCCCTTTTTATGGTTTATTTCTAATTTCATTGGCTCATGACTAATTAACGTGTCCCATAAAAGTTCTACTGTTTTTATTTTGGTCAATATTTATGAAGGTTTTTGCCACCTAGCTGGTGCTGTAACTGAGTCTTCAAAGGTCTCTTTCATTGTTCTAACAAGCCAGCTATTTCTGGATTATGGGGAATATGATAAGACCGGTGAATTCCATGTTCATGAGTCTATTGCCACACTTCATTCGCTGTGAATTGAGTTCCTTGGTCAGAAGCCATGCTGTGTGGAATACCATGACAGTGGATAAACATTCTGTAAGTCCATGGATGATAAAGTCGGCAGAAGCAATTTAGGCAAGGAAGGCAAATTCATATCCTGATTAAGTGTCTACTCCAGTCAGAATAAAATGCTGCCCCTTCCATGATGAAGCATCCAATGTAATCAACCTACCCAGGTAGGAGCTGATCACCCCAAGGAACAGTGCCATATTAGGGACTCAGTTTTGGTCTCTGCTGCTGGCAGATTTGGGCACTCAGCAGTCTCATAGTCAGGTCAGCGAGTACAGTGAGTACAGTGAGTACAAGTCCATGTTGCTGAGTTTATGCATAACCTCCATCACTGCCACTAAGGCCATTTTGTTCATGAACCTGTTAGGTAATGATAGGAGTGGCTGGGAAAAAAGCTAACTGGTATCCACTTGATTGTTAAAACTCTCCTCTAATGAGGTTACCCTTTGGTAAGCAGTCACATGGGATATAACTATTTTCATGTTTTTGCCCGTTTAGATAGGTCTAGCCATACACCTATTCCAAAAATTTCATTGTCACCAATTTTCCAATCATGTTCTTTAATTCCCTCAGATGGGGGTGGAGCAGCCCCCCCACTTTACTGGAAGTGGGGAAACTGCATCCACTGGTAAGGAAAACTTACCAGAACTTAAGTGCTCAATATCCTCAGCTTCATCAGAGTCTTTCCATACATCCCCATTTCAACTTTTAGAATCCCATTCCTTCCTATCAATACCATCACTTTACCAGTAGGCAAACTGCAAGGCTAGCAGTTCAGTTTTCATTGTAACTCAGTCAGTTGCAAGATGAGATCCTGGATTTGACTTTCAGCAATTTCAGCTCTGGCTACAGAAGATAAATGTCTCTTTCAGGGTACACATAGACGCTTTCAGGTCACTTATGTGGCACATGAACTGAGCTTCAAATACCTGAGCTCATTCTTTTCTTTCCCCACTTTGCCCAGTGACAGTAGGAGCAACCAGCCAATCTCATTATATTCATTAGTTTGGCAAAAATGTTTGAAAATATCATATACCCAGTCACCCAATAAATACTTATTTATTGTAAGTGGGTGATTAGGAGTAGGAGCTATTTTGTATATTGCAATTGCCAGATCATAACATGGACTATGCTATAATCCCTTTACTGCTAGAAGCAGAATCATTAGCATCTTTAAATCTAATCAGATTAGAGAGCCAATTCCATAAACCTCAGAACCAATTCAGAAAACTCATTCTTAAAATTCTCTTCCTCTAGAACCACTTTCAGTATCAAAATCTTCGTTAGGGCTCTTCACAGAAACAAAACCTGTAAGTGTCCATTATAAATAATTCTTTTTGTTATAAAGTACAGTTTATCCATGTCTGTTCAGTGCAATTATTGTGCATTGTAGAGAAAGATGCAACTCTGCCTACAAAGATCAAAATATAGCTTCATTTATAATTATTAAAAAAGGGCAACAATTAGTAATGAGAACAAAATCATTTGGTGCGTTTCTTTTGTTGGATCCAAGAAATATTTTATGTTATTAAAAAAAAAAAAGATAGTAGGAAGGGAAAAATGAAGGGGGGTAATCAGAGGGGGAGATGAACCAAGAGAGACTATGGACTCTGAGAAACCAACTGAGGGTTCTAGAAGGGAAGGGGATGGGTGAATGGGTTAGCCTGGTGATGGGTATTAAAGAGGGCACGTACTGAATGGAGCACTGGATGTTATACACAAACAATGAATCATGGAACACTACATCAAAAACTAATGATGTAATGTATGGTGATTAACATAACAAAATAAAATTTTTAAAAAAACTGCTACAAATGACAAGGTTAGAAAACTAAGAATTTGATGTTGGAGAAGACACTTCGTATCTTTTAAATTGAGAACACTTTCATGTGATTGATCTAAGGGGAAGCCTGAGACTGATGAACTTCTTCTTTCCACCTTGTAGCTTTTGTGTGTCACATACTCTTCCTTATCATCTTTCCCTCTGCTTTGCATTTCTCCATCATCTGAATTGTGTGAAAAAAGCTGATAGGAGTTTGCAATATTCACAGATAACTTGGAAATAAAAAGAGATAATAGGAGTTTTAAAAATTGAAAAATTGGACCAATCGGTTTGCAGAAGCTTATTGACAAAATAAAAAATAAGCTTCAAGGAAGAGAAACTACTGATGGTGATACCTGAGAAAAGAGACATTAAACAAAACTTGTCAAAAGTTAAACTCAATAATATAGAAGAAAGAATTATAAGATAGCTTCTCTTTTTTTTTTTTCAGTTCCTTTTCTGAATATGAAAGCTTTCTCAACCTACTTGGCATTGTGAGAAAGGCTAAAATCCCCAAAGTATAACAACTATTTTTGCAATCTTTAGGAAAACTTTTTTTAATCGGAAACTTTTTTAAAGCCAGAAACAAATAAATTATCTATATTATTTAAATAATTAAAAATAAATAAGTCTAGCTTATTTAAAGATTAGTAAACTGTAATTCCATTGGTTAAACATCTAAAAGATGGTTAAATCTAAAATGTGTGACTTCTGAATAAACTGTGGTTTTGAAATTTATGTAGTCAACATGTGGTAATTCTGAGCAAAACAATTTGTACATAATACATTTTATATTTTAAACTAACAAAGTTACTACAGAAATATGGAGGACTTTTTTTTAAAGAATTACTTATATTTTAATCTTCACAAATTTTCCATTTTGTTTCCATAGCTTCCATTTTTTCTGAAAAAATGTGCTTCCTTAGAAATTACAGTAAGAAAGTGGTGGGGCTGGAAATGGAGCACCCAGTATCTTGACTCCAGGATGAATTTCTCTTCCCTACAAAGTCTTCGAGCTCAATATAAACAAACAAACTAATTAATTTTTATGGGATAGTTGATGTATTCCTCTGTGTGCATAAGTGTGTGTCCACATTTGATTACTTACCTGTTAATAACTTCACTGTTATTTGCATTACAACATACTGGCCTTTGACTTCAGAGCTTGAGTGTCCTTAGGACTAGGCATTTCATCCAAACACAAAATCAGCTGGTACTGAAATGTAGGTAGACATCAGTTTCTCTAAATCATTTCAGTCTTTTGCTGAATCACAACCACCCATCTAGATAAGAAATGAAAGATTTTTTTCTAGGAACTTGATAGCTTTCTTGGTGAGGCAATAGAAAAAGAAGGGATCCCTTAACTCCATCAGAATTATACTAGGTCCATTCTCTCTTGAGCATCTACCGTGCTGGCTCCAGGGCTGGCTGTCAGCACAAGGTGGACAGACTCTCTCTCATACCCAAGTCCCTGATGCCCCTAGAGCAACCTCTAGTTATCCAGTTCTCCCTTTCCCTGGGGACAAATTCCAGGCCTGCTCTCTGATGGGACCCCATGCTCTAGATTAGGGGTTGTCAAAATTAAGGATCCTGCAGTGAGGCAAAATGGTGGAAGAGTAAGGGGCCTCATTTCATCAGGTCCCTTGAATTTAGCTAGATAACTATCAAATCATTCTGAACATCCATGAATTCAACCTGAGATGTAAGAAGAAAGAACTCTACAAGCAGTAAAGTGACCACTTTCTGCAAGGTAGGAGGTGCAGAGAAGTGCATCTGAGGGGAGATATCGGAAGATAAATGGCAAGGGGAGGGAACCTCAGTAAGCTGGCTACCAGAAAGTGTTATAGCCCTGGGAGCAAAATCAGAACACTTAGGATCCCTGGAGTCACAGAAAGAACAGGGGTGCCTGAGCCGGTAGAGTTCCCAAGCATTGGAGTGGGGAAACTGGTTACGGTCAGTGAGACCGGGAGGGGGCTCTCAGCTCTGTTGGCCATAAACTGTGAACCGTCACCCTAACAGGTGACCACTCTCCACGTGGGGACTCGGGAAAGGACAGGAACTTGGGGACCCTCCACCTTCCACTGGGAGGGGCAGAGCAGGTGCACAGGATCAGGCAACTGCTCTCCATGCCAGAGCCCTACAAAGTGCAGAATTGGGAGACCCTCCACCTTCCCCCAGGGAGGATCAGTGTGGGTATATACCATAAGAGTCTGCAGAGTTTGGCACACACAAAAGCAAAGACTGTTTATCCTTGAGGGTTTACTGAAGAGAAGGGACTATGATCTTCAGCTCTGGGGCTGAAGATCAGGGTGCCTCCATTTTTATTTTGATCCTCTAAAGAGGCCTGGAAAGTCTTCAGGGAATAAAAGACACACAGAGCAACCAAAAACAGCTTACACTGAGCCCTGCCCCCTGGCAAGGGGTGGTGCCACTCTGCCCAGGCAAAGACACCTGAGAATCAGCCCATCAGGCCCCTCCCCCAAAAGACTAACTGGAAGAACAGGTAAATAGCAAATTTACTGACCACACAGGACTGTAAAACTCCAGCACTAGGAGATAATAGTATATAGAATCTGAGCTTTTTTCTCATGATTTGTTTATCTTTCAGTTTAAATTTTTTCATTTCTTTTTTTCTCTTTTCAGCTAGTTTCTTATTTTATCAACTCTTTGTTTTTAAATTAAGTTTCACTCTTTACATTTATATTTTATAGATATATTCTTCATTTTTGGCTTCCTTTCAGTCTATTCAATTTTATTTTTGTATAAATATATAAGTTTTGCTTTCTTTACAATGTTAGGATTTAGTGTCTTCTCACACACAGACCAAAATACACTCAGGACCAAGTGGATCGCCCTGTTTTGTCCACCCTGTGAGATTAGATTCTCCACCCCCCTTTTATTTTTTTTCCCTTCTTTTTTTCTTTTTCTTTTTCTCTTCTTTTCTGGTTTCTGACCTCTTCAAACTTGTCTAGTTGTATTTTGCTTGGGTTATGGTTGATATTTTTAATAGTGCTCACTCGTTCATCCATTCTTCTCTGGACAAAATGACCAGAAGGAGGAATTCACAACAAAAAAAGAACCAGAGGGAATACTTTCTGTCACAGATCTAATCAATATGGATATAAGTAAAATGTCAGAAATGGAATTCAGGATAACAATTATAAAGTTACTAGCTGGGCTTGAAAAAAGCATGAAAGACACTAGAGAATCTCTTAGTGCAGAAGTGAGATCTAATCAGACCAAAATTAAAAATGCTCTCACTGAGATGCAGTCTAAATTGGATGCTCTAACAGCTACAGTAAATGAGGCAGAAGAGAGAGTAAGTGACATAGAAAACAAGTTGATGGAAAGGAAGGAAGCTGAGGAAAAGAGAAAAAAACAACTAATGGACTATGAGGGGAAGCTTCCAAGATATCAGCGATGCCATAAGACAAAACAATATCAGAATTATTGGTGTGCCCGAGGGAGAGAAGAGAGAGGGCCAGAAGGTATATTTGAGCAAATTATAGCTGAAAACTTCCCTAATCCGGGGAAGGAAACAGGAATTCATGTCCAAGAGGTAGAGAGGACCCCTCCAAAATCAATAAAAATAGATCAACACTCCAACATATAACAGTGAAGCTTGCAAATTTCGGAGATAAGAGAAAATCCTGAAAGCAGTTCAAGACAAGAGGTTCCTAAACTATAGCAGTAGGAATGTTAGACTGGCATCAGACCTATCCACACAGACCTGACAGGCCAGAAAGGGCTGGCATAATATATTCAGGGTACTAAATGAGAAAAACATGCAGCCAACAATAGTTTATCAAGCAAGGCTGCAATTCAGAATGGAAGGAGAGATAAAGAGCTTCTAGGACAGACAGAAACTGAAAGAATATGTGACCACCAAGCCACCTCTGCAAGAAATATTAAGGGGGCTCCTGTAAGTGAAAAGAGAGCCCAAGAGTAACATAAACCAGAAAGAAACAGAGACTATCTACAGAAACAGGGACTTTACGGGTAATACAATGGCACTAAGTTCATATCTTTCAATAGTTACTCTGAATATAAAAGGGCTAAATTATCCAATCAAAAGACACAGGGTATCAGATTGGATAAAAAAGCAATACCTATCCATATGCTGTCTATAGGAGACTCATTTTAGACCTAAAGTCACCTCCAGACTGAAAGTGAGGGGGTGAAGAACCATTTATCATGCAAATGGACCTCAAAAGAAAGCTGGGGTAGCAATCTTCATATCAGACAAACTAGATTTTAAACCAAAGACTGTAGTAAGAGATGAAGAGGGACACTATATCATATTTAAAGGGTCTACCCAACAAGAAAATCTAACAATTATAAATATTTATGCTCCTAATTTGGGAGTGGCCAATTATATCAACGAATTAATAACCAAATTAAAGAAATACAGTGACAGTAATACAATAATAGTAACGGACTTCAACACCCCACACACAACAATGGACAGATTGTCTAAGCAGAAAAAAAAGAAGGAAACAAGGGTTTTGAATGACACACTGGACCAGATAGACTTCATAGATATATTCAGAACATTCCATACCAAAGCAATAGAAAACACATTCTTTTTAAACTTTCTCCAGAATAGATTACATACTGGGTCACAAATCAGGTCTCAGTTGATACTAAAAGATTGGGATTATACCCTGCATATTTTCAGACCACAGTGCTTTGAAACTGGAACTCAATCACAAGAAGAAATTTAGAAGGAACACAAATACTTGGAGGTTGAAGAGCATCCCACTAAAGAATGAATGGGTCGACCAGGAAATTAAAGAAGTATTTTAAAAATGCATGGAATCTAATGAAAATGAAAACACAACTCTTCAAAACCTTTAGGATATAGCAAAGGTGGTCCTAAGAGGGAAGTGCATCACAATACAAGCCTCTCTCAAAAAATTAGAAAAATCTCAAATACACAAGCTAAACTTACACCTAAAGGAGCTGGAGAAAGAACAGCAAATAAATCCTAAAACAAGCAAGAGAAGAGAAATAATAAAGATTAGAGCAGAAATCAATGAAATAGAAACCAGAACAGTAGAACAGATTAACAAAACTCGAAGCTGGTTCTTTGAAAAAATTAATAAGATCAATAAAACCCTAGCCAGACTTATCAAAAAGAAAAGAGAAATGACCCAAATTAATAAAACCATGAATGAAAGAGGAGTGATCATGACCAACGCCGAGGAAATAAAAACAATTTTAAGAGCATATTATGAGAAACTACATGCCAACAAATTAGGCAATCTGGAAGAAATGGATGCATTCCTAGAGATGTATAAACTACCAAAGCTGAAACGGGAAGAAATAGAAAATTTGAATTGACCCATAACCAGCAAGGAAATTGAAGCAGAAATCAAAAACCTCCCAAAACACAAGAGTCCAGGGCCAGATGGCTTCCCAGGGGAATTCTACCAAACATTTAAAGAAGAAATAATACCTATTCCACTGAAGCTGTTTAAAAAACAAAAGAAAAGAAATGGAAGGAAAACTTCCAAACTCATTCTATGAGGCCAGCATTACCTTGATCCCAAAACCAGACAAAGACCCCATCAAAAAGGAGAATTACAGATTGATATCCCTGATGATCATGGATGCCAAAATACTCACCAAGACATTAGCTAAGGATCCAACAGTACATTAAAAGGATTATTCACCACGACCAAGTGAGATTTATTCCTTGGCTGCAAGGGTGGTTCAACATTCACAAATCAATCAACATGACAGATCACATTAATAAAAGAAGGGACGAGAACTTTATGATTCTCTCAGTTGATGCAGAAAAAGCATTCAACAAAATACAGCATCGTTACTTGATTAAAACTCTCCACAGTGTAGGGATAGAGGAAACATACCTCAATATCATAAAAGCCATATATGAAAAGCCCACAGTGAATATCATTCTCAATGGGGGAAAACTGAGCTTTTCCCTTAAGGTCAGGAACACGACAGGGATGCCCACTCTCACCTCTGTTGTTCAACATAGTAGGAGAAGTCCTAGGCTCAGCAATCAGACAACAAAAAGAAATAAAAGGCATTCAAATTGGCAAGGAAGAAGTCAAGCTTTCACTCTTCACAGATGACATGATACTTTATGTGGAAAACCCAAAACCCCAAAATTGCTAGAGCTCATACAGCAATTCAGCAATATGGCAGGATATAAAATCAATGCACAGAAATCAGTTATACACTAACAATGAGACAGAAGAAAGAGAAATTAAGGAATCGATCCATTTACAATTGCACCAAAAACCATGAGATACCTAGGAATAAACCTAACCAAAGAAGTCAAGGATCTGTACTCTAAAAACTACAGAACACTTATGAAAGAAATTGAGGAAGACACAAAGAAATGGAAAAACATTCCATGCTCATGGATTGGAAGAATAAATATTGTTAAAACATCTATGCTACCCAGAGCAATCTATACATTCAGTGAAATCCCTATCAAAAAACCATTAACATTTTTCACAGAGCTGGAACAAATAATCCTAAAATTTGTATGGAACCAGAAAAGACCTTGAATAGCCAAAAGAATGTTGAAAAAGAAATAGTTTTCACAATGCCAGACTTCAAGCTCTATTCCAAAGCTGTAATCATCAAGACAGCATGGTACTGGCACAAAAACAGACACATAGATCAATGAAACAGAATAGAGAACCCAGAAATGGACCCTTAACTCTTTGTCAATTAATCTTTGACACAGCAGGAAAGAATATCCACAGTCTCTTCAACAAATGGTGTCGGGAAAATTGGACAGCCACATGCAGAAGAATAAAACTGGACCATTTCCTTACACCACACAAAAAGATAAACTCAAAATATATGAAAGACCTAAATATGAGACAGGAATCCATCAAAATCCTAGAAGAGAACACGGGCAGCAACCTCTTTGATCTTGGCCACACCAATTTATTGCTAGACAGGTCTCCAAAGGCAAGGGAAAGAAAAGCAAAAATGAACTATTGGGACTTCATCAAGATAAAAAGCTTTTGCACAGCAAAGGAAACAGTCCACAAAACCAAAAGACAACTGACAGAATGGGAAAAGATATTTGCAAATGACATATCAGATAAAGGGCTAGTATCCAAGAGCTATAAAGAACTTATCAAACTCAACACCCAAAGAACAAATAATCCAATCAAGAGATGGGCAGAAGGCATGAACAGACATTTCTGCAAAAAAGACATCCAAATGACCAACAGACACATGAAAAAGTGCTCAACATCGCTCGGCATCAGGGAAATCCAAATCAAAACCTCAATGAGATATCACCTCACACCAGTCAGAATGGCTAAAATTAACAAGTCAAGAAACGACAGATGTTGGTGAGGATGTGGAGAAAGGGGAGTCCTCTTACACTGTTGGTGGGAATGCAAGCTGGTGCAGCCACTCTGGAAAACAGTATGGAGGTTCCTCAAAAAGTTGAAAATAGAGATACCCTATGACCCAGCAATTGCACTACTGGGTATTTACCCCAAAGACACAAATGTTATGATCTGAAGGGGCACCTGCACCCTGATGTTCATAGCAGCAATGTCCACAATAGCCAAATTGTAGAAAGAGCTGAGCTGTCCATCGACAGATGAATGGATAAAGAAAATGTGATACACACACACACACACACACACACACACACACACACACACACACACAATGGAATATTACTCAGCCATCAGAAAGGATGTATACTTACCATTTACATCGGCATGGATGGAACGGGAGGGTATTATGCTGAGTGAAATAAGTCAAACAGAGAAAGACAATTATCACATGGTTTCGCTCATACGTGAAGTACAGGAAACAGCACAGAGGATCATAGGGTAAGGGAGGGAAAACTGAGGGGGAGATCATCAGAGAGGGTGGAAAACCATGAGAGACACTTAACTCTAGGAAACAAACAGGGTTGCTGGAGGGGATGGGTGGGGGGATGGGATAACTGGGTGATGGGCATTAAGGAGGGCATGTGATGTGATGAGCACTGGGTGTTATAGGCAACTAATGAATTGTTGAACACTACATCTGAAACCAATGATATACTGTGTGTTGGCTAATTGAATTTAAATTAAAAATTAAAAAAGAAAAATTGGGGATCCTGCAGACTGGTACATTTTTAAAGGATAAGTAAAAACAAAGAGACAGACTTGGAATTGCTAAATTTCCACTTTATCATATAAAAAACTTCTTTTTAAAAAACCCTACTCTTAACTTACATCATTTCCTCTTTCAAAACAGACATGTGTATCCCAAAATAATTAAGGGTGTGATCTCAAGATCAGTACAGTCCTTTAAAATTGTTCATTTTTCACTTTACAAAAACTCACTCCATTGCCCTTATTTTTCTCATTTTCCTAGGGTAAGTGAAAACATTTTCACAGTCTGGTCCCAATCTGCCCAAACATGCTTGGGAGCCGCTGTTCTTGATGTGTCTTGCTCTCCTTCCCTATATACTCAAACATTCCTACTGAATGCTGACCATTAAAACCTATAGCAACCATTGTAAATCTAGCGGTAGAAACTTCAGCCATTTGCAAGTTAGAAGACCAGTGCAAAATAGCCAACATATTGTCTTGCACATGCAAAGAATTCATGAGGAGACAGGAAAAGGAGTGATAAGGTGACAAAAGGGGCACCTCTTGCCCCTTACATCCTCTTGGCCCACCTTCATCCCCAGTCTTTCCTGTGACAACCACCTTCACACACAGTTAATCCAATGGTATCTTGCCTCCACTGAAATTCTTATTCCTTGTTTTCTTTTTTTTTTAATTTTATTCTGTTATGTTAGTCACCATACAGTACATCATTATTTTTGGTGTAGTGATCCACGATTCATTGTTTGTGTATAACACCCAGTGCTCCATGCAGTATGTGCCTTCCTTAATACCCATCACCGGGCTAACCCATCCCCCCACCCTCCTCCCCTCTAGAACCCTCAGTTTGTTTCTCAGAGTCCATAGTCTCTCATGGTTCGTCTCCCCCTCAGACTCCCCCCTTCATTTTTCCCTTCCTTCTCCTAATGTCCTCCATGCTATTCCTTAGGTTCCACAAATACGTGAAACCATCTGATAATTGACTTTCTCTGCTTGACTTCTTTCACTTAGCATCATCTCCTCCAGTCCCATGCATGTTGATGCAGAAGTTGGGTATTCATCCTTTCTGGTGGCTGAGTCATATTCCATTGTATATATGGACCACATCTTCTTTATCCATTCGTCTGTTGAAGGGCATCTCGGCTCTTTCCACAGTTTGGCTATTGCCCTCATCTCTCTGAGCTATGCTTGAGATGTCTGTGGAAACCCACAGTGCATGTGTATAAACATGCAAATGCAAATGCAAATGGAGCAATCCTTAACCAGCAGGGATTCAGGAGCTGGTAGGTAAGTGCTCCTCTCTCTGCCTCTTAGGAGGATAAATCTGCGGCACGTTCACAGAGTTCATCAATGGCTCACAGCAGTACTGAGTCCCAGTTGTTCATAGAGGTGACAGTTGACAGTATACTCTTGTGTTGGCTTTCTCTCCTCCTCCAAGACCCCCAGTTCTACTCCATGACATCACTTCCTAAAACAAACAACCTGCATGCAAACTCTTGTCTCGGGCTGACAGTTGATACCAAACATGGGGTGGTTAATGCCTGGCATATAGTAACATCACAATAACTAACACCTTCACCAGTGGTGGACAGAAAGGAAACACAGATGAGAGTGATGCTTTGGCACAGGTAGAAGCAATTGTTTTTGAATGGTATAGGGACATTGGTACTCATACTGGTTGCAGAGTTGGCTGACTATTATAAACAGTTTCAGAAGTCTTGAAAAAAATTTTAGGTTCAGGTTGGCCTGCTATCAGCTCAAGGCTTTTTGGGAAAGTCAGACAGGGCAGCCCTGGCAGTGTTTAAAGACATCCTTATCTTCTATAGCTGCAGGACAGACCACAAGCCCAGGATTTCATTGGCAAGGTAACAGAGTTATACAAAAGACCAAAACACAAACTTAACAGGTCTCCTATACCAAAGCAGATGTCCAGAGAGGAAAAAGGTGGGACCCTGAAACCAACTAAGAGCATATTTAGATAGATGATGCCAGTTACTTCCAGAACTCTCCAGGCCAGTGGAAATAGCTCTCTCCTCCTTGCTAAAAGAAAACAGCTTATATTCTTTAGGAGACCCTTAAAAGATTACCTCCCAGCTCCCACTGCTGACTCCCAAACAATAACCAAGGTCAAGTTGCAACACTACCCTAGTAAAGAAATATAGTCCTTCCTCTGGGAAGAATAGTGTTTACACAGAAAGTTTTGTGGGAGCTGACTAAGCTATACTGGCAAAAAAGAAAACAACACCTATGGGAATGAATTTTAAGATGCCTGAACCAGGAGAGGTGTGTGGGTGGCTCAGTCAGTTAGTGTCTCGCTCTTGATTTCGGCTCAGGTCATGATCTCAGGGTTGTGGGGTCGAGCCCCACCTCAGGCTCCATGGTCTCGGGGAATCTGCTTGAGATTATCTCCATCTCCCTCTGCACCTCCCCCTGCTCTCTCTCTCTCAAATAAATAAATAAATCTGGGGGACAAAAAGATGCTTGAACCAGGAAGGGTGGAATAAAAGATGTTTAAGGGAAAATATATTGATTTAAGAGACATCACCCACGAATTGGAGTTTAACAACCTAGTGACGACGTCTTGAGCTGGTCCTACGGTGTTGTTGCAACGGCTCCTTAAGGGTTAGACATGACTATAGTAAAGAGAGAGCAGAGATGCTGGAACTGCCTTGGCAGAATATTGAAGGAGTCAGAAGGCTAATGGTGATGGGCATATTAGAATGGATTTCTTCTGTGACACCAAAGAACTTACTACTCGACTGTGTTCCCCAGGAAGACCCAGAGGACACTCCCTTCCTACAAAAACTTTCAATCATACATTTCTTCAGTTAAAAAAAAAAAATCACTGGTGAGAGAATAGCCTCTATTGTAGACAGTAAATAATGCCACCATGGAACTAGTAAAATAGAGACGGTAGGTTTCTGGAATGACAGAAGCCACATGGTGGACATAATGGTGGGCAAGTCTGCAGTGACAACCAGGTGGCTTAACCCACAGGAATCTATGGCAGTAGCAAATAGACAATGGTATTTCTGGGGCAAAAAGTACGAGTAATCAACTTGAGTGTTACTTGACTCATATAACAAAAAACAAACAAAAAAACCCACAGTGTAAATTTTCATTCCCATACCAGTTTTCATATCTAAGCCACTCAGTTGTCAAGAAAGTACCCTGCCGTGACAACTCAAGCATACATGATATTCATTTCCCCAATCTTTCTCCCAAAAGAGCTGTGGCCACTTATCAGAGTATCTGGGAGTTGAGAAAAGGAGAGTAACAGAATCTTTGGAAGGCAACCAAATACAGCATCTGAGCCAACATAGAGACCAGGGACCCAAAATACCATTATGGCCTCTCATTCAGAGTGAGAGCTTATCAAGGTCAGATGATATTTGTAGCCCTCACCAGATTCTTCTCACAGGGAACTTATGGTTAGTTCTTTGGCCACTGAATGCATAAATGTCATGAGTATATTCAAAATTCATAAGACCCTCATGTGGCTTCCCTGTCCAGTGACATAACAGCCATTTTGTTAAGAAGAACCAAATAGAAGTTCCTGAAACTGCTCCCACTCTGACCAAGAATGTAAATCAAAGGCAAAACTTCATGTCAGGAGGAATTACAGAGATTGGCATCACCATCAAAGACATAAAGGATGCAGAGGTGGTTGTCACCATATCCCTGTGTAATTTACTTATATGACCCCTATAGAAATCAGATGGATTAAAGCAAATGACAATACACTCCTGTAAATTTAACCAACTAGTAGACTCACTTAAACCTACTGGTGATATCTTCACTGGAACAGATTAATACAGCCTCTGGTACATGATTTAACAAATGCAATCTTTTAAACCCTAGCTGTAAGGAAGATCAAAAGCAATGTGGTTTTACACAAGGACAACAGCAACATACACACTGTCGTCCCCCAGAGCATCTTTAACTCTTTGGTGTTCTGTCATAGTAATATTGCAAGGCAAGACAGCATGAGCCTATATATATATAAGGTAATATTTTGTCTCAAAGCATCCCTCAGAAAAAAGGAAGTTGCCTTCATTCAACTCCTTAAGAAGTCCCTCGTATTACCTGGTACTCTTTCAATGACTTTATTTTTAATATTTTATTTATTTATTTGAGAGAGAGCACCAGCAGGGGGGAGAGGGAGAAGCAGGCTTCCCGCTGAGCAGGGACCCTGATGTGGGGCTCAATCCCAGGACCCTGGGATCATGACCTGAGCTGAAGGCAGACGACCAGCCAACTGACCCACCCAGGCGCCCCTCAATGACTTTATTTTTAATAGCAAAGTACTGTTTAGAGAAGACATATCGGCCAGAAAAGATCCAATTAGTGCTGGTTTGGGATGGCCACAAGTCAACTGATAGGATAAGCTTAAAAAGAAGCAACAACAACAACAAAAAATAGCATCCTTCTAAACCCTTTTAATAATTATAATATACAATAGTTATATACAGAACTATTTGACCTGTCATTTTTCACTAGAATATAAGCTCCAAGAAAACAAGAACTTTGTTCACCTACATATTTCTGCATCTAGAACAGTGCCCAGTGCATAAAAAATAAATATTTGAGGAATGAATAAATAAATTCTTGGAGTCATGAACTCAAAATTGCACATCTTGGAAGTTGATGACCTTCTAAAGATCATTTTAAAAACAAAAGAAATGATAGGGCACCTGAGTGGCTCGGTCAGTTAAGCAGCCAACTGTTGATTTCTGCTCAGGTCATGATCCCAAGGTTGTGAGATTAAGCCCAGCATCAGGCTCCACTTGCACTTGGCCAGGAGTCTGCTTCTCTCTCACTTTCCCTCTCCCTCTGCCTCTCCCCCAGCTCATGTTCATGAGTGCTCTCTCTCTTTCTAAAATAAATGAATAAATCTTTTTTAAAACACACACACACACACACACACACACACACACACACAAAAGAAATGTAAACTTGTTTTATTTTTTTTAATTTTTTATTGTTATGTTAATCACCATATATTACATCATTTGTTTTGGTGTAGTGTTCCATGATTCATTGTTTGTTCATAACACCCAGTGCTCCATGCAGAATGTGCCCTCTTTAATACCCATCACCAGGCTAACCCATCCCCCTACGCTCCTCCCCTCTAGAACCCTCAGTTTGTTTTTCAGAGTCCATCATCTCTCCTGGTTCGTCTCCCCCTCTGACTTACTCCCCTTCATTCTTCCTCTCCTGCTATCTTCTTCTTTTTCTTTTTTCTTAAAATATGTTGCGTTATTTGTTTCAGAAGTACAGATCTGTGATTCAACAGTCTTGCACAATTCACAGCGCTCACCGTAGCACATACCCTCCCCAATGTCTATCACCCAGCCACCCCATCCCTCCCACCCCCGACCACTCCAGCAACCCTCAGTTTGTTCCTGAGATTAAGAATTCCTCCTATCAGTGAGGTCATATGATACATGTCTTTCTCTGATTGACTTATTTCACTAAGCATAACACCCTCCAGTTCCATCCATGTCGTTGCAAATAGCAAGATCTCATTCCTTTTGATGGCTGCATAATATTCCATTGTGTATATATACCACTTCTTCTTTATCCATTCATCTGTCGATGGACATCTTGGCTCTTTCCACAGTTTGGCTATTGTGGACATTGCTGCTATAAACATTGGGGTGCACGTACCCCTTCAGGTCCCTACATTTGTATCTTTGGGGTAAATACCCAGTAGTGAAATTGCTGGATCGAATGGTAGCTCTAATTTCAACTGTTTGAGGAACCTCCATACTGTTTTCCAGAGGGGTTGCACCAGCTTGCATTCCCACCAACAGTGGAGGAGGGTTCCCCTTTCTCCACATCCCCGCCAACATCTGTCGTTCCCTGACTTGTTAATTTTAGCCATTCTGACTGGTGTGAGGTGCTATCTCATTGAGGTTTTGATTTGGATTTCCCTGATGCCGAGCGATGTTGAGCACTTTTTCATGTGCCTGTTGGCCATTTGGATGTCTTCTTTGGAAAAATGTCTGTTCATGTTTTCTGCCCATCTCTTGATTGGATTTTTGTTCTTTGGGTGTTGAGTTTGATAAGTTCTTTATATATTTTGGATACTAGCCCTTTATCTGATATGTCATTTGCAAATATTTTCTCCCATTCTGTCGGTTGTCTTTTCGTTTTGTGGACTGTTTCTTTTGCTGTGCAAAAGCTTTTTATCTTGATGAAATCCCAATAGTTCATTTTTGCCCTGGCTTCCCGTGCCTTTGGTGATGTTTCTAGGAAGAAGTTGCTGCGGCTAAGGTCGAAGAGGTTGCTACCTGTGTTCTCCTTTAGGATTTTGATGGACTCCTGTCTCACGTTTAGGTCTTTCAACCATTTGGAGTCTATTTTTGTGTGTGGTGTAAGGAAATGGCCCAGTTTCATTCTTCTGCATGTGGCTGTCCAATTTTCCCAGCACCATTTGTTGAAGAGACTGTCTTTTATCCATTGGACATTCTTTCCTGCTTTGTCAAAGATAAGTTGACCATAGAGTTGAGGGTCCATTTCTGGGCTCTCGATTCTGTTCCATTGATCTATGTGTCTGTTTTTGTGCCAGTACCATACTGTCTTGATGATGACAGCTTTGTAATAGAGCTGGAAGTCCGGAATTGTGATGCCGCCAGCTTTGCTTTTCTTTTTCAATATTCCTCTGGCTATTCGGGGTCTCTTCTGGTTCCATACAAATTTTAGGATTATTTGTTCCATTTCTTTGAAAAAAGTGGATGGTATTTTGATGGGTATTGCATTGAATGTGTAGATTGCTCTAGGTAGCATTGACATCTTCACAATATTTGTTCTTCCAATCCATGAGCATGGAAAGTTTTTCCATTTCTTTGTGTCTTCTTCAATTTCTTTCCTGAGTATTTTATAGTTTTCTGAGTACAGATCCTTTGCCTCTTTGGTTAAATTTGTTCCTAGGTATCTTATGGTTTTGGGTGCAATTGTGAATGGGATCGACTCCTTGATTTGTCTCTCTTCTGTCTTGTTGTTGGTGTATAGGAATGCCACTGATTTCTGTGCATTGATTTTACAGCCTGCTACTTGACTGAATTCCTGTATGAGTTCTAGCAGTTTTGGGGTGGAGTCTTTCGGGTTTTCCACATAAAGTATCATATCATCTGCAAAGAGTGAGAGTTTGACTTCCTCTTTGCCGATTTGGATGCCTTTGATTTCTTTTTGTTGTCTGATTGCTGTGGCTAGGACTTCTAATACTATGTTGAATAGCAGTGGTGAGAGTGGACATCCCTGCCGCGTTCCTGACCTTAGGGGAAAAGCTCTCAGCTTTTCCCCATTGAGAATGATATTCGCTGTAGGTTTTTCGTAGATGGCTTTTATGATATTGAGGTATGTACCCTCTACCCCTATACTCTGAAGAGTTTTGATCAAGAAAGGATGCTGTACTTTGTCAAATGCTTTTTCTGCATCTATTGAGAGGGTCATATGATTCTTGTTCTTTCTTTTATTAATGTATTGTATCACGTTGATTGATGTGCAGATGTTGAACCAGCCTTGCAGCCCAGGGATAAATCCCACTTGGTCGTGGTGAATAATCCTTTTAATGTACTGTTGGATTCTATTGGCTAGTATTTTGGTGAGAATTTTTGCATCCATGTTCATCAAGGATATTGGTCTGTAATTCTCCTTTTTGATGGGGTCTTTGTCTGGTTTTGGGATCAAGGTAATGGTGGCCTCATAAAATGAATTTGGAAGTTTCCCTTCCATTTCTATTTTTTGGAACAGTTTCAGGAGAATAGGTATTAATTCTTCTTTAAATGTCTAATAGAATTCCCCTAGGAAGCCATCTGGCCCTGGGCTTTTGTTTCTTGGGAGATTTTTGATGACTGCTTCAATTTCCTTAGTGGTTATAGGTCTGTTCAGGTTTTCTATTTCTTCCTGGTTCAGTTTTGGTAGTTGATACATCTCTAGGAATGCACCCATTTCCTCCAGGTTATCTAATTTGCTGGCATAGAGTTGCTCATAATATGTTCTTATAATTGTTTGTATTTCTTTGGTGTTGGTTGTGATCTCTCTTCTTTCATTCATGATTTTGTTGATTTGGGTCATTTCTCTTTTCTCTTTGATCAGTCTGGCCAGGGGTTTATCAATCTTGTTAATTCTTTCAAAGAACCATCTCCTAGTTTCGTTGATCTGTTCTACTGTTCTTTGGTTTCTAGTTCATTGATTTCTGCTCTGATCTTTATTATTTCTCTTCTCCTGCTGGGTTTAGGCTTTATTTGCTGTTCTTTCTCCAGCTCCTTTAGGTGTAGGGTTAGGTTGTGTATTTGAGACCTTTCTTGTTTCTTGAGAAAGGCTTGTATTGCTATATACTTTCCTCTCAGGACTGCCTTTGCTATATCCCAAAGATTTTGGACAGTTGTGTTTTCATTTTCATTCGTTTCCATGAATTTTTTTAATTCTTCTTTAATTTCCTGGTTGACCCATTCATTCTTTAGTAGGATGCTCTTTAGCCTCCATGTATTTGAGTTCTTTCCGACTTTCCTCTTGTGATTGAGTTCTAGTTTCAAAGCATTGTGGTCTGAAAATATGCAGGGAATGATCCCAATCTTTTGGTACCGGTTGAGACCTGATTTGTGACCTAGGATGTGATCAGTTCTGGAGAATGTTCCATGGGCACTCGAGAAGAATGTGTATTCCGTTGCTTTGGGATGGAATGTTCTGAATATGTCTGTGAAGTCCATTTGGTCCAGTGTGTCATTTAAAGTCTTTATTTCCTTGTTGATCTTTTGCTTAGATGATCTGTCCATTTCAGTCAGGGGGGTGTTAAAGTCCCCCACTATTATTGTATTGTTGTCAATGTGTTTCTTCGCTTTTGTTATTAATTGCCTTATATAATTGGCTGCTCCCATGTTCTGGGCATAGATATTTACAATTGTTAGATCTTCTTGTTGGATAGACCCTTTAAGTAGGATATAGTGTCCTTCCTCATCTCTGATTACAGTCTTTGGTTTAAAATCTAATTTGTCTGATATAAGGATTGCCACCCCAGCTTTCTTCTGGTGTCCATTAGCATGGTAAATGGTTTTCCACCCCCTCACTTTCAATCTGGGGGTGTCTTTGGGCCTAAAATGAGTCTCTTGCAGACAGCATATTGATGGGTCTTGCCTTTCAATCCATCTGATAGCCTATGTCTTTTGTTTGGGGCGATTAGCCCATTTACATTCAGGGTAACTATTGAAAGGTATGAATTTAGTGCCATTGTATTGCCTGTAAGGTGACTGTTACTGTATGTTGTCTGTGTTCCTTTCTGATTTTTGCTGCTTTTAGGCTCTCTCTTTGCTTAGAGGACCCCTTTCAATATTTCTTGGAGGGCTGGTTTCGTGTTTGCAAATTCCTTTAGTTTTTGTTTGTTCTGGAAGCTTTTTATCTCTCCTTCTATTTTCAATGACAGCCTAGCTGGATATAGTATTCTTGGCTGCATATTTTTCTCGTTTAGTGCTCTGAAGATATCTTGCCAGTCCTTTCTGGCCTGCCAGGTCTCTGTGGATAGGTCTGTTGCCAATCTAATATTTTTACCATTGTAGGTTACATATCTCTTCTCCCGAGCTGCTTTCAGGATTTTCCCTTTGTCTCTGAGACTCGTAAGTTTTACTATCAGATGTTGGGGTGTTGACCTATTATTATTGATTTTGAGAGGGGTTCTCTGTGCCTCCTGGATTTTGATGCCTGTTTCCTTCCTCACATTAGGAAAGTTCTCTGCTATTATTTGCTCCAATATACCTTCTGCCCCTCTCTCTCTTTCTTCTTCTTCTGGGATCCCAATTATTCTAATGTTGTTTCATCTTATCGTATCATTTATCTCTCGAATTCTGCCCTCGTGATCCTGTAGTTGTTTCTCCCTCTTTTTCTCAGCCTCTTTATTTTCCATCATTTGGTCTTCTATATCACTGATTCTCTCTTCTGCCTCATTTATCCTAGCAGTTAGTGCTCCCATTTTTTATTGCACCTCATCAATAGCCTTTTTTATTTCAACTTGGTTAGATTTTAGTTCTTTTATTTCTCCAGAAAGGGTTTCTCTAATAACTTCCATGCTTTTTTCAAGCCCAGCTAGTATCTTTAAAGTCATGATTCTGAACTCTAGGTCCGACATCGTACTAATGTCCGTATTGAGTAGGTCCCTGGCTGACGGTACTACCTCTTGTTCTTTTTGCTGAGGTGATTTTTTTCGTCTTGTCATTTTGTCCAGAGGAGAATAGATGAATGAGAGAACAAAATGCTAACAGGTTTACAACGTCCCCAGCAAATATACTGTACACAAATCAGAAAAGACCTGAAACCAGGGGAAAAGAAAGGGAAAGAAAGAGAAAAAAAAAGATAAAAACAAAAACAGAACAATACAAAAAAAGCAGAATGTGATCAAATATGATCAGGCTAGTGCATAGATCAGTGCCACACACTAGATTTTGGGCGTATTTTGGTCTGTTAGAAAAAAGTGCCTCCTAAAATTTTAAAGGAAGAAAGACATATATGTACAAAATAAGGGTTGATACAATGAAGGGACAGAAGATGACTGTAAAGATGAAAATTATAAAAGATTTTATAAAAGGACTTGATAAGATAAGAAGTTGTTTGAAAAAAGAAAGAAGATTTAAAAAAAAAAGAAAAAAGGGAGAGAATGTGATCAGGCAGGAGACTAGAACAGAGCCATACACTAGTGATTTAGGGTATATTTTGATCTGTTAGAAGAAACTGTATCTCAAAATTTTAAAGAGAGAACAACTTATATATATATATATGCCAAAAATAAGGGTAACTACTATGAAGGGATAAAATATGACTCTAAAAATGAAAAATAAAAAATGTTTTTTTTTTAAAAAAAGAGATTGATAAGATGTTGGTTGAAAAAGGGAAAAAGAAAAAAAACAGTTAACAAAAATTAACTTTGATGAACTAATGAATCATGGTAAAAAGAAGCCATGAATTCTACGTGCAGTATTCCCCTAGCGCTGGAGTTCTCCTGTTCTCCCTGATCAGTAAACTTGGTCTTGGCTTGCTGGCTGTTCGTGCTGATCTTCTGGGGGAGGGGCCTGTTGCTGTGGTTTCCAAATGTCTTTGCGGAGGCTGAATTGCCCCGCCCTTGTCAGTCCGGGCTAAGCAAGCTGCTCGGGTTTGATCTCAGGAGCTTTTGTTCCCTGCAAGCTCTCCGTACAGCCTTGGAGGACCAGGGCAAAAATGGTGGCCTCCCAATCTCCACCCGGAGGAGCTGAGAACTCGGGACCCCGCTCCTCAGTGCGCCCACAGAGTAAAGCAGTCACTCCCGTGTCCCCGGTCTCCGGCCGCTCTCCGTGCTCACCCGGCCTGTGACCGAGCGTTTCTATCTCTGGCACCCGACCCCGTGTGGAGTCTCCAAACCCAGCAGATCCCTGCGGTGCGTTCCCGCGCCGCTCCTCCCCGGGAAGGAAGGGGAGTCTCCCCGGATCTGCCGCCTGTTGGGTCCCTGCTGGAGGAGCAGTGGCCCGACTGGGCCGCGGATCACAGTTTATGGCCACCCCGAGCTGAGAGCCCGCGCCTCAGCTCCGTCTCTGCAGCCGGCTTCCCCGCTCCGATACCTGGGAGCTCTGGCGCACTCAGGCACCCCCGGTCTTTCTGTGACCCCGAGGGTCCTGAGACCACACTGTCCCGTGAGGGTTCCACCCCCCGCTTAACCACTGCAGCGACGTCCCTCCGCGGAGCCGACTTCTAAAAGGTCCGATTTTGTGCTCCGCGGCTCTATCATTTGCCAGAGCGGCCGGCGGAGGCCCCTCCCCCGCCGTCTATCCTCCCAAATATCGCCTCGGATTCACTTCTCCGCACGTCCTGCCTTCCAGAAAGTGGTCGCTTCTCTGTTCAGAGAGTTGTTGCTACTCTCCTCTTTGATCTCCTGTTGAGTTCGTAGGTGTTCAGAATGGTTTGATCCCTATTCAGCTGAATTCCTGAGACCAGACGAAATGTAGGTCTCCTACTCCTCCGCCATCTTGCTCCACCCCCTGTAAACTTGTTTTAGACAAAAACTGTTCGTGAATGTTCATAGCAGATTTATTTATAAAAGCTAAATTTTGGAAACAACCCAGATGTCCTTCGATGGGTAAATGGTTAAATAAACTGTGATAAATCCATACTATACAGTATGACTCAATAGTAAAAAGGAATGAACTATTGATACAGTTAATAATTTTGATGAATCTCAAGGGAATTATGCTGTGTGAAAAAAGCCAACCCCAAAAGTTTATATATGTATGATTCCATTTATGTAACATTCTTGAAGTAACAAAATTATGGAAATTGAAAGTAGATTATTGGTTGTCAGAGGTTAGGAATAGGGGATGGGTGGTGGGAGGTGGGTGTGGCTATAAAAGAACAACAAGAAGGATTCTTGTGGTGACAGAATTGTCCTGTAGCTTGACTGTGACGGTAGACACACAAACTTATATATGTGATAAAATTGTATAGAGGTAAACACACATACACACATGAGTACATGTGAAACTGGGGAGATCTGAATAAGCTCAGTAGGTTATATCAGTGTCAATTTTCTGACTATAATATTATACTATAGTTTTGCAAAATGTTACCATTTTGGAGGAAACTGGGTAAAAGGACACAGGATCCTTCTGTATCATTTCTTGAAACTGTGTGCAACTGTACAATTATCTCAGAATGAAAGAGGACTTCAACTACTCCATTTTGACCTCAGTCTGTACTTTCTAAATGATTAAGCTCTTCTTTCCAGCTTATCTCTTAACTCAGGCAAAGCATCCCGGTGATGGGAACCAAACTGTCCCCTCAAGCAATAAGGACTGCCTAGAGCCAGGAAGACCCCAAGTGACTGACCCCAAGACAATGACCAACCTGACCTGCACTGCCCACCTGCACATACCTACCAACCTTTGCCCCACATTTTCCTTTTATAAACCTGGAAGTATTTACAGCACTTTGGAGACAATCTTTGAGACGTCAGTCTGCTGTCTTCCTGGTGTTGGCCTCACTGAAATAAATTCCTTTCTGGTTTCACTGCTACTCGTTTCTCTGCCTTTGGATTTTGTCAGACACAAGTGGCCAGACGCAAGTGGTCTTTTTGGGACCTCTGAAGCCAGATGCTCTTGTACTCTTGGGCCCTAGCTACAAAATATTTTTTAAAAATCAATAGAAAACAAAAATAATAAAAACTAATAGAAAACAATATAACAAGTATTTAGGTGGTGGAAATCACAAATGTGTAAAGGACCATGAGCCATACCAGTATGTGAATGAGAAACTGTAGCCTGGATAAAATTTCCAGGGACAGCTTCCTACTCAGATTCAAAGGTACTGTACCTCAAACAACATAATGAAAGTAAGGTTATATGCTCCTGAAAACTCTGTTGGATAACTCAAAAAATTACTGTAGTTGATGACAATGCCACTTATAAAAACTTTGAATAAAATTATTTCTTAAAGACTGAGAATTGAACAAAATACTACTTTTGAATCTAGTATATGCATTTTTAAATGTCTAAAACCAAATAAACTATTACAGGTAGACATTTGACTATTTCATTTACTTTCCTAAAAACATACTCAAGTTTTTATAAATTTTTTTTTTTTTTGGTGAAATGAGAAAATCACCTTATGTTCCAGAAGGCCCATATATTTAAATGTATGGAATATTATCCATGTGAAAAATTAGGCTCAAAGGAATTGTGTGAGTGTTTATTACCACGACGTATTAAAGTGGCAGATCCAGGATTAGAACCCAGATCAGCTTGATTCTAGACATGGAAGGACTCTTATGGGCCTTTAAGTTCTCAACCTCCAAAACTTGATCATGACATTCTACAAATCATCCCTCAGTGACAACCCAAACTCACTTCCTCCTATCCATCTGTTGAGCAGCAGTGCAGCCTGATTTCAATACTCTTAGTGTCCTCTTAGTGAGCTGCTTTTTCACGGCGTTATACATGTTTCCCATGCATACTTTATTTTGAGCTATACAACTTTTGAATATAGGGTTAAAAGTTTTGAAATATGTATGAATTGTACATAAAATCATTAGCGTCTGATAGGACTCAAAACAAACCAAACTGAAGACCCTCCTCAATGTCTCCCTCTGGAGGCCCAATAAAGAATTTGATTTTTTGGCTTCACTGAAAGTAAAGACAATGCATCGTATAGGAAAAGAGTCCACATTTTGTCTGTGCATGGCCAGATAGCAAATATTTTAGGATTTGCAGGCCATACAATCTCTGTTGCAATTACTCAACTCTGCTGTTGTGGCACAAAAGCAGCCATAGACAACATGTAAATGAATGAGTTGGCTGTGATTGAATAAGACTAATTTATGGATGTTAAAATTTGAAATCCATATACTTTTTACATATCATGAAATGTTATTCTTTAAACATTTTTTTCAATCACTTAAAAATAGAAATGCCATTTTTAGCTCACAGACCATGTAATGGAAGATAGTTGGAAGAAAAGCAGGCAGGGGCAAGGGGCCCTGTCCTAAGAGGAAACTACCCTTAAAAGGAAAAGGACCCCATCCTGTTATTCTACACCACCCTGAAAGGAGCTCTCCACCCTTTCCCACCTAAACAACTCCCTAATAGGCAGATGAGCACGTGGACAAAAATCTGATTGGGTGACAGGCACAGGGAGGGTTAATCAGATTAAAACAGCCTGCCAAAAAATCATAAAAACCCCTAGACTTAGAAACTCCAACAGCAACCCTCTTGGGTCCCCTCCCTTTTTGGGAGCTTTGTACTATCACTCAATAAACTTTGCTTTGCTGTCAACCCCTCTTTGTCTGGTCTACCTCTTCATTCTTCAAAGCTGTGTGACCAAGAACCGTGGGCACTAAAGGAAAAGAAATCCTGAAACACGTGTAAAGACCGGTGGTAAACCAAACTGGCCTCTGGCCGTAGTTTGTTGGCCATTAATGTAGGAAAAAGAACACTGGATTTGGGGTCAGAAGCCCTGATTTAGAGAACTGCTGTAGTCACTTGTCCAACATGTGACATCAGACAAATCAAGTGAGTTCAGAAAAACTCTCAGAATCTTAATTTACTAATCTATAAAATAAACCATTGGATTAGATTAACCTTAAAAGCCATTTCAGCTTTAAAAACCCTATATTGGCCTTCCATTCCCAGCAATATGGCAGACTAGATGAACTAAAAATGCCTCACAATGCAACAATACATTAAAATACTGAATAAAATAAAATATTTTTTTAAAAACTATGACTGAGCTAGCAAGAGCATAAGGGAATTCCTCAGAGGCTAGAAAGGTACAAACTTCTAGTTATAAGATAAATAAGTACTAGAGATGAATTGTACAGCATGATGACTATAACTAACTGCTATACAATATATGCATAACCATATATAATATATATAAAATATAACTGCTTATAATATATAGGAAAGTTATTAAGAGAGCAAGTCCAGGGGTGCCTGGGTGGCTCAGTCAGTTGAGCAGCCGACTCTTGGTTTTGGCTCAGGTCAGGGTCTCAGGGTGGTGAGATCAAGCCCCACATCAGGCCCTGTGCTCAGTGGGGAATCTGCTTGGAATTCTCTCCCTCTCCCCCTCCCCCTGCTCCTTCTCTCTCTCTCTTTCTCTAAAGTAAATTTTTTAAAAAAAGAGAGAAAGAGAGCAAATCCTCTGAGTTCTCATTACCGAGAGAAAAATTTTCTCTTTTTTTCTTTTTCTTTCTTTTCTTTTTATTGTATCTATGTGAGAAGATGGAGGTTAGCTGAACCTATTGCAGTAATCATTTCACAATATATGTAAATCAAACCATCACACTCTACATCTTAAACTTACACAGTGAATTATGTTAATTATTTCTCAATAAAACTGGGGGCAAATGTTGTATTTAGATTTGTTTAGCTTGTGTTATTAAATATTCCCAGAAGTATAATTCCCCACAACTATAAGTATTAGTGATAAAAATAACTTTATAAGATCCAACAAAAGAAATGTTATGTATTAAAGTATATCAACCCAGCAGTTTGATTTTTACTTCAAGATAATTTCATAAGGAAGCAAGAGATCACAAATAGTATTGGCATACCTCAATTACCATAAGATTTATGTGTGAAAGGGGAATACTTAGTCATCTTATTTGACACAGAAACATTTAATAAAGTATGCTTTAATCTTTGTATTATCCTAATAATATCATCTTTTTTTAGGAAACAAAAGTGTGTAAAGTGCAATTAACTCAAAGTTTTGTTACTCAAGGAAGATTAGCAAATTTTCATCCACCAAAAATATATTCGATGATTTTTTTAAACACCAGAATTTGCTGATATTTGAGATCCTTTACTTTACCTGTCTTCTCTATCCAGAAACCTCTTTTGTGTTAGTTTTCCAGAGGGGACCTCTACCTTATGAAAAGTAAAAGAGAGAATGCCAGATGACATCATCTAATTTTAGTACTTGTCTTGGTATTCTCAACATAAAACCATACTAACACCAATTATAAAACAATGTATAAGATGAATGACAAACTTCAGAGAAAATTATTTGTAAAAGAAATAAATAGGCAATTCAGAGAAGTACATATTTTTTATGTATATTAGCCTTTTAGCTAATAAATATAAAAAATACTCACCTGCACTACTAATAAAAAAGATGAAAATTAAAATAACAATGAGACACTGCTATTCACCTATTTCATTGGCAAAATTTAAAAATTCCCATCATCATTCCAAAATGTGAAGAAAATGCCTTTTTACATGCTACAAGTGGAATCGTAAAATGGTACACAGATTCTGGAGTATTATTTGGCTGTACATTGAAATAGGTAAGAGCAATTTCACTCCACCCAAGTCAGTCCCTCTCCCAAGCAAGCCCAGTTCAGTGCTGAGAGAGATCTCACTCCTCCCTGGGAAAAGGGGTGAACATCCAAGGTCCCCAGCCTTCCAGTGTACTCCTGACTTTCAGGGCACTTTCCAAGAGCTGTTTTTTATCTCACTTCACACACAGAGAGCTGAAAAAAACTAGAAAAGTTCAGAGACCTGGGGCAGCTAGGGCAAAAGGCACCTTCCTGCCACCAGATCAGTTCTATGAGGTTCAGATAAAGCACATGAATGAGGACTTTTCTCTAGAAGAGAGAGATTACTTGAGTTTAAATCCAACATCCCCAGCCTTTCAGTACACTTCCCAAAGAGCTGGTTTCTGCCTCACTTCACAAAAATCTCTGAAGGAAGTGACATACTCAGACACCAGAGGGAGCAAGAGATTATGGGTTCTTGAAAGAAAAAGAAAGATTAGACACCTGAGGCAGCTAGCAACAAAGGCCAAGAATCTCTAGCCAGGCTGACTGGTGTAGGTCTTCTCAGTCAAACCAGTCTATAAAAACTGGGAAACCTGGCTGTTTCTTCAAATATACAGACACCAATGCAAGATTAGAAAAACATGA
Organism: Eumetopias jubatus; assembly: GCF_037043125.1. Taxonomy (NCBI): domain Eukaryota; kingdom Metazoa; phylum Chordata; class Mammalia; order Carnivora; family Otariidae; genus Eumetopias; species Eumetopias jubatus. Next base: position 38,336,507 of record NW_028274808.1, read on the forward strand.
AGCATCAGGAAACACAACATAATCAAAGGAACAAAATAAATCCCCAGGAAGTAAATGACCTTAAAGAAATGGAGATCTATGCATTGCCTGACAAAAAAAAACCTCAAAATAATCATCTTAAAGAGGTTCAGTGAGTTGCCAAACAACAAAGATAAACAACTAAACAAAATCAGGAAAACAATGCATAAACAAAATGAGACTATCAGCAGAAATTTAAACAAATACTAAAAAGTGCCAAACAGAAATCATAGAGCTGAAGAATACAATAACTGATTTTTGAAATTCACTAAGGAATCAACACCAGACTTGATC